>NC_090924.1:1197857308-1198161199 GCF_040938575.1 Ambystoma mexicanum
TGTTGTATACCAGGATGCAAGGAATTTCAGCAGTGACTTTATTTGCATTAAAGTTAACTAGGAATTGACCATTGAGTATATGCAGAGGTGAAAGTGCTACATAACGCATACCTTCTTTAAAGACTGTGCTGTCAATGTCAATGAATGCTTGATCTAGAGTTAGACATTGTGATTTGTCAATAGTGACAGCATATGCAAGAGACAGAGAAAAGTGCTCTCTGCATACAAAGTATTCTTTGAAAAGAAGGGAACGTCCTATTTTTTGTCAAATTTGTTTATCCTCTGCAAGTTTGTCAAAGAGTATATTGACAAACTGAATGTTTTTGTCATGTGGTTATGTCTGGAAGTCAACAACTGTACCAATTGCTCCATTGAATAAGCCATGTTCTACGTAAAGGTTATGTTTTTGAATTACTCTCAGTTTAGACACAAACTAAGATATTTATTCCAATCCGGCTGTGTTGGAGATACATTTTTCTAAGCTATTTAGTCGTGCTGTTGCTTGTTGACACATAGGAAGTGACATGCCGTGCACTTCCAGTTTGTCTGTGGAGCTGATGTGCAGTATAGGTTGCATTTCTTTTTTCAACATAGTTTCATTGAACTGACTACAGCTTGCAAGCTTTGGCATGAAAGACATACATTTTAGATATTGTTGCATTAATTGTTCCATGACATCAGGAGCAGATGTGTTTTGCTGATACAGGTCATGGATTAGTCTACTATTTAAGATGGATTTAGCATCTTTAGTAGGCAGCCCAGATCAAATGCTTTTTAAAATGTTAGCATATGTGAGGTATGCAGAGTGGAGCATGTTTTTCGTTAGTTCTTTGTAGTGAAAATGTTGCCAAAGATTTACAATTCCAATACTACAGAGAGCATTACGCAATTGTTTGTGTTCCAATATTTTGAAAATAGATTGCCCTTTCACTGATGTCAACTGTAGGAGGTATCAGAAAACAATAACATGTTTTCCTCCTAATAGTTCATCATAGTTGGTTTTTAGGACTTCTTGCATCCTGAGTTGAATTAAAGCCCACATGAGGTTGAACACCATGCTTACTTCATCTATGAGGAGCACTTTAATTTGTTTTAGAATTCTGTGCACCTCAGTTGCAGCCTCTGCTACCAATTTGTAGTATTCTAATTTGTTTTGGTGTTCTACGGGGAGGAGTAGTAGTCGGTGTAAAGTCAAACTACCTATGTTTACCTAGCAGCTAAACCTGTGGGGGGCATTACTGCAGCCGAAAGTTTGCTCTTTGTTAGGTTTTGTAGAAATGTGCTGATTATTTTAATTAGGAATGTTTTGCCAGATCCATCTTCACCACTTACATACAGGAGCAGGAGTTTATAATGTTTACATGTACAGGTTTTACTTTCATGTTTCAAACCATTGTCAATTTCATGAGTGACTTCCAGATAAATAGAGAGTTGTTGATCATTTACCTGTGATTCCAGAACTGACAAGTTTTCCTCAGATTGTTTATATTGATACATTGGGCCTCATTACGACCCTGGTGGAAATCGTGGTGCAAAATGCACCATGGAGCACGGCGGAAAGCTGCCGATAGCGCCATGGGGGTTGGCGGATTTACCGCCCCATTCCGACCTTGGTGGGGCGGTAAATCCCCATTCCCCATTTTACCCTTCCCCATTCCCATTTTTGCCCCATAGGGTATAATGGGAGTGGGGAAGGCGTTAATTACGCCACCGTAAAATACGGTGGCGTAATTAACAACAAGGTCCCGTAGCGCCATGGATTTCTCCGCCCGGAAAAACCAGGCGGAAAGCGCTCCATGGCGCTACGGGAACTCGTAGTAGGGCGGAGGGGTCCGCCGCGAATACCGCTGGCGTAAACCCACTCCGCCAGGGTCGTAATGAGGCCCATTGTATTTTCTACCTCAGCCATGGCTATTTCTGCTTCATTTAGAATGAGTGGTTCTCTAAGTGGGTCTTGGCTTCCTGTAAGGGAAGGTTTACTGCCCTTAGGGTTGTCTTTGTGTGGTGGTCATTGGCCAACATGTATTTGTATTGCTTGAAATTGTCATTTGGTATACTGCTTTTATTTGCTTTAAATGCAGCTTCAAATTAGTCATCTAATAATTCTTTAATCCAAGGTTTAGAAAGTTGGAGTAGGGCCATGTAATACAGTTCTCAATGTTCTGGAGTTTTAAATCATAACTTTACATGATTACTTAGACTGCTTTTAGGTAGCTTCACTAGGCTTTCTTTAGAAGTTGAAACTGAATATTTTCTAGTTGTCTCATTTGGTGTGACATTGTTTTTGTAGCTGTAGTTTTGGGCAATGTCGTAGAGACACATGTTTTCCAAAGTAGTACTTATGTTTGTGTATTATGTGTCGAGTAAATTGTTTTTTAAAATGTCCTGGCTGTTCGGATCATTTGTGACTATGTTTTCTATCTCTTGGTAGGATTTTAGTACTCTTTTTTGGGATGACACTGGTCCAAGATTCAGCCAAACAATGTGCTCACATTTGCCATAAAAGGTGGTACCTGTTAAAAGGTATGCATCTTCATTGGACCTGCATTCTCTATGGGAGAGCATTTTCATACCAAAGCTTTACAATTTCTGTGATAGTGTTTTGTCAGATTATATGTCATCCCAGAGGTCCTTTAGCTGTTTTTCTCAGGTTTGGTGAGATAGGCTGTCACATATCTGGCAACTGCTGTGGAATTATCTGCAATGTATTATATGGCTATGTTTGCATTCCACAATAGGCTAATGATATGATATAACATGATATTTTATTTATATCGTGCTAATACACATGTGTTTCAGAGTGCGACCAAGTAAAGGGAGGGAAACAGGGGAGAACAAAATACGATCTTACTAGGTCCAGTGACATTAAGAACGTGCAAGTGCATGGAAAAGGGAAGAGGGGGAAAGTGCGTGGAGGGGGAGAAGTGGAAAGTGTGGACAGAGGAGAGAACAGAATACATAATAAATGGAATAAGTAAAATAAATAAGTGCAGACAAAAAGGTAATGCAGCCAGACACATGGCAAGTGAATGATTAGTCAGATAGGGTATATCTGATAAGTGCAGAGGAAGAGTGGGGGACTGTATGGGTACAGATACAGATCCCAGTGCCAAGGGTGGCCCTAGGCAGTGCAGGAGGGAGGCAAAGTGAGCAGGTACCTGTGCCCGAAGGTCAGAGGGTGGCCAAGTGCATGGTGCTGAGAGAAACAGATCAGCAGGGGAGAGGAGAGGCAAAGGCAGAAGCAAAGAAGAAGGTCTTGAGGTGCTTCCCGAACCGGAGATGGTTCTCCTCAAGTTTCAGGGTGGCCGGGAGGCTGTTCCAAAGGGAGGCCCCAGCCGAGGACAGAGACAGGCCCACAGCTCGTTTCTTTGAAAAACACCCCACCCTGAGGGAATTGGACGTAGATGAGTGAAGGACTCGAGAAGGGAGGTATTTACGGAGGGGTAGTTGAAGGTATTTCGGCCGCAGAAAGCCTTGTGGACAATGCAGAGGGGTTTCAATGTAATCCCTGCATCCACTGGGAGCCAATGAAGGGATTTCAGAGCTGAAGAGATACGTTCCCAGGGCTTGAGGCCAAGGACAAGACTCGCAGTCCTCTTCTGGATTAGTTGAGCTTCTGGGGAAAGGAGAGGAAAGGCAGAGTACCTCTAAGGAGGTGCAGTACAAAGTTTGACTTTTTAGTGATATCAGAGATATGGGCGGAGAAGGAAAATGTGGAGTCAAATATGACCCTGAGGTTCTTAGCCTGGCAAGTAGGGGTGGGGGAAGGGCCAAGGGAGGACGGCCAGAGACTGAGGGGAAAGGATGGCAAAGGTGAACGAATGAGGAGGATCTCAGTTTCGTTGGCATTTAGACAAAGATTGTTGGCAGCACACCAGTTTTGAATGGCAGAAAGGCAATCAGAGATGAGGGAAGGCGAGGAGGTGGCTGAAGGAAGCCTGAAAATGAGTTGGGTGTTGTCAGCATAGCACTGGAAGTTTGAGCAAAAAATGGAAATGCAGTAGGCGAGAGTTGCCAGATATTGGTTGAAAAGCCAGGGTGAGAGGTTAAGACCCTGGAGGACACCACAGGTAGAGAGGGAGATAGCAAGGACCCAAGTGTTACCTGGGAGGGTCGATCAGAGAGGAAAGAGGTCAGCCAGTCCAGAGTCTGATCGGTGATACCCAGGTTGTCACTGCATTTTAATCATTGATGCACTTAGATGCTTCATTCCTTCCAATGCTGTACGTATTTTTAGGGGATTTGCCATTTACGCTATCTCTAAAAGAAGCCATCAATCTATTTACTTGTTCTTTTATGCACACTGGCCTAGGGAAGCAAAATGTATATTTGGTATAGTATTTCCCTTTGTTTTTATATCTACATCGGCAGTATTTGCCACATGTATGTCTTTGTAAGCGTAACACTTATGTATGTTGGTCACTTTGTGTGGTTTCTGAAGAGATGTCACAGGTAATGTTTTTTTCAATAAATTGTAAAACAGTGGCGTTAGAATCATGGCCACACTTTCGAAGATCTTTTATCCACAAAAGCATGTGGATATGTGCAGCTCCTCTGGATTGATATTCTTTTCTCCAAAAGAAGTGATGTACTTCTTCAAGCAGAAGCACAGTTTTATTGTAGATGATGTGCAGCATGGCTATGAAGCAATGGTGAAAGTACCTTGATACATTTACAGGGTCAAGAGAACAGAGTTCTCCTGTTTTTGTATGTCTATTCCATCGTTATTTTGGTTTGCAGTGCATAAGAAGTTGTGCATGTCATCCTAGGCATACTCAACACAACATGAAGTAAAAAACCATGTGGGTGGGCCTAGGTTCCTTAGCATGTAACATACATCAGCGTGATGTTGGCACCTGGATTCTTTTGTACCACGCATGTTTGCGAAGAGATTTCTGATACGTGACTGCAAAATAATTTTTTTAAGCAGTTGGGTAGCGGACATGTTTAAAAAGTTAGAGCCTGTTTTTAATGTGTGTGCAACTCCAACACATAGAGTTGCAAGTTTACTTTTGATGAAAAGTTGGAAAATGTATTCAACATTTTGGCTGAATCTGGGGTCTTTAGAATACATGTGTAAAGAGCGATATTCTGATGCACTAATTTGTGTGGACCTTCCATCATATCTTCCTCCTTTTCCTGTAGAAACAAGTTGAGGAAAAGAACATGATATTACACCTTTTTCCCATATGCTCCTTGGGGATCATTTGGCTTGATGCTTTTGATATGTTTCAAATGCATTGTCAATTGTGCCTTTGGCGTGCAGTGGGTGAATAGTGTACTGTTCTAAAATGTTGGCTTCTGTAACAGGATCTACACGTTCAAATTGGCCAGTTTCTGGTCTTGAATAATGTAGTTGGTTTCTTTTAAGATTTCCTCTATATTTATATCTTTGTAGCATTCGTTGTTTTCTTTTAGATAGTGTAGGGCTTGTCTATCTTTGCTTAAGTCAGCTAGTTGTTGCCAAGTTTGTTTGTCTTTTATTTGGACTCCATTAACTAGTAAAATCAAAGATTGATCTATTGGCCATTGTAGTCCTAGAGTTTAAAAAAAAGTTTTACGTCCAATGGCAAACATACTAGTTTGCCACGGATTCCCCTTTAGTGGCTTGGATGGAGGTAATTTGGCTGATTTTGGTTCAAGGCGTATTATAGCTTGAAATGGGTGCACTGTTTGTATTGTAATGCTCTCGTACAAGTTAAGTTATTAGTGATAGCACATGATGGCATATGGTTATTGTCAATCGTCGTGTTGCAGTACGTGCACACTCTTGATGGGTTGGTTATTTTGTATTTACCTTCTGCTGTTAGATATAAAGCTAATTGGAACCATTGAGTTTCTTCATGATCTTCTATTTTGTAAGCTAGATATACTATTTCTGTACTCTTTTTATAACACGTTCTGCAGCAACAGAACATATTTGGTCTGGTATTTCAGGAGATGTGTTTTATCTATGTATCTATTTCATTTTTGTATGTGTTTATTAGGTTTTCAGTAATGTTTTCTGAAGGTACAGAATTCTCTAATTCACCTTCAGTTCCAAAGTATAATTACATTGGATGTGCTCTATTTCTTGAACAAGATGTTTGGCTGTTCCATGTAGGAGAATGTTATTTAAATGTTGCAGTTGTAGAGCAGGACTTTTTGCATAGTATAGTTGATGCACAAGATTCTGTATAGTGACATGGTGTGCCACTAACATTTTGATGTGATGGAAAGTGCGTTTGCACGCAGTTCCTACACTGCAGGCTAATGAATGTCCTCACAGACCAGTGTTGCTGCGTACTGGACACGAGTCTATAGTTTGTAAAGTTTTAATTTTATGTTTGTCTTTTAATTGTACATATTGATTGCCGTAAAGGTTTTAGAGGATTGTTGGCGTACATTACACACATGTCCATTTGTACATTGGCAGTTTGTTTGGGTGAAAGGAGCATTTGGTTCAAAGTTTGTTGGGGGTAGTTTTTCTATTATTTTTTTTTGTGACAATGGTTTGATCCACCATTTCATACCCTCAACCATTATTGTCTATGGCAATTGTTTTTTCTTGTTCTTGTTTATAAGCTTCTTCAATAAAGTATGGTTCTGTGCTCCTTGTGTGCATCCATTAACCATCACAGAATTTTGAAAAGGTCTCTGCATTGACTGTGTGAATGTTTAGAAGTACTTGTAATGTATTGATTAATTTAGTTAGTGGTTTCATTCTGTTTTAAATCAATATAAACAATGGTCTCTTTATTAGAAAAGTGCTGTCGATTAGAGATTGCAGAATTACCGTGCTATGGTAGTTTTTAACAGAAGATTTTGACTTTTCAGATATGTTTATGAGTTTGAGAAGAACTCAACAGTGGAACATTTTTTGTAACATCATATTTTTGGAATTCTTTGCTGTGACTACGTTAACACTGGTAGAGAGAGGATTGGGTTTGTTGGTAAATGCGCTTTTCTTTGCACATCATGTTTTACTTTCTGTTTCTGCAAGAGGGGTCTTGCCTTTTTTAGTCATGGTTGGTTTTGTTTTGTTAAGTGAAGCTACTATCTCTTTTGTTTTAAGGTTTTCTATAAATTGTTTTAGAGGTAGATGACTATGTGGTGTACTTTTAGACTTATCTGCTCTAGTTTTTCTTTCTTTTCTACCGAGTTACTGTTTAGTAGGCATTTTATTGTGTATGTTGTAAAAAAAAAGGTTGTATTCGGAGGTTGTGCAATGTACATGCATGTATGGTGCATGGGTGTGTGGATGTCATTGTGGAGATGAATAGAGTACTCTTTGATTGTGAGGTGGTATATTAGGTGTGGTTTGAAAGGTTGTGGGAATACGAGTGTACAGAGGTGTGATGGTGTTGAGTTAGTGAGAAAGACAGTGGTAGTGCAATAGAATCTGTATGATGATTGTGTTGTTTTGAGGAACAGAATAGAAGTTGAAATGGTGGTGTGTAGATGGAAATAGTAGGAGTGTGCATGGTGGAATATAATGGGCTAGAGTGAAAGAAATGTTGGTTTAAAAAAAGTGTTCTGGGGTAATATATATAGTGGCACTGTGTTGCTGTGATAACATGCATATACCTGGTCTGTTAATGTACTTATTTTGTCAGATGTGAAGGGTATTTGTTTTTCGGTTCTTGATTGCAGTGATGTGCTTCTTTCCTGTAATAGTAAAATAAAGTTAGCGGGCATATGTGGTAATGGTAAAGTACTGTTAGGAAGAAATGGATATATTTGTATTGGAAGGAGGAGTGGTGGGAAAACAGTTACTAAAATTGGTGGATGGTTAAAAAAAAGTTTGGGAGCATTTTCTAGAAATTTAAGAAATGTGTGTGTGCATTTACAGAAGCTCTGTAACAATTTGCAAAAGTGAAGAAAAGTTCATGGAAAATATTTGTAGTACACTTTAAATGGCAGTTTGTGTGTATACGTTTAATGTGTTAGGAGTATATGAATACCTGCCAACATGATGCATTATAATCTGAAGGTGTTTATGTGGTCATAGAGATTTTGTTTGCTTTATGGGATGTGTAGTTCCACTTTTACTATTATAAACGTTGGAGAACAAGTCACACAATGTATGGAAAAAAGTATGAATGTCTAAGCAGCTGAAGATTGGAATGGGTTCTGTTAGGAAGTATGCATGTACTGTTAATCTGTTAAACTGGCACACACTGAGCGCTAATTACAAATGGTGTACAGATCAATTTTTCATACATTTCATTTGTTTTATGAAAAAGTGACATACTGCTGCTGGAAATGCAGATGTGCATTTTTTTTACTTTCTTAAAAGGTCTTCCAAAAAAATATTTGGAAAAGCAGGGCATTACATATGTTTATTTGGAATACATGTCACAGTTTCAAATTGTGAAGTTTAGTTGTGTGTTTTCCTTTGCATCCTGGGAATTGTAGTTTCAATTTTTTGATGGGCGAAGTGAATTGGAACTGATAGAATGCAAAGGAAAAAAGAAAGATTTAAGAAGCACCTATACATTGGAATGGGCGATGTTGGGATGTAAGCATGTGCTGCCAAGATATGAAACTGTGAGACAATGAGTGCCATTTTAAAATGGAGTACAGGTCTATTTTATTTGCTGTTGCCTTATTTTAAAGAAAAGTGACACAGTGCTGCTGTAGATACACATATGCATTTTATTACTTTCATCAAAATGCTTGTAAAAAGAAACATTTTGAAATGCTGAGCATTGTAATTCTTTGGTGCTTCATGTGAATAGGTGATAAATGCTCCACTGCATGGCATTTGCATGAGTGCTTAAGAAAATATGCTTATTGCGAAGCTTATTACAGGGTAAGTAGAAGGAACTCTGTACATATATGTATATATATATATTTGTGAAAGAGTTCAAGAATTTTGTTTTTTAAATATAAGCATACATGTAATATATTTTCTTAGATGCAGATCTTGCGGAATCTGGAAATAGAAATCTTGGCCACTTGCACAGTAGTTGTTGATGCAGATGAGTTCAAGTGTACATATGAAGTGTTGAAGAGAGATGACAGGGTTAGGTGTAGAGGTTTTGGATATGATTGGTTGATGGATGTGTGACTCTTTGAAAGTAGCCAATGAGGGAGTACTAAGAAAATGGAAGTGAAAAGGGTAGAAGGGATGCCCTCTGCAAGCCGGTACGCACACACCATGGCAGTCTGCAGCTGGCACATGCCACATCCAGGTCTTTTTTGGAGGACTGTGGAGAGTAGCCAATCAGGTTTGCTGGTTGTGGTGTACAGGAAGATAGGGTAGTGGGAGTTTTGTTTGCAGGAGTTGTGAGAGCAGTGATAAAGGCTATGGTGATGTGTTTGAGAAGGCAGAGTGTGTGGATTGTGGGGGACTCTTCAATTCAGTCATTGAAGGTATATGTGGATCATCAGGGCATCCTTGGTCCTATTGGTTTGTCAGAAGTGGATGTTTCCTGGAATGCAGTTTGTGGCTCAAACTGGGCAAGCTTGCTTTCATTTTGTGCGATTATGGCTCACTTCAAATGTCCAGATATTGTTTTCGTCCATTGTGGAGGGGACGGTTTGGGGTTTGTGACTCCAGTGTCTTTGCAAGTTGTTCTGAAGCATTTTCTTAAAAGGCTAATGAAACTGTTTCCTGCTGCTCAGATTATTTTTTCTGAAATAAATCAGAGACGCACATGGATATACACAGCAAACCTTTTCAGTACTCAAACTGACAAATCAAGACAGATTATCAATAAAGGTATTTCTGCTTTTTTGTATGCTTCTGGAATGTCATCTTTTGTGAATGATAATATCAATTCTCAAGATGTGACATTTCTTTGGGCCAGATATAATTCACTTTACAGATATTGGAAATGTAATTTTCCTTTATAATGAAAGGAATGCATAAAAAACAACATAAAAGCACAAAAAGGATATAAAAAGGGTTTTTTTCAGAGCCACCACTAAAGATTAAATAACTTATATTGTGTTAATGTCCCTCCCCACCCAATTCAATTGGACAACATGTCTGCGTAAACCGCAGTGGTCCACGGACATCACATGCTATAACCAAGTTGTTTGGTGCTGCCTAGCATGGAGAGGGGACTGAAGACAGTTGTTGTGTCCGCAGAGGTCAAGGGATCAGCCAATCAGGTTTCCTGGGTGTGGTGTACAGGGAGAGAGGGTAGCACAAGCTTTGTTAGTAAGAGTTGTGAGAGGATTGAACATGGCCATGACAATGTCTTTCAGAAGGCAGAGTGTTTGGATTTTGGGGGACTCTTGGGTCCACTGGGCGAAGGTGTATGCTGAGTATTGTGGAATAGCCAAAAATCTTGGATTTGCTTAATTGGAAGTGTTCAGGTAAAGTGTGTTTGGCATGAAGTGGATGGACTTGCTCCCATTTTGTGCAAATATGGTCCAATTGAAGCATCCGCACATTAATATCATTCATCGTGGTGGCAGCAATTTGGGGACCGTGACTAGAATCTTATTGCAGTTTGCAATGAAGAATACATTGGGAAATTTGAAAATATTTTTTTCTTGAATTGCCCAGAGACAGATGTGGATGCGGTCGAGTTCATTTGATCTGCAAACGGAAAGAAAGCGAGGCGCAATGTAAATAAAGCGGTGTGTGCTTTTGTTGGCGATGTGCATGACATTGTTCCATAATAAGAACCTTACATTTGACAGGGCCAACATTTGTTGGCGAGATGGAGTCCCTCTAACTAATGTGAGTAATCAGATTTCTGTGGAAAACATTGAAAATGCTTTGAAGCAGTTTCTCTGAAAGTGACAAGAAATAATAAAAAATCAGTGAAATGTTTTCTCACGTCAGTTTGTAAAAGCAAATATAAAAAAATATATCAAACCCAACAGAAAAATAGTTCTTTTAAGAGCCACCTTTTTTCAGGGCAAAACAATTGCAGTGATTGCAATTGTCCCAAAGCTGGAATTGTGTACATATCCGCAGACTACCACGCTATCTACGGACTATGCAGGTTGGGCGACGGCCTGTGTTTTTTTTCTCACTTCTATTTTTGTGAAAAGCGGCTCCTAAAGGAACCTTTATTCCCAATTTGGTGTTTTTTGGGGCATTTTTGGTCAGAAGGGGTAGGGGTAGGGGAAGAAAGTGGGGAAGGGGCACCTACCACATGGACAAAGGTGCAGGTGGAGAGAGGAAGATGTTGGGCAGGCCTTACTCAGGTAGGTGGCAGTGTTTCTCATGCTCCTGGACTTCAGCCTCGAAAGCACTCCGAAACTGCTCCCCCTACAGATCAGTGCTTCGCAGTACATACATAGCTCTGTGACCCTCAAAAGGTAAGGGTAAACAGTGTTCTGTATGGCCTGCGAAGACGCTGCTGGGATCCTCTGCCCCAAAGAAGTATTTTTTGTTGTGACAGGAGCAGATGAAGATGATGGGGTGGAGGAAGTCAACCTGCTTTTTCCTGAGAAATGTATTGCCTTTTTCAGAGCACTCCGGTGGGCGATTTGGTGTGGCGCCTCATGGAAGTAGTCCCGTAGGAATACAAGCCAGGTTTCCTGAGACTGAGTACAACTTTGCACTCAGTGCTTTGAACATTGATTGCATGAGCCTTTGGGACATTTCCGACGGTGGTGAAAATTTGACACACCCAGGACTCAATCATAGTACTGGTGACAGGGACTTCCTCCACTTAATCCCCTTCTTCTCTTCTTGATCATCCCCTGTTCCCCTCCTGAGGCCCTCCAGGTTGTTGAGATGGTGGTGGTGGTGGGGGTGGTTGGGAAGCAAAGATGGCCATAGCAGATGCTATTGCAGCAGGTTTTCAAAGATGTGCAATGCAGGTGTTCTCCAGATGCTTTCTCCTGGACACCCAGGTTGAGAATGAGGAAAAGTAATGGGTGGGCCCCTTTAGAGAATTTGCCCACGTTCAGTCATGCTGTTCGCGGACTACCGAGTCCAAATCAGGCACCTGTACAAGGGAAACGTTTCTGCTTGAAACAGCATACATTGGCTGGGAAAGCACTTTTAAACTGTCTGCAGCATTGGACACTGATCACGATCACCGCCATCACACCACACGTGTGTGGTCACATGATGAGGCCCCTGGATGTCCGTGGCCCCAACGTCTGTCACCAGACACCCTGCAGGTGGGAAATGTCAGTGTGCATGTGCCAGGTGTCCATAGAACAAGCACTCTGTCCATAGACTAATTAAAAGTGTGTCACACCAAAATGGATATGTCCGTACATCTTGCCTGTCTGGGGTGCCCAAACTCAAAATGGAGTTGCCCTCACATGATCCACATAATCATAATAGAGCTTTTAAAAAAACAAGGGAATGCCACTAAACAATAAAGAAAACATATGTAGTATAACAAATAATTTTATTTAAGAAATGGATGGGGCATCTGAATGGGAAACAAAATGGGAGAATTAGGCATTTTTGTAGAACAATCATGAGGGGAGGAAGGGACTGAGGTTTCATCAACTCATCTTTGAGGAAAATGTTCAGAATTTGCTGGGGATGACTGCTGGGGATAAGGGGTACAGGTGCAAGTGGGGCAGTTAAAAGAAAATGTTTTAATAAGCTGTTTTTTCATGAATTGTACAAGTTCATTGACATCATTAGATAGTGTGTCCAATTTTGTTGCCAAGTTCTTGATTTGAATATTACATTGGGGGATGCAACTTCTGTTTCTGATTGTAGGGTAGCAAAATCATGAAACTGGGGCATGATTTCCTCATGAACACTATGTACTGTAAGAGAAATAGAAATCATTATTTTAGTACCTTGTGTATAGAGTACATTATTTGTTGAGAGTAAAATATGTATTGCATACCACTGGAGACGTTATTGTTGCTCATTTAATTTCTTGGGAAGTTTTCTTTCAAACATTCTAGTTTGCTTGCCATTTCTGTGTGAAGAAAAGGCCTTCTGTTTTACAACACATATTTATGTAATGAAAGCTAATAAAAGAAAAATAAATGAAATAAACATACTATTTAATGAGAATGTGTTGACCAGTAAGCACCTGCTGATTTAGATCTGTGTCCAGAGATGTACTGGGGAGATGATATGAAGTGTACAGTTATGCTTTACGATTGGTGCATTCCACTGCAAAGTGTTTTAACAAAAAGAAAATAGTCTTTTTAAACAGAAGTATATGTACAAAAAGGTATACTTAAATGTTGTAAATATTACTTGTGATTTTAGGTACTTCTGTTTGTTGGTTGATGGTTACATCTTTTTTGGGTCTCCCCTATGATTCTAAGCATTGCAAATGCTGTCCGCTGTCCGCAGTCTACCACCCGTTTTGCTGACTACAGATTTATTTTATTTTTTGCATTTTTAAAGCACTCACTAGCACGGGGACATCAAGGCGTTGTTCCAGGAATTTCTTTTGTCTTAGTTGCGTATATATAACACGCTTAAATACCCAGAGGTTTCTAAGTGCGGATCCGCGGATCGAACCTGAGTTGCTTTGTGTCGTCTTACTTCCAAGGCGAGCACGTTGCCGCTGAGCTATCCTCCTGGGACAATTGCTGCCACATTGTGGGGGAGTACAATATAAGGGACTTGTGGCAGAGGAAAGGTGCACTAGCAAAAACCTATGAAACTCACTGAAAACACTTTGTTAAAGGGACATTATGGTTTAGTTGCACTAATAAAAACCTGTGAAATTCAGTGAAAAAACGTAGTTAAAGGGAAGTTATGGTTACAAAAACCCTCAGAAATATGCCAGTTATGGTAAACTAACCAACCATAACTCATGCCACCATCGTGCACTGTTAAGACTAACACCCAGGACATGAAATATGACATCACTAATGCCATTGAAGAGCCATGCTTTGCATTCTTCACAAGCTGGTGAAATGGAATGCATTCAGATGTAGGTATGAATTCATTAGGGATGTGCTCTTGTGAAACATGATTGCAGAGAGTGCATGTATGTTTCCACGTGTATGACATCTGGAAAATGTCATGTATAGGGATGTTTTTGGTTTCTAGGACTTGTAGTAAGTACATTAGGAATTCTTGTGGATCTTCCTGTGTGTTTATATTGAATTGTACCATTCCTGCGCAGTAGTCCAAATCTTGTCTTGTACCTGAGACACTGTAGGTGCAGTCAGGATTATTTGTGCCATTTGTCTGAAGGATGACGATTTGCAAACACAACTGGTCCAAGCCATTTAAGTAAATGTTGCGATAAATTGGTGGCAATTGGAAGAGAAGATTGATTTCTACATTTGCATATACATTTACTCCAGTTGTTTTGCTGAATTTAAATGGACCATAGAGTTGTTCCTCTGTATCGTCGTTTGATGAGTCTGCAGTTCTTTTTTGACAAGACACATTTTTCTCTTTGTCTGTTGATGGAAGTGCAGTTGTGTCAGGAGCAGAGTTTTGTGTCTGTATTATTTGATGGAGCAGCAGTTTTCCTTTTTTTGGAAGTATTGCTGGGAGATCAGCTACAGATTTATTTTTTAAGGTTTTGTTTTTTGAGGTACAGGGTTCAAATCTAGATGGGCTGTACAATGCACAGCTCCATTTGTATTCTGACCTATAGAGACACCTTACGACTTGTGAATATTGACAGCATATGTAAGAGATAGAGAGAATTGTTCTCTTTGTACATACATGTCTTTGAAATGAAGGAATGAAATGAAGGAAACATGCTTTTGTGAGGCCTACTCTATTAACTTCTATTAACTTCTATAAGGTTATCAAAGTCGATGTTGACAGACTGAATGTTGGATTGTGGATATGTTTGAAATCCAACAATTGTACCACGTTTCCCATTGACTAAACTTTGTTGTACATATGGGACCATTTTAGAATTACTCTGCAGTTTAGACACAGTGTTAATAGTTGTTCTAATCCAGCTGTGGTGGAGATACATTTTTCTAAGCTATTCTATTGCTTGTTGACACATAGGGAGCGGCATTAAGCACATGCATTCAATATTTTGTTGAGTTATTTGTTCCATAACATCAGGTGCAGATGTCTTTTGTCCATACAGCTCATGAATTACTCAACCTTTTAAGATGGATTTTGCATCTTGAGTAAGCAGACCAGTTCTAATGCTTTTTAAAATTTTAGCAAATGTTAGATCTGTTTTTAATTAGTTCTCTGTAGCAAAACATGTTGCCAGAGATTTACATTCTCAATGCTGATGAATGTATTACAGCATTGTTTGTGTCCTAATGTTTAGAAAATGGGTTGACCTTTTATTGGTATTTAATGTAGGAGGTCTCTGAAAACAAGAATGCATTTTCCACCAAACAGTTCTTTGTAGTCGGTTTATAGGACTTCTTGCATTTTGAGATGAATTATTGCCAGCATGAGGTTAGAAACAATACTTACTTCATCAACCAGAAAGACTTTCATTTGTTTCAGAATTCTGCGTGCTTCAGTAGCAGCTCCTGCTGATCATTTGTAGTATTCTAATTTGTTGTGGTGTTCCACCTGGAGGAGATGTAATCAGTGTAAAGTTGCACTACCTATGTTGTAGGCAGCTAGACCTGTGGGGCTGTTGCAAGAGCTGAAATGTTGTTGTTTGTTAAGTCTTGTAGACATGTGCTGATTATTTTAATTAAGAACATTTTGCCAGAACCTTCATCACCACTTACATACAGAAGAGGTTTATAATGTTTACAGCTACAAGTTTAAGTTTCATGTTTGAAGGAATAGTGTGCTCAAAAATATTATTCTCCCGAGCGTTCGGCATGTGGTTTTAAGCATACATTGATCGATTGTAAAAACATTTCCTATGCACGTACCTTAGTTTTCCTCACATTTACACATGCAAGATCAGGCAGCCGACGCGGCCATCTTGTGCTAATCTTATCTTTTTATCCTTCGCCCTAACTTCAAGTGCCACTGTGGCACTAAATCATATCCCCCGACCCTGAAGCTGACATCACCATTCCTAGCGATATTCTCCACCTATCTCCATGAAGTTACTGTGCAGCGTAGCCAAATATACTCAGTCATCACCTATGTCTTTACGTCAATTGACGCACAACCCGGTTTATCAAGACACATCCTCTCACAGCACAGCGCGTCCCAATTCTGAATACAAAAAACTAATTTTAGAGGAATCCGCAATACTCTGCAATTTATAATGTGCTTTTATTTCACAATAAATGCTCCGAGAACATCCGCCGATTTCCATATTCAACCGAATTTGAAATCTCTTTCTTTGTTTCGATCCACAAATCTTTATGGTGTGTCACAAGGTGTTCCTTTGGGTATAAGAAGCGCATTGGACGCACCGTGAATCACAAGGCTTCGGCATCAGCTTGTTGCTAGACTACCGTAAATGATGTCAGGTTGCTTCTTGTTGCTGTTTCTGCAAAAGGGCATATCAGCCTGGGGCGATCGTCCCACAACAGGGTGATAGAATTCCAGCCATTTAGGTGCATCTGCAACTGCCTGCTAAAGAAGCCATCAATTGGTATCTGGAAATGATAACATTCACAGAATGGCAGGGTGTAGCTGTGTGGAAAACATAACAGAAATGTGTCTCAGTCGCTGTTCTTTATTCCAATTTATCAATTTACCCATTAATTCTGCACCGTGTGAAAACTAATGATGACCACAAACATGAAACAATGGAAACACAGAGAAAACATCATGAAAATGTGGAGTCTGCAATATGCTTGAGAGGTTAGTGCTATGGAGTATGTTTAGCTTGCAATGGGATGCGGTTGCGGAAGCTGGCAGAAGAATTCTAAGAACACATAGATAGCATTTTAATGGAACATTAGTGTAGAATTTGGCATTGGTGGAACCTGGGGGAATCCAGACGTGAACTACATGCATTTCGGTGCTGGATTGCCCATGTGCCCAGGACAAAGACAAGTACAGTGTTTTTGCGTGTCGTTGCAATATGCCACAAACAACAACCTATTACAATGTAAGCCAGCAATAACAGTCAGGAAATGGAACCTTGACTTTTTCGTCTATAATACATAATATTCAGCATTTCCATTTTCTCAGCGTAACGCAGAGTGTCCGTTCAGATCAACACATTTTCATAAACTGAAATTACATGTTCCTTTGTCCATTTTTGGAATGGTGACCCTTATCATATTTTACGATATTACACACCTACTTTCATTCCATTCTGAATCCCCCCTTTCTTCCAAGGTTGAAAAACAATCGACCCATCTGTGGAGTGCCTATGCTAAGTTTGCTTTTGATGAGGGAAAGCCACAAATCAAAAACATACAATGTAGTATGTGTGGGTGTGCACATCTCACAAGCAAAAATCAAACGCGGTGACCTTCACTCCCATGGGAGCGATTAGCCCTGCAGACCAACGTGGCATTTGGAAGGTTATTGAAAAACAAACAAATTGTTTGTTTTTAGAAAATATTTAGAAAATATTTCGAAAACCAATTCTGCGCGATCGTGAATACTTTTTACTCTTCAAAATGTATAGTGCTTTACTTATTTTATGAAAACAGTTCCAGTTCCAGTTAATGATTTCTTTTGTCCATACAGCTCATGAATTACTCAACCTTTTAAGATGGATTTTGCATCTTGAGTAAGCAGACCAGTTCTAATGCTTTTTAAAATTTTAGCAAATGTTAGATCTGTTTTTAATTAGTTCTCTGTAGCAAAAATGTTGCAGAGATTTACATTCTCAATGCTGCTGAGTGAATTACAGCATTGTTTGTGTCCTAATGTTTTGAAAATGGGTTGACCTTTTATTGGTATTTACTGTAGGAGGTCTCTGAAAACAAGAATGCATTTTCCACCAAACAGTTCTTTGTAGTCGGTTTATAGGACTTCTTGCATTTTGAGATGAATTATTGCCAGCATGAGGTTAGAAACAATACTTACTTCATCAACCAGAAATACTTTAATTTGTTTCAGAATTCTGCGTGCTTCAGTAGCAGCTCCTGCTGATCATTTGTAGTATTCTAATTTGTTGTGGTGTTCCACTTGGAGGAGATGTAATCAGTGTAAAGTTGCACTACCTATGTTGTAGGCAGCTTGACCTGTGGGGCTGTTGCAAGAGCTGAAAGGTTGTTGTTTGTTAAGTCTTGTAGACATGTGCTGATTATTTTAATTAAGAACATTTTGCCAGAACCTTCATCACCACTTACATACAGAAGAGGTTTATAATGTTTACAGCTACAAGTTTAAGTTTCATGTTTGAAGGAATAGTGTGCTCAAAAATATTATTGTCCCGAGCGTTCGGCATGTGGTTTTAAGCATACATTGATCGATTGTAAAAACATTTCCTATGCACGTACCTTAGTTTTCCTCACATTTACACATGCAAGATCGGGCAGCTTACGCGGCCATCTTGTGCTAATCTTATCTTTTTATCCATCACCCTAACTACAAGTGCCCCTGTGGCACTAAATCATATCCCCCGACCCTGAAGCTGACATCACCATTCCTAGCGATATTCTCCACCTATCTCCATGAAGTTACTGTGCAGCGTAGCCAAATATACTCAGTCATCACCTATGTCTTTACGTCAATTGACGCACAAACCGGATTATCAAGACACATCCTCTCACAGCACAGCGCGTCCCAATTCTGAATACAAAATACTAATTTTAGAGGAAACCGCAATACTCTGCAATTTATAATATGCTTTTATTTCACAATAAATGCTCTGAGAACACCCGCCGATTTCCATATTCAACCGAATTTGAAATCTCTTTCTTTGTTTCGATCCACAAATCTTTATCGTGAGTCACAAGGTGTTCCTTTGGGTATAAGAAGCGCATTGGACGCACCGTGAATCACAAGGCTTCGGCATCAGCTTGTTGCTAGACTACCGCAAATGATGTCAGGTTGCTCCTTGTTGCTGTTTCTGCAAAAGGGCATATCAGCCTGGGGCGATCGTCCCACAACAGGGTGATAGAATTCCAGCCATTTAGGTGCATCTGCAGCTGCCTGCTAAAGAAGCCATCAATTGGTATCTGGAAATGATAACATTCACAGAATGGCAGGGTGTAGCTGTGTGGAAAACATAACAGAAATGTGTCTCAGTAGCTGTTCTTTATTCCAATTTATCAATTTACCCATTAATT
This sequence comes from Ambystoma mexicanum, assembly GCF_040938575.1. NCBI lineage: Eukaryota > Metazoa > Chordata > Amphibia > Caudata > Ambystomatidae > Ambystoma > Ambystoma mexicanum. The sequence continues at coordinate 1,197,876,299 of NC_090924.1, forward strand.
CTGCACCATGTGAAAACTAATGATGAACACAAACATGAAACAATGGAAACACAGAGAAAACATCATGAAAATTTGGATTCTACAATAAGCTTGAGAGGTTAATGCTATGGAGTATGTTTAGCTTGCAATGGGATGCGGTTGCGGAAGCTGGCAGAAGAATTCTAAGAACACATAGATGGCATTTTAACGGAACATTAGTGTAGAATTTGGCATTGGTGGAACCTGGGGGAACCCAGACGTGAACTACATGCATTTCTGTGCTGGACTGCCCATGTGCCCGGGACAAAGACAAGTACAGTGTTTTTGCGTGTCGTTGCAGTATGCCACAAACAACAACCTATTACAATTTAAGCCAGCAATACCAGTCAGGAAATGGAACCTTAACTTGTTCGTCTATAATACATAATATTCGGCATTTCCATTTTCTCAGCGTAACGCAGAGTGTCCGTTCAGATCAACACATTTTCATAAACTGAAATTACATGTTCCTTTGTCCATTTTTGGAATGGTGACCCTTATCATATTTTACGATATTACACACCTACCTTCATTCCATTCCGAATCCCCCCTTTCTTCCAAGGTTGAAAAACAATCGACCCATCTGTGGAGTGCCTATGCTAAGTTTGCTTTTGATGAGGGAAAGCCACAAATCAAAAACATACAATGTAGTATGTGTGGGTGTGCACATCTCACAAGCAAAAATCAAACGCAGTTACCTTCACTCCCATGGGAGCGATTAGCCCTGCAGACCAATGTGGCATTTGGAAGGTTATTGAAAAACAAACAAATTGTTTGTTTTTAGAAAATATTTAGAAAATATTTCGAAAACCAATTCTGCGCGATCGTGAATACTTTTTACTCTTCAAAATGTATAGTGCTTTACTTATTTTATGAAACAGTTCCAGTTAGTGTCCTCCCCATTGTACATCTGCGTGTGCCCTGTTTTTGAGGAGGAATGTGCTCTGCTGATGATAACGTAGACACTCGCAAGTCATAAATACAAGTGCCCTTCATCTCCACTGAACTTCCCTCGCATTAACAAATGTTGGAGTAGTATACAGTATATCCCACCCCCCTGACCCATTCTCATACCGTTCAAATGATTTCTAAGCTAAGGTGGGAGACACCACCACCCCTCCTGTACCTATTTGCATCACCCATGTTTCATATAAGTGTATTAACGCTGTTCTAATGCTTTGGACCTCATTTTATTTACTTTAAAATAACTTATATTTACGAGGCACTCTGACCCACTGCTCACTTTCCCAGCGCCATGCACAGCTAGCCACCATCATCTCTGTCAGCTCAGCCCATCTCATGTTCTCATGGCAATGAAGCTATTCATTTTTGCAAGTAGCGAGTCAATCAAAGATCAGCACTTCTGGTAAGGCATCCGATAGCAACGACCCCTAACACATGCCCCCATAAAAAAATATAGGTCAGGGTGCACCTATTTCACACCAACAGCCCCCATTTCATGCTTTATTTTGCTCACAGTCAGTAGTTTTTGCATGCCAAATTTGTTATCTATCCTGGGTCTCATTCCTTAGTGGAACACGTATTTATTCAGATATTTGGACACATGCTTGCTAAGGTAATTGCAGACCCAGCAGTTGCTTTCATGATGATATCCATCTGACATTTCCCCGATCAGTGAAGGACGTACAAGAGCTCGCCAAAAGCGGGAGGTGGGAAAGCACAGAGTTACGCTGTATGGCATCCTCCAACAGGCACTTCTTGCAAAAAAAAAACGACAAAGAGGATACATTTGAAAAGACAATTTGGACGCTTAATACTTCTTTATAATTTCAATAGCTTTGAAATTCAAGTTAAATAGATTTCCATTGGTCATGTACAATGTATAAACATTGTTGAACATATACATCTCTGCTAATCCTTTGTACCGGGAAGTGAACAGTTCTACGATGTCTGCTTTTGGTGGACAGGGCACAGTTGCAATGTTTTGTGGCAGCGATGGACAGTAGGAACAAAATCATGAGTGATTCCATGAGTATGCATGTCCAACACAGTCAAGGTGAGATCTTTCACAAAATCGAATTGCATTTCCTGGTATATTGGCCTGACCACCCATTTTTTGCTTCTTTTTGCAAAGGCCATTGTGTAACAAAGCATCCCAAAGTTTCCTGCAGTTCTTGATTGTTGTCTCACTATGTTCTCGTAATGCGCTAATACCGCTATTAATGTTCGATATTGCATACTGTAGGCACATATCGTGGAACACCTCCAAATCTCCGATGTGACAGAATTCTATGAGTCCTTTCAGGTTGCTTGAAAGAGTTTTATCAAACACAATCTTCTCATGAGCTTTGTGTGGAGGTGAAGAACAAACCACTTCTTGCATTCCTGTTCCTCCGATACAGGTCCATGTGTACAATGGTGAAAATGTAGGTTTTCTGTCCATGAGTGAACGTTGGAACAGTGGTGCATCAATGAGCGTCATTTTTCAAGTAGAATTTCCACAGACCCATCACAAGTTTTGGAGCTCCACCAAAGATGGTTGCTGAAAGACTGGGACCACTGTAAAATATTTTCAGAACCCTTTTTTTTTACCAGCAGCTGTGATTTTTTTATTGATTGATTTGGCAACATGCCATACATCAAATTGATGGCAAATGTTTGGAATCTGCTCTTGCATGGCCTTGGCAATTGAAACATGTCTTTCGGTGGCTCTGTGGACTATTTGCATTCCCCTCAATTGGAGATCTTCCATGGATTTTATAAAACCATGTTTCTCCATGGCCACTGAGGATTTACATTCGGACACCTGCACAACCACCAAACTCACAATTATTTTAGTTTCCATGTACTGAAAGTGCTATGTGCAGTACTTTGCTGAAAATCCAGGGCTGTCACACTGTCCATCGCTAGCCTGAACCATTTGCCAGATAATGTCCTTTCAATAGACATTTGTTCAATTTTCCAGGATTGACTAATAGCGGATAATAAAAATTCTCTTTGATATTTGTAGTACTGTGTTTTAGAAAGGAACTGAAGTCCAACATATTGACAGAAACTGGACAACTTACTAAAAGGAGAGCCACTGAAAAGTAAAGCAGCTGCACACAGTAGATGTCCAGCTGGCACTTTGCCCAGTATCATTTGAGCGGACCATGAAAATGTACCATGGAGCTGGGCATAGTTGGCTTGAAGTTTCATGTTAGTGCCTTGTGATACACAAGTTACATTCACCAATGGCTCCCCGCATATTTTCCCTCTCACTGGATGGACACATTATAGCATCAGTATAATCTCTACCAGGCTGCTGTCGAATACAATGTATTTGTGCTGCTTTATTAGACTATCATCCTGCATGAATGTGGTTTGTGACTCAGCTGTTGTGGACATATCGGCCAAACTGGGCACACTGTAGGCAAGATCTTTGGCAAGTTCCTCGGTCAATTGCGTAGAAACTTCAGTCTCTGTTAGTTCTGCTTGTGTTATTTGCACAAAAATTGGAGAAATCATCAATGTCGATTGTTTACTGTGTGGGTCTTTTTTGCGGCTGTAGATTGTGTGACGTGGTCAGTGAGTAATTCAAAAGCATCTTCCTTATATTCAGTTTCATCTTCATCTTGTCGAGTTCTCACATTGTAGCAATGGTCCAACAACACTGTGCTTGCTTCGCCGGTCACATTCAATTCATTTCTGGCCATTGGGCATAAGCATCTCGAGTCTGCTTATTGACTTGACCACGCTGTGCCTCAAATAGTTTTTGCTCTATGGTGAAATCTGTTTGGCAACATCATCTTTGGTTTCATTTGTTCACTGTGTCTTTATACTTCTTTTCCTTCTGTGCTTCTAGGAGATGGGTTGTAAAGACATGTTCAATGTAAATCCAACATACAGTATATAGCACTTTAGCACTTTAGATTAAAAAAACATATTATGAAGACAGTAAACAAAATCGTTTGTAAGTTACCCTTGTTTTCTTGATTTTCTGTGAAACCATGCTCTTCACTGTAACGACCGAACCAGCAAGCTGGTCCACCACCTCTTTTCCATGTGCCTCCTCTTCTAATTCCCAACCTTGTATATATTCCTTGAATAGAATATTCTTAAAAATAACAAAAGTCAATCATATTTGAACTCCCTATGTAAACAATGTATGTCATTTAATCAAAATAGACATTTCAAATTTCACCTGATTGATTGCAAGTGTACTCGATCAGAGATCACCGTGCAAAAACCTACTGATTGTAATGTTGCACTCAAGCATTTTGCATTGTATTCTGCATTGGAGTAGAAATTGTAATGTTAGAACTGAAATGATAAGAGTTTGAAATGCTGCACGTTTATATGAATGTCACTGTCTAATAGTATCCGATGTAGGATTTACTTTCTTTCATTCAAGGGAACTGTCTGGATGCATACCTCATACTCTGGACCAACTCCAAAGGATGATGTTTTGTAGTCGAAGTACCAGCATCCCCTTGTAACACGGTACTTATTTTAGTATTGATGAAAACAGTGAAATTGAACAGAGACAATAGGATGCAGACAATGGTACACATAAATAGAAACCCATAAGTGAAACATTATGTGAACAAACGACAGGATATGTGAAATAGTTCATATCATTTAAAATTCTATGCATAATACATTAACGTTATCGAAAGGTGAAAAAAAACGACCTGATAGGTGCTTGAAGTTGTTGTTGTCTCTGGAAAAGAAATGGATGCAGAATCTTGCTCCTTCATTTTTAGTGGATTGTCACAAAGTGATAAAAGGGAAAATTAGATTTGCATTAGATATGTGGGAAGATCGAACTCTCAATAAAATGAACGTCTGCAAGTCTGTATGGCTCAACATTGGTATACTGGGCGTGTCGGTGATGTTGTCACTAGTGATAGTCTGTGCTTCATTCAATATGCTCACCTAAAAGAATTGACATTTGAAGCAATTGGTTACAAAAAGATTATGCTTAATTTGAAGGGCACTATTGCATAGTTTTCTTTGTTCATAGTTAGTTTCTATGATTCTTCAAAAACTAGGGACAGATGTGTAGCAAAATGGGTTATAGTTATAAAGTAATACAATCTGGTAAATATGCAAAACTATAGTAAGAGACATTTACACCGAAAGCACCAATCCATTAATGTAGTTAGCTGTTCAGTACCCCAAGGCCTACAGCTAATTCATCAGCCAGAACTCACCTCGTCCCGCGTGTGCATTAATAGAGTTGGAATTCCATTTGGAAGCAATTCATGAGACGTTCTGTGTTTATTCTTTTTTAGTGTACTGCGATTGGTTGTACATATCCGGGGTAAAGTGCAGGCTGCAGATGCAGAATCGATTGGCCCTCAAGTCCCCCAAGACATCCAGGGCTCTACTTTCAAGCTAGCCTGACGGAAATGCACATATCTGACCCATTCTCTTATTAGATCTATGGTCCTCGGGAATATATTCCCTAGGTTTGTCATGGGTCTTAGAACAGCAACCGTAAACCATAAAAGTAGGCATTCTTGAAAAATCTGTTAGTTACAAAAATATTGTGCATGAATGTGTGAAAAAGAGGGAATTATATCAAAGTTGTCTATGCAATGTTTGTTTTTGTCACAGTAGCAAAACCTGTGTAGCGTACTCGAAAATACACTAGGATAAGTTTCATACAGAATTGATTGATGTGCAGCAAATCGTAACATGTTACTCATCCGTTGAATGTACTTTCATGCATCAAAAGGAAACATGCTTTTAGACATGGTCCACGAAGGATGCAATTGTATCCCAAAAAACACTGATGACATTTGCTATATATCGAGAACAGAACAAATTTAACAGAAGACAATGGTAAAGGCTATGAGATGAATGAACATTACACTACTGGGTACCTTCGTTCGAAATAGATAGAAATTTAGAGATCAAAAAGAGATGATTAGGTGACCTGTCCTTACCCTGACTAACAAACAATTAGATTCAGCAAGCAGGGTAGTTAGTAGCAGGAGAACAGGTAGCGCGATCAAGTGTTGAGTTCCAGTACTCACAGATGTTCTCAGGTAGCGCGATCAAGCGTTGACTTCCTCTGCTCACAGATGTTCTCACATAGCATGATCATGAGTTGACTTCTAGTGCTTACAGATGTTCTCAGGATAAATATCAAGGGGTCTATAAAGAATTGAAAAAGTGGGTGTGTATGTGAATGAGTGATGTGTTTGTGGCGTTGTCTTATGTGGATTGCAGGGGCACGGTCTGCTTCAGGGGAGGATGCCTTGAGACACAGGGTTTGGATAGGTTGTGTGTACAATGGTCCCTGCATGTAAGATACCTTTGAAGTGTACATGGTGTTTGACACCTCGGTCGTGCCCATCCTGCCAGCCCCCTCGGGAGGGCATGGCCACAGGTGTGAACTGCCATTGCTAGTGGAGAGGGGATGGATGGGCATAAGGCATGCAGAAAAGAGCTGGTAAAAATGCTGAATTGAGACACACTTATGTGGATTGCAGGGGTGTGGTCTGCTTCAGGGGAGCATGCCTAGAGACACGGGATCTGGGGAGGCCATGTGTACAATGGTCCCTGCAAGTAAGATACCTTTGAAGAGTACATGGTGTTTGGCACCACGGCCGTTCCCACCCAGTCAGCCCTACCAGGACAAGTGAGCGTTACCATGATACACTGCAAAATGTAAACAACTATTCAGAAAAGTTCTGTTGTATTTTATTTTGTTGCTGATGTTGATGTCACAAATGTACTACACATTGTATACTTCGGGTTGCAGCACAGTGTGGGAAAATCCCCTGTACTAACTGGTGTCGCTAGGGAATTCAGGTCAAAATGCACCAACAGCACATGCTGGTATTACTCATCGAACGCGGTATCCAAGCCTCCCATGAAGCCACCATGTAAACGCATGATAGGCCACAGCCTGCACCACCTCTCGAAGAGAAACATAAAAACTGTATTTAAATGAACATATGTGTACAAACCTTATTTGAAAATGCAATCTCATATCCTATGGCATAGTTGCCAGCACAAATTTTACTTCATGGATCAATCAACTTGGGCTTTAAGTGTAGACACATTACAAAAGTGAACAACTATGCATTCCATAACATTTGGGGCACAGAGAAATATTATTTCTGGGTTTTACGTGAAAGACAGTTAAGATGACCACTATGATTTCCCCACATCGCAAGTGATGTATAGAATTTCAAGATTATATTCTTTTGGCAGTCATAGATCAAAGTTACGACAATATAGGAGACAAACATGAAATGTTAGTGGCCTAAGTAACATCACATCTAGAGTACACTTACTCGTTACTTGGAATGCAAGGCCAAACTGTTGCGTGAAGTTTGTGCATAAGCACCATCATAATCCTCAACACAGATCTTGTGAGGCAGGCTGCCCTGAAGTCATGCAGATCGATAACGCATAGCGGCAGTGGCTCTTCTTCTGATTGTAGGACAAGCATCCAGAGTTTTCTCTGCAGCAGCAGTTCTCCAGGTGGAAACGTCTTCCATGCAACTAGGCTCAGGCTCTTGATTCAGTGATTTGTCCTCCCAACTGTTGTCCAAAGCCCCATCATTTCTGCACCTTTCTCTTTCGACTAATCCGCCTCAGAATGCTCCGGCTCATACTGGTAGGGCTGTATTGTTGCCATTATAAGACAAAATTTAATAGATAGTAATGATAGTATTAGTATCTGTTCGCACAGGCTACGAGCAACAAAGATAATTGAACAAAGCAGAAATTAGCCAGACGATACACAAAAAAAGACAGTGAAATTATTGAAATAGCAACTCTGATGTTGTCTGATGAGAAGCGGTCTGTTTATACTTATTGAGGAAAGAGGCATCCTGCCATTTCCATGGAGACACGCCAGTAGCTGGCCCACAGAGAACATTGGCACGAGACATGCATTTGCATTGTGAAATGGGCCGTATGCATCGAGTGATGTCAGCTTCAGGGGCGGGGGATATGATTTATTGCCGCAAGGGCAGTTCACCTTAGGGCGATGCAGCAATGGATAAGGCTAGCACAAGATGGCCCCTGCCTGATTTTGCAATCAACATATGCTTAAAACCACATGCCGAACGCTCGGGACAATATTTCTGAGCCACTATTCCTTAAGTCCATGTTCAATTTCTTCAGTGACATTTAGATAAATAGTGAGTTGTCCATCATTTAGCTATGATTTGAGCACTCTCAAATCTTCTTCAGAATGTTTAGATTGATACAAATGGAGGACAGACCACCATCCTGCAAGGCCATGTGTCATTCAGATCGCACAAGTGCATGGGAAGGGGGAAGGGGGAAAGTGTGGGGTGGAGGGTGGAGGGAAAGTGCAGTACATGAGTAGAGAATAATAATAATAAGTAAAGGAAATATTCAGCAGGTGGCAATTGCAAAGGTAAGTGCAGACATTAGGGGTCAAGTGCTGGTAGTGAGACTATAGGAATACAGAAACAGTCCCCCATTACTGCTTCATTTAGAATGAGAGGTTCCCTGAGTGGTTATTGGTTTCCTGTAAAAGAAGGTTGACTGCCTTCTGGAGTGACTTCATCTATTAGAGATTCAATTTCTTCCTCTTGATGTTGTGCATTGTCCAACATTTGTTTGTATTGTTCAAAATTGACATTTGTTATACTGCTTTGATTTACCTTTAATGCAGATTCAAATGAGTCATGGTGACCAAATAATTATTCTTATTTTCTCCAAGGTTTGAACAGTTGTAGTAGGGTCATGTAATAAGGTTCTCTATGTTGTCAATATTTTACTTTATATGACTAATCAGGCTGGGCTTGGTAAGTTTTACTATGCTTCCTTCACATGTTGAGACTGAATATTTGCCAGTTGTCTCATCTTTCATGACATTATTTTTGTATGAGTAGTTTTAGGTTATGTCATATAGGCATTTGTTTTCCAAAGCAGACTTCTGTTTGGATAGTATATGTCAATTAAATGTTTTAAATGCCCTAGCTGTTGGGATCATTTGTTGCTAATGTTTCTTGGCAGGATTTTAATACCATTTTTCCTGATGAAGCTGTACCAAGGTTTAGCCAGACAATGTTTTCAGAAAATAGGTACAAATAAGATTGGCTGGATAAGCTATGCAGACCACATCATTATCTTTGATAATACCTATATAGGTATCTGTAATAGTGAAAGAGCTGCCTACCAATATGCATTGGATAATGACCTAAAGATAACACTGTCTAAAACATAGTTTATGGCTGTGGGTGGTAACTGCTGCAAAAAATCAGGAATCCCCTGCTTGTTGGGCCTTATAAATAAAGTAACCACATATAAATATCGTGGACACAAGGTTTGGGGAGGAGATAGCAAAACTAACCTTATGGTGAAACAATGTAAAACAACCAAAGTACTGTCTACTTTAACGGCGGTCTTGACTCGTTCCAAGAAAATGGCAGGCTATAGTCTGTTTGGCATACTGAATGTGTATAAGCAGAAGGGGTTGACTACGTATACTCCAGTTCAGGCTATCCGTCTTGAAATGGGATTAATCTCCCTATCATCTCGCATATAATTAAACAGAGCTATGTTCTATATCAGGATTAAATATGCTTGTCCGGATAATCTGTTATATATTCTACGAGATGGCTTAGATGGGGGCAAAAGCAAAGTTCTGAATAGCTTTCATGAAAGAACCTGTCAGTTATTTGATAAAAAATAGGCTGGTCACCTAAATGGGTATATGGAGAAGGTGCAGTTAAGAAATCCCTCAAAAAATCCATTGAGATGTGGAATTGGGTTAACAGCAATAAGAAAGTGGCTAGTATGACATCATTGAATAAATGTGCTAAGATGCCCAGCAAATTTAAAAAAACCCGAACTATCTAACTTTGCAGCCATCCCAATCGACACGTAGAATTTATATGGATATTGGATTTAACGGACTAAATGTATTAGCCATCAGCGGTGCTTGGACTGGTATTCCTGTTGATAAGAGGACATGCAGACTATGTTTTGAGGATAATATGGTTTAATCTGTGAGACATGTTCTCTCCTATTGCCCGAAGATGGGCTTGATATATGACAAATACTTCTCTAAGTTTGAGTTTGAGCAAGATTATATCAAGAGCGAAACATTCTGGCTTAGATGCCTTACGGGATTCAACAAAAGCCTCATCATTGCTATCACACAGATATGGAAGAAGGCTAATGAGTATTTGCGTAACTTTGAGGATGAGGTTAAACTACTGACTGATCTTGACAAGTACCATCCAACAAATGCTAATGTGCCTTTTCTTTTAACACATTATTATAACTAGCCGTTGAATGTCCTCATTGTGGCTTAATGTCAATGTATCATTCATTCATTGGGACTAAAATATTTCTGTCTTCTGAACACATAGCTGCTAATAACAACACATCTGTGGATCATTATGTATGATTATGTATGTTGTATATGTATGACCTTGTATAGATTGTTTTTCGTATTTAAGATCCCTTTATGATTTTGTGATTGGATGCTTTCCTGTATTTTTTGTAGGAAATGAAGTGTTATGTTTCTTTATTGGTGATTGTATACTCATTTGAATTCTAATTTAATCTGCTGTATAAATATGTTTAATTGTCTCAATGTAATCATGATATTGCTGAATTTGTGTAAATGTTTAATAACTATATACACTAATAAAAAATTAAAATAAATTAAAAAAAGACCGATGTTCTGATGCACTAATTTGCCTGAATCGTTCATTATATATTCCTCCATTTTTCTGTAGGAAAGAGTAGAGAAAAACAATTTGCTTCTACACTTTTTCCCCATATGCTCATTGGGGATCCTTTGGCTTTATGTATTTGATATGTTTTGAATGATTCTTCTATGGTGTGTTCGGAATGTAGTGGGTAAATTGCATATTGGTCTAAAATGCTGGCTACAGTAACAGGATCCACAGATTAAAATTGGCCAGTTTGTGGTGAATCTTCAATTATTTGGGTGGTTTCTCTTATGTTTTTCTCTGTGTTATTATCTCTTTCGCATTCATTGTTTTCTTTAAGACATTGTAGGGCTTGCCTAACTTTGTTTAGTTGACACGTTGTTTTCTTTAAGACATGGTTGGGCTTGTGAAGGAATATTGGCACATGTTACATATTGAGCTGCGTGTCCCTATTTACACTGAACCATTTGTTTGGAAAAAGGTTTGTTGGCAACATTTTGTCTCTAAGGGGTTCTTTTGCCATAATGGTGTCTCCTACCACTTAATAGTGTTGCCCATTATTGGTGCAATTTGACGAATCTACACAAATGTTTGCAAAAAGATTTTAGATCTATATATAAGTGGGGGCTAGGTTAAATGACTATTTTATGTGCATACATTTGACACTTGTTCGAAATTGGGATAGATTTGAAAGGGAAGAAAAACGTGCTTTTAGTAATATGGTCATAGGGTTTTCTCTTTGCCTTCTGCAGGCTGCCATGGAAAGCGAAGAGGGGCCCTGTATGGAACCCCACCTTCCCTTTCCATAGTGGCCATCTTGGTCCCTGGAATGGAGGGATAAATGCCACATTTGTGATGTCCTGGGTGTTAGTCTTAGCAGTGCGCGCTGGTGGCGCGAGTTATGGTTGCTTAGCTTACCATAACGGGTGAATTTCTGTGGGGTTTTGGTTTTACTTGTAACCATAATGTCCCTTTAACAAGTTTTTTCAATGAACATATATATATATAGATATATTACATGGCCTGCGGTAGAGGCCATGTAGTTATGGTTAAGTTGCTGAACCCATAGGAAGAGCAATTTTTGGGCAGCTTATAACTTTGCTCCCACTGGACTAATCCTCACCAAACTTTGCAAAGAAAAGTATATTGCCCTCTCTGAATTGTTTTGAAAAGTTTGATGAGGTTTGATCAAGGGGTGGGGGGGGCAAAGTTATAGGGGGGTCCCAGAATTTCTTTTTTCCCCATAGACTGAATGGAGAAAAAATGTTGTGCACATCTACAGCCCAAACCGCTGGATGGATTTTCCCCAAATGTGTGGCAGGAGTGGCGGCTTGTTCACAAAAGCATGCTTTTGTACATTTGGTGAAAATCCCCCCAGTAGTTTTTTTAAAATGACGAATAAGGTGGTCTCAAAAAATGAGTGATATCTATGTCTGCTCTGCGGATACACTTCCCTGTTCGCTCCACAGACAGGACACTAATTGGATAATCAGCTTGCATCGTGTCTGCGGACATACAATGTGTTCACTGATTGATTGGGGTGAAGTGTGAGGTGCGTCACATTCTTTCGATGGGCCCACCATATTGGATCTGCAGACATCCAAGGACAGCACGGCATGGGCGTGAGCATAAATCTAATTTTGGGGAATGTGTTGGTGTGTAAGAGTGCTTGGAGAGGGTGGGGGGGTAAGAGATGGGTCAAATGATGTATTTGTTTAGGTGGGAGAAGGCCATGATGTGTTTGCAGTGTCCACAGTCACTGCGGTTGTCCGTGGACATGCTAAACACTAGGCGCGCTACTGGGTATTTCACTTTACTATGATATTGGTTTTGGGTCGGTATTAGAGCATTGGGTGAAGAGGGTATGTATTGAAGAGTTTGTGCGTTGGTTGTAATTATTATTTTAGAATGTTAATTGAAGTGGATATGTTTTGAGGTGCATGTGTTATGTTTGTGGGCTGTGGTCATTCAGTAGGTGTTTGCTTATATGGGTGTGTTATGCTGTGGTGGTTTTGGCCAGGGCCTGGACTCTTGGGTGCATGGCTTAAGGCACAGCCAAAGGCTGTAGGCCGTAGGCTATGCACCCAAGAGTCTAGGCCTTGGTCAAAACCACTGCAGCATAACTCTACAATGCTACCAAACATTTTGATTGTGGTATGTGGGCTGCTTAGGGGATATGTTTTCAAAAATGTGAGTACTGATTGGCAGTAGTGAAATAGTGTTTATAGAATAGTGAGATGATATGTGTTTGTTTGTTAGATTGTGTTCAGATTGTTGGTATTGAAGACTGTATGCATTTTGGGCTGTATTTATTGATGAGGTGTTTGTTTGCACGGCTGTGTTATGTTGCAGTTTTTGTGAGTATAATTATTATATACTTACTGTTTCTTTTGTTGAGGTTGTATGTTGAGTTTTGGCCAGGCCATGCAGTCAAGATTGTAGTGTTTGGCTCAAGCACTGCAGCATAAGATACCCATGGAAGCAAACATTTTGGATTGTGGTCTATGGTCAGGTGTTTGCTTGAATGGGTGTGTTATGCTGTGCTGTTTGTGAGTCCAATCATTATATACTTACTGTGAAGATACCCATGGACAGACCCAATCCCAGCTTCCTAATATTTTCAACCTGGGATTTCATTTTCAAAGGAATATGTATTCTAGGAACTCTTATTGTTGTTAAGTAATAGTGTAAGCTTCAAAACAATTTAAGAACTCCTACTTATGTCCGGCTTTGGTCCGGCATCTTCCCTTTTCTTCTTTTTTCTTTTTTCTCCTGTATTTTGCCCTTTGGCCTTGTTTGGTTAAAAGTGTTGATTTGACAGTTAATACAGGGCTTCAATGATTTCACCTATTGTTATATACATGTGTAGTATATGGCTTCAACCAGTTAACATATGATTTCAATGATTTCACTTATTGTTATGTATGTGTATTACATGTTTGACTTCATTGTATGTATAAATATCTTGTATTAAATATGTTTTTTATCTTACACAAAACTCAATTGTTATGTGAGGTTATGACTTTGAAATATACAAATGGGTGTAGTGTTCTACATAACCAATGAGGTTATTTCGGGAATAGGACCCATACAGGACCCATACAGGACTTAACTCCCTATGAGGTTTTAGGGGCCGTCCCCTGCGTTACCAGTACCCCTTTTGTTGTATATATAAGTCTTACTAGCCCTTCACTGGTACACTACCCCAAGGGCAGACCACTGCCATCCCTGAGTGCCCCCCCTTTGAAACATAAGATACCCATGGAAGCAAACATTTTGGAGTGTGGTCTATGGTCAGGTGTTTGCTTGAATGGGTGTGTTATGCTGTGCTGTTTGTGAGTCCAATCATTATATATTTACTGTTTCACTTTTTGTGGCTGTATGCTGTTTTTTCATGACACGGGTAGTTCGAGCAGACATTTTTTTTTATCTCTGTGATAAAAGTAAAAAATACATGTTATTATAGGTAGTTTATAATGAGTATTGCATAGCATAGTAGACATTTCTGTATTTTGTCGACCCTCATAGTTAGTACTTTAGAAGTACTATAGTTCAAAACAGTGTACTGTGCAATTTGCTCAGTTCCTGTGTTTGTTCAATAAATCATTGGGTCTGTCGAAAAAAAATCCATGCTGTATTAAAAAAAAACTTTCTATGTTGTGGTACAATAAATTTATTTCATTGATTTCAGTAGGAGGAATTGAATAGGTGTATGGTTTTTCATTTGGAAGTGGTGGTAGTATTGTTGCAATTAGATAGCAGTTGGTGTATTCTATTTGTTTACTTCTTTTTCTATTTTAGCGTTATTCATCTATCTGTTAGCTTGTTGCAGATTTTTGGGGCAGTTAGAAACCTGTTGGCGTATTCTAACTGTTTATTTCTTGTATTATTTTAGTGCCATTCATTTATCTGTTTGCTTGTTGCAGAATCTGGGGGCAGTTAGATACCTGTTTGCGTATTGTAACTGTTTATTTCATTTTAGTGGTATTAATCTATCTGTTGGCTTGTTGCAGATTTTTGGGGCAGTTAGATACCTGTTGGCGTATTCTAACTGTTAATTTCTTGTTCAATTTTAGTGGTATTCATTTATCTGTTTGCTTGTTGAATAATCTTGGGGCAGTTAGATACCTGTTGCCGTATTCTAACTGTGCATAGTTTTGAAGTTGACGTATATTTTATGTTCATAAACAGATTACGTATTACATTTTGGTTTTAAGAATATTAAGTAAGTGTTCACAAGATTTGCTGGTAATCTCTGTTTTACAGTAATGGTAGTATCATTACATTTAAACCATCCACAATTCTTTTTTATATATGCAGTGGAGTGACCTGCATTGGTTGTGGTTCCTCCGTGGAAGATTATACCTATTGTTGTGAAGTTTTTCTTACCAAGTGATACTTTACCATGTGTGGATCCAGTCAGCTTATAGTTGTTTTTGGTACCATCGGCATTGTTACGTAAAAGCATTACTGTTACGTATTTACTATGTCTCTGTATTTGTAATGTGGAGCGATTATCTGAATTGCAGGTAGTACATAATCTGCTATGGTTTGCATTTTGTACAAGTTGCTGACATTGAATGGATTCACAGTTAGGTATGGATACATATACAAAGCGTTCATTAGAAACTGCTTCTTGTGTGAAATGGCTGAAAAGAGTGCATGTATGTTTCCACACGTATGAAATCTGAAAGATTTAATTTATGGGTACATTTTAGTTGTCTAGTACTTGGAGTAAGTACATTAGAAATTCTTGTGGATCTTCTTGTCTGTTTATAGTGAATTTGACAATTCCAGCACAGTAGTCCAATTCCTGCCTTACTCCAGAAACACTGTAAGTGTTGTCAGGATTGTTGGTTGCATTTCTATGAAGGGCTAAAATTTGCAAAAACAGTTGGTCTGTCCCGCATAAGTAAATGTTGTCGATATATGGTGGCAATTGGAATAGAATATTGATTGCTACATTTGTGTGGCAATTTACACCAGTTGTATTTGAAAATTTGAATGGACCTGGCAGTTCTGTGTCCAAGTCATTTGTTCAGAGTGTGCGTTCATTCTTTGAAGAGGTAGTTGACATTATTTGTGCAGTACATTCTTCTTCGGTTGAGGTTTTTGGTGAAGTAGTAACTTCTTTTAATTTCTTTGGAGGAATTGCTGTGAGATCCTGCATAATTTGAGAGTGATGTCGTTTTCTTTTACAAAGTTTTGCTTTTTGCATTACAGGATAGGTTTTTAGATGGGGTGTAGAGTGAACGTAGGCTATTGTATTCTAGAATGCAAGGAATATCAGCATTTACTTTACTTGCATCAAAGTTGATTAGAAATAGTCTGTCAAGTGTACATAAGCGTGATAATGCTACATAGCTCATGCATTATTTAAACACTGTGCAACCAATATGTATCAATGCTTTATCTAGGGTAAGACCTTGTGATTTGTGAATGGTGACTGCGTATGCTAGAGATAGAAAACATTGTTCTCTGCGTACATACATGTCTTTGAAAAGAAGGAACCGGGCTGTTGAGCGACCTATCCTTTTAACTCCTGATAGTTTGTCAAAGAGAATATTGACAAACTGAATATTGTTGTCACGTGGGTATGTTTGAAAGCCAACAACTGTACCAAGTGCTCCATTAACTAGTCCTTGCTCCACGTCAAGGTTACGTTTAAGCATTACTCTACAGTTTAAAGATAATTTTAATATTTTCTCCTAGCCACCTGTGTTAGAGATAGAGTTTTCTATGGTCTTTAGCTTTGTTGTGGCTTGTTGACACATGGGTAGTGTCATACCATGTATGTCCAGATTGTCTGCGGAGCAAATTTCAAGTATTGGCGGCATTTCTTTTTTTAACATTGTTTCATAAAATTTTGAACAGGTTGCAAGAGTTGGCATCAAGGACATACAGTTTACATTTTTTGTGTGCTAATTGTTCCATGACATCAGTAGCACATGAATTATGGCCATAGAGTTCATGGATGTGCCTGGTTTTCAAAATAGATTGTGCTTCTTGAGATAGTACACCAACTCTAATACTTTTCACAATGTTGGCGTATGTGAGTTCTGCAGACTGACGCATTTTTTCAGTTAATTCTCTGTATTGGAAATGCTGCCAAAGGTTGATATTTCCTATGTTGTCAAGAGTTTTATGGCATAGTTTGTGCCAAAAGGTTTTAAAAATAGATTCACCTTTCACTGGTGTTAATTGAAGCAGATCTCCGAAAAATATAATGTGTTTTTCTCCAAAGAGTTCTTCATAGTCTGTTTTTAGGACCTCTTGTAATCTGAGGTGAATGAAGGCTAACATTAGATTAGAAACCATGCTTACTTCATCTATTAGCAGCATTTTCATTTGTTTGAAAACTCTGCGTAGTTCCATTGCAGTTTCTGGAGAAAGTTTGTAATAGTCTGATTTGTTTTGGTTTTCTACTGGAAGGAGTAGTAATCGGTGTAAAGTGACACCGCCTATGTTGTAGGCAGCTAAACCTGTGGGGGCAGTTACAACAGATGACAGTTTGTTGTTTGTCAATTGTTGGAGGAACTTGCTGATGATTTTGATTAAGAACATTTTGCCTGAACCAACATGACCACTTACGTATAGCAGTATAGGTTTGTAGTCTTGGCAGGTACAACTTTTTGTTTCATGCTGCACACCATTTTCAATTTGTTTTGTTATTTCTTGGAAAATGCTATGCTGCTCATTGTTTAGTTGTGATTTTAGAACGGCAAAGTCTTCTGTAGATTGCTCATACTGATACATGGTGTTTTCTACTTCTGTCATGGTTAATTCTCGCTTATTTGCTATTAGTGGCTGTCCAAGTGGTTCTTGGCTTCCTGTGACAGAAGGTTCACTACTGTCAGGAGTGTCCACATCTAGTTGTGCCTGGAGTTGTTGCTGTTCATTGTGCAACATTGTTGTGTACTGTGTAAAGTTTACGTCTGGTGTAGTGTCTCATTTGCTTTGAAAGCGTCTTCATAGGAGTCATAGGTATCTGGTAAATCTTCTTTTCTCCATGGTTTAAAAAGTTGTAGCAGGCGCATTTGATACAGTTCTTTATGTTGAGGAGTGTTTAATGACTATTTGATATGATTAATTAAGCTTTGTTTGGTAAGTTTCACTAAGCTGCCTTCATAATTTTTCCACTCTGTTTCTACCTTTCTTCTCATCTGGTTTGATATAATTTTTGTATGTGAAGTTTTGGGCTATTTGGTATAGACAAATGTTTTCCAAAGTGGTACTCCTGGTTGGGTAGCATGTGTCTAGTAAACTGTTTTTTCAAAATGTCTTGGCTGTAGGGATCATTTTTGTTCATATGATTTTAGAACGTTTTTTCTAGGTTTAGCAGGACCAAGACTTGGCCCTAATATATTTTCAGATTTTCCATACAAGGCAGTACCGGTTAAATGGTCTGCTGCTTCATAGCAGCTATATTCTCTATGGGAGAGCATGTTTATGCCTAAATTATACAATTTCTGTGATAGTGTTTTGTCAGATGATATGACCTCTCAAAGGTCTTGGAGCTATGTTTTTTTCTGCTTTGGTTAAGTAGGCTGTGACATATTGTGCAAATGCAGTGGAATTATCTTCCATGTATTGCACGTCTATAGTTGCAATCCATAGGAGAGCAATGATTGCATTGTAATCATTGATGTATTTTGATCCTTCTGTTCTTTTTATGCAACATGTGTTTTAGGTGATTTACCTTTGGCACTATGTTTAACTGAAGACATGAAGTTATTTACTTGGACCTGTTGTTGAAACTGGTCTGGGGAAACCAAAGTGGCATTTGGTGTAGTATTTCCCTTTGTTTTTATATTTGCGACAACAATACTTCCCTCATTTGTGTCTTTGAAATAGTAACATTTGTGCATTAAGGTCACCATGTGTCATTTGTGAAGGGATTTCACAAGTGACAGAGTTTTGGATGAACTGCAAAACAGTGGCATCACTGTCCTCACCAAATTTAGGAGCATCTTTAATCCACAAAATCATGTGGATGTGTGGTGCTCCTCTTGCTTGGGATTTTTACTCCAAATGAAGTGTTGCACTTCTCCAAGCGGAGGAACAGTTTTATTACAAATGAAGTGTAGCACAGCAATGAAGTGATGATGGAAATATCTTGATGCATTTACAGGATCTGAGAGAGCAGAGTACTCCTGGTGTTTTCATATCTATATTTGTTTTGTTTTTGTTTGCTATGCATAGGAAATCATGGAAATCTGCCCATGCATATTCTGCACAACTTAATGTCACAAACCAAGTGGGTGGGCCAAGGTTTCTTATCATACAGTGTACATCTCTGTGAAGTCAGAACCAGTATTCATTTGTACCACGCATGTTTGCTAAAAGATTTGTAATGCTTGACTTTAAAACCTCATCTTTTTCTTGCACTTTTTGTAGTAATTGCGTAGCTGACATATTTTGAAAATTGGTACCTGATTTCAATGTGTGTGCAACTCCGTACCATAGAGTTGCTACTTCACTTTCAATGAGAAGGTGGAATATGTATTCCACGTTTTGTCTGAATGAGGGGTCTTCAGAATACATTTGTAAATACCGGTATTCTGATGCTGTTATTTGTGTGGGTCTATCATTGTACTTTCCTCCTTTTCCAGTAAGAAAGAGTAGAGCAAAGCCACGTGCTTCTATACTTTTTTCCCATATGCTGATTGGAGATCCTTTGGCTTGTCGCATTTCATACGTTTCCAGTGCATCATCTATGGTGTCTTCAAAGTGTAATGAGTGAATGGTATAATGGTCTAAAATATTGGATTCTGTAGCAGGATCTAGAAGTTGAAATTGACCAGTTTCTGATGAGTCTTGAATTATTTCAGTGGTTTCCCTCAGGTTTTCTTCAATATGTATTTCTTTGTAGTATTCATTGTTGTCTTTTAGATATTGCAGGCCTTGTCTAACTTTATGTAAGTCCACAAGTTGTTGCCAATTTTTTTGTCTTTTGTATATACGCCATTTACTAAGATAATTAAAGATTGATCTATTGGACTTTGCACTCCCAGAGTGTGTACATTTTCTCTGAGATCTAATGGCAAATAAACTACTTTGGCACAAATGCCTTTCAGTAATTTAGAGGTAGGTAGTTTTGCTGTTTTTGGGTGAAGGCGTATTACTGCTTGAAATGGGTGCACAGTTTGAATTATGATGTTCGCATACAAGTTAAAGTGTTGCAGGGTTTTGGTAGTGGGAATAATCCCATGTCATTTGTGATAGCACGTGAAGTTGTTTGGTTGTTGTCAAATTTTGCAGTGCAGCAACTGCAAAGTATTAAGGGGTCAAGAATTTCATATTTGTTTTCTGCAATAAGATAGAGAGCTAATTGGAACCACTTGGAATCTTCATTTTCTTCTATTTTGTACATTATGTCACAGTTTTTGTGCTAATCTTATAAAAAGTCTGTTCTAAAGCAATTGAAAAATATTTTCTCTGGATATGCTCTATTTATTCAAGTAGTTCTTTGGTTGTACCATGTAGAAGATTGTTAGTTAAATTGGCTATTGCTAAAGCAGGACTTTTGGCATAGTAGATTGTATGAACCAGATTTCTTTTAGTTGTATGGTGTGTTGATATCATTTTGATTTGGTGGAAGGTGCTTTTGCATATAGGTCCAGAAATACAGGCTAATGAATGTCCTTGTAGTCCTGTGTATTTGCGCACTGGACAGGAGTCCATACTTTGTAATAGTTTTATTTTCAATTTGTCTTTCACATATTGTTTAAGGAACTGGCTTAAAGATTTGAACAATTTTTTGGCTATGTTACACATTGATGTACACAGCCATTTGTATACTGGATGCATTGGTTCAGTGAAATGGAGAGTTGATACTAAGTCTTCTGGGGATATTTTTGTTAGCACCTTTCTTGTTCCAAAATGGTATTCATACCCTTGTCCACTGCTATGTATGGCAATTGGGTTTATTTGTTTTTGTTTGTATGCTTCTTTATTGAAATATGGTTCTGTGCTGGTGGTGTGAGTCCATTCCCATCCACAGATGTTTGCGTAGTTATGTTTGTTGATGTTCCGTTTATTGAGAAATCTTTTTTGCAATGTAGTACTTAGTTTTGTTAGTGGTTTCAATCTGTTTAAAACTAAAATAAATAATTTCCTTTTGAGAAGGATTTGACTGTCTATGAGAGCTTCTAGGATTAATTTTCTACGGTGGGTTTTAAGGGTTGTGAGTGATTTCTCTCCTCTTTGGACTCTGTGGCGGAATATTTTTTGTAAAATAATCATTTTGGTATGCTTACTTGTGGCTACATTGAGATGTATAGGTGCAGTGTTAGCACTAGTGGTAGCTGCAGTTCTGTTAATCACTTTCTCTTTCGTTTTACATTTTGAAAGAGGATTAAAAGTTTCTTTCCTGAAAGATGTTTTTGTTTTTTCGCTTAGTGACTGTATTAGCTGTTTTGTTTGAACTTTTTGTACAAATTCGGCTAGAGGTGGATGCTTACTTTTGACACTTTTATTTTGATTTTGTCTACTTTTGCATTGCTTTCTACAGAGTTTCTTTTTGGTAGGGATTTCTGAGGTCTGTTGGAGAAAAAAAGAAAGTGTGGCTTGGGATGTTGTGCAATGTATGTGTGATTTGTGCATGAGTGTCTGAGTATGATGGTAGGCATGTATGCAGAGGTGTGTGATTGTGCAATGGGCTGTTACTTCAGGTTAGGAAGGCTATTCTCATATGTGTGTGTTACTATACTGGTGTTCAGATGACAATGCAAAGTATGCAGCTGCTGATGTCAAGCAGTAATACTGAATCTAATGCTACAGGGTTAATACAATTGTTTCTTCTACAATACTAGAATTCTATAGTGTTCGAGTAACAGTTAGAATATTATGGCAGTATTGATTTACTTTTTACGATTGAAAGAGAAGCTTTCTTCTGAGTTCTGGTTCGCACTTTAGATACTGCTAGTTTTCAGGAGAGTGGTCTTCACTGCAATTGTGAAAGAAATAAGTTAGTAAATATGTGTGTTAATAGCACTTTTGTTAATGTAGACATGATTTCTTTTTGCAGTAGCAGTGCTTTCTGATAACTGTGCATAGCATGTAGATGCACTTTTCTTTGTCTATGTGCATTCTGGATATTTTACTTAGAATCTGTTGATTGAACGTGCTTTAGAAATGATTACAATAGTAAGCTCACAGAGCACACTTGGTTTTTAAGGTGGTGTTATTGGATGTTAGGAAATAGGAGAAATAACTGTATGCTTTTCTTGCTATTTATACAGGGTAAATGGCAGGAACTGTCGGGAAAAGCATGCAATATATGCATTTGTGAAGGTGTGGGAAATAAAGTAGCAGGATTTGATGGGTTCAGCAGCATATTACTCTCCAGGATAGTTGTAGGGGAGAAGGTTGAAATAAGAAAACCTGTAAAAGTGGCAATGGGACAAAGCACGTTTACCTAACTGCAGGTATTAGCAAACTACTGGGTGATCCTGTGGTGCTTGGAGATGGGAGAGTCTGCAATAAAGTAAGGGTTGCAATGAAGGGTGTGGTGCTTGTGATGTAGACTGAAGGGAAAGGGGAGATGTTGTATCTGTTGGTTTATTACATTGTTCGTACATAGTTGTACATGATATGATAGAGATGCTTGCACCTGTGTACAGTTGAATCCTGTGGTAATTCTAAAATGGAATGGGCAACCAGCTGGAATGAGAGAGCTGTGTAGATTGGAAGAACAGTTGTAGATGCAGTGGTGTTGTTTCAGCTGGGAGCCATTCAAATGATATTGGCTATCTGTGTGCATGAATAAAGATGCATGTACTCATCCTGGCTGCGTGTCATTGTATAACACACTACAAAGCGTTCTCCCACAATTATACTGTTATTTCGCAAATCTTTTAACATGAAATGCCACTTTGTTAGACAGGTATGTGTGTTGTATCTGATTACTATTATAATCATTTTAAAGGAATTTCAAATGATAGATTGTGTAAAATATCCAGATTGTATAGAAAGGAAACTGTATGTACATCTTATGCACTATAATGCGTTAAATGTTAGTATAACTGAAATGTGGATAGAAAGGTGGCAGTGGTTACAGAAATGACAGAAAGAATGAAGAGAATTTGCACATTACAGTTAGTAATATAGATGAATACAAATTTGGCGAGCAGACAGCTTTGGAAGCGACAGTTGATCATAGAAGATGGGAGGAATGACAGTAAGCTTTTTTCACAGGTTATGCATAGCTCTCAACTCACCCGCTTTTGGTGGGTGTTACCCGCATTGCAAGCAGCTGAATCACCCACCAAGTCTCTCATACACCTATTCACTTCTATGGCCTCTCACCCGCCAAAAAGAAAATCGGGTGTTTTCACCCGCCTTGGTGAAACAAAATGTTGGGCGCTATGGCTTATACAGGGTAAGTGGCAGTTACCCCCTTTATATGCATTTATACAAGAGCTGTACATGTACATGTACTGTGCAGAAAATATTTTTACCTGTAGTTGGTGTTCATTCATGCGGGTGTGGATGAATCTGGAAGCAGAAATCTAGGAACGTTTTGTAGTAGTTGTTGATGTGTGTGCTTTGCAATCACAGCCCAATTGTACTCAGAGTGATCAACAGTACATCTAAAGTGCTGAACTGTGATGACAGAGTTAGATGCAGAGTGCTTGGATGTGACTGGTAGATGGTTGTGTGACTGCATAACAGTAGCCAATGAGGGAATGGAAAGGGTAGAAGGGCTGCCCCAGGGTTAATTACACGCTCCGCCGACACCGCAGTTGTTCACGGACAGGGCGTGCCACATCTGGGGATTTGGAGCATGAAATGGGAGTGTATTTTGGGAACTAGCCAATCAGGTGTTGAGGTTCTGCTTCGTATTGAGAGAGCCTGTGTGTAATGAAGATGGCAGAGGTGGAGAAAGTCAGGGTGCTGGTGGTTGGAGAAATGTTTGTGAGTGGATTGGAGCAGTATTCTAAATCTAGGAATGTGGGTAGCAATTTTGACATTAAAGGAGTGTAGGTGGTGTAGAGCACTGTGTATGGTTTCAATTTGCAGGCAATGCTAGAAGTCCACAATGTAGTTGTCCTACATGTGGTGCTTTGCAATTGGGATACTTTGTTGCAAGATCTGGAAAACTTGGTTCAGGCAGTCATGCAAGTACTTCCAAATGCCAAGGTTATTTTTTCTGCTTTGGTACCTAGAGCAGTATGGGACAATAGTTCTGTTTTTGTCCTCAGCAAAATATTGGTAGGTGTTTCATTAACCAAGGCATGTTCGCTTTTATGTTCTTTTGCAATAATGGCAACATTGATTCTGGTAATGTTGTTTATTTTAAAGAAGATGGTATGTCTTTATCTTTTATGGGAAATGCCATGCTGTTTTGGAACATAAGGATTTCTTTGGAGAAGCTAATGTGAATATAATTGGAGGAAAATAAGGAAAAGAAAATGTACAAAATAAAAGGTTTTTCTGAAGCATCTTTAAAAAAAACACAAACAAAGGCTCTTTTCAGAGCCAACCTCAAAGGGGAAATGGGGCACACAATTTAATTTTTCGTCCCCCACTCTCAGATTGTACAATTTGTCTTCAGACAGCGCCCCAAGCCATAAATCTTCTTGCTCTCCTTGTTAGGGGGGAGCTTCAGACGATGACAAGGGTATTCGCGCGCTCTTACGGGTGTTTGTAACAACCAGGGAGTCCGGTTTGAGATGTCCCCTTATAAACAGTGGGTCAGATTGGGCTGCCCTGAAAAGCTTTTCAATTCTGGGGTTTACTGCCCCAGTGAGATTGGGGTTAACAAGGGAAGGATCTATCTTCCTTTAGCGCATATTACAAACAGTGATTTTGAGGCTGAGAGGCGTGCAAATGAGACTTAGCAGGGCAAGGGATTGGTCAATTAGGTTTACTGGGTGTGATGTGTAAGGAGAGACTTTGTTGGAAAGTCTTTTTCTTGAGAGGAGAACAGATAGCGATGGCTGTGTCTTTCAGAAGGAAGATTGTCTGGATTTTCGGAGAATCGTGATTAAATTGGTTGGAGGTGCAAGCAGATCACTGTGGAGTGGCTGCACATTTTGGATTTCCTAATGTGGAAGTGCACTGGCATGCAGTGTGTGGAATGAAGTGGCTGGGTTTGGTACCTTGTGGTGCTACCTTTGTGACACAGCATCATCCAGACATTATTATTATACATTGTGAAGGGGAACAGTTTAGGACATGTCTCAGGAATCTCTTTGCAATTTGCAATGAAAGAAGGACTTGGGAAAGTAATTTGTTCTCGTATAGAGACAAATGTGGCTGTGTTCTTCTTCATTTGGTCCACAAATGGAGTAAGCGAGGTGCAATGTCAACAAGGCTGCATGTGCCTTTTTGAGAGATGTTGGCATGTCCTCTTTTCACAATGAAAATATTATGTTTCGTAGTACACACATTTTTCGCAGAGATGGAGTACATTTTACTTATGCTGGCAATCAGATTATTCTGCAAAATATGCAAAATGCATTGCAACCGTTTTTGGATTTATAGTAATCCTTTTTCCAGTAGGTGTTGATCATTTGAAGTTTTGAAACACAAAAAAACACTAGCAAAAGGCTCTTTTCAGAGCCACCACTTCCTCCCGGAGAAGAGTGCAATGGTTTTGATAGGGCAGCCCCCAAAAATGTCCATGTTCTGCCCACTGACTTCTAAAAATGCACAGGGCCCTGCAGCATTTCATTGGCAGTTCTATTTTCGAACTGTGAAACGTGGCTTTTTTTTGGGGGGGGGTTTGTTGTTTTGTATTTTTTTTTTTTCAGCTATGAAACATAAGGAAAGGGAGGGAAGGGAGGGTAAGGAAGGAGCACCAACCACAGTGATAAGAAAGGGCAGGTGGAGAGAGGAAGATGTAGAGTGGGCCTTAATCAGGTAGTTGGCAGTCCTTCCTGGACCGCGGCCTTGAAGGCACTTTGAAGGGTCTCCCCCTGCAGAGTACTGTGTCGTGGAATATACATAATACTGTGACCCTCGAAAGGTAAGGGTCTACAGAATCCTGTATGGCCTGCGAGGCAGCTGGAGGGATGCAGTGCCCCACATGAGTGCCTCTTGTTGTGGCAGGAGCAGAAAAGGAGGATGCTGCAGAGGAACTGCAGCATCATTGAGGTAGTACCGTAGCTGTACAAACCTGGTTTTCCACGACTCAGCACCAACTGGCACTGAGTGCAGCGCACCTTGTTTGTGCGAGCTTTGCATACTCCATCAAGAGTGGTAAATAACCTCCACACCCAAGACTCATGGTGAGTGCTAGTAGTAGGGACTTCCACTACCTCTTCCTCGTCATCCTCTTCATCATCCTCTGTATCCTCACGCCTGTTCCCCTCTGCAGGCCTTTGGGGAGGTGGTGGTGGTGGTGCAGAGACAGAACTAGCACCAGCAGCAGCCATGGATGCCATCAGGACACCTGGCAGGAATTTTCCAAAAGGAATTAATGCAGTAGCAAAAGCAGGTCCACCAAGAATCAATGTCCAGCAGTGGTCTGTCTTGCTTGGAAATCCAAAAGCAGAATGTGGATCAGCTCTGGGGTGTGGCTTTTTATAGGGGTGCTGGAGCGCGCTTCACGAACACCCGTGCTCTCTGCGAACACTTCGAACACCAAAGAAGGACTCGAAAAGTTCCAAAAAGTATGTAGATCGCTAGGGACATTGTCTGGGACATCTGCAAGGCTGAATTTTTCCAGGAAATTTCTTTGGATTGTTCAAAGAAGCACTTGTTTAATGTCTGGGGGCCTGGACAGTGTTAGCGATCAAGGACCCACGCTTAGCATGGGTGTGTTCACATGATGATGTCGTGGACTCGTTCGCGAATGGGACGGGTGTCCCTAGGACACCAAATGTGTGGGGTCGGGTGTACGCATGTGTTCTACGGATAGTATTTGTGTCCCTGAACTAATTAAAAGTGCGACTCACATGCGGCGGACAGTTACGGCAGGCGCAATGTCCGTAGGACCAAAGGGTTTAATACGCATGCGTGCAAGTGTTCTATGGACAGAGTTGAGGTCCTCGACCAAATTAAATGTGTGTCACAACTTTGCGGACAGGCAGACGGGCTATGTGTTCTATGGACATATTCACTGTAGTTGTGGACATGTAGATGAATTAGTGGCCTGCAGACAACTCCATTTTGATTGTGAACATGTATAGTGTCCTAAGGACACCCCCATTTTGGTTAATTTTGGACATCTCGGACACCCGTGCAGTCTGCAGACACCCTAACTGCCTTTTAAAAAAAAAACAAGACACAAAGGAATATAGTAACAGCACACATAATATTTTATTATTGTGGAAAAATTGTTAAATTATGAAAGAGAGGGGGAAGCAGAAACAGATACAAACACAGGGGAATTAGGGATTTGTACATCTTGGATGGTAGAGGAGGAAGGGACTGAAGTCTCATCAAAACATTTTTCTTAATGGGGAGTTGTTGGGGATGGTTGGCTGGGACATGGAGAAGGGGTACAGGTACATGTGCAACAGTGATATTAATTTTTTTATATGGTCCTCTACAAAGTTTGTTAAAAGATTGAAATTTGTCATTAATAGATCAATTTTTTGCTCTACACGCTGGAGATGATTTTTTAGGGTGTCTGTTTCTGTATTGTTCTTATTGTCTGTATGGTCTGTATATATGTTGAGTACATATAAAATAATGGTTATTAATTGGTTCATTTACAGAAGTGTAGTGTCTACCATTACTATCACTGTTTTCACTCATTTCGTCCCGAGGAAAATTTTCTTCCAGCCATTTCAAAGGACTAGACATTTCTGTGAAAAAAAAAATCCTTTTAGTGTACCCTAATACAAATATATGAAATGTATGTAGTGTCCATACCAGTTTCTTTTTAAGTTTTTCTGTTACTGCTGCGTAGGTGTGCTGTTGATTTTTGCTGTGCAGTTTGTGTGAGGTAATTCTGCTGGAGGCATATGTTATTTTCTTTGGTATGTTCCATTATGTTGCATATGCTATATAATTGGACTGTTGGTGTCTTACATATACAGTTTGCACTTTTTATTTCTTTTTTAATTGAATTTATTTATATACTGCTATTTGACCATGTTTAGTGTGTTTATTACTGTCATGGGACAAGGCTTGAAGCACTGTGTACAAGGTCCTGCTGGGGGCCATAGACTAATGAAAATTAAAGAAACATCCAGTCAGAAAAAGAATCCAGACTTATAAAAGGCTTCTGTGTCCTTTGTGCATATGAAACGGCCTACAAAATACATTTACGAGGTATCCCCAGGCCAAGAACTACTTAATCAAGCCCACGTCGGGCAGGGCACATGTACGTGTGCGCGCAAGGACATCCAGAGCATGGGGCTTGTGCTCAGATGCTCGACCAGAGAAGACGTGTCTGCCGGAGGTCAGAGCAAGGGGAAATGCACAATGGACCACACCCCTGAAATCCTCCACCCAGACCCCCTGCCTGCCAAAGATAAGTACAACCGACTTCGGGGAGCTCAAGCAGCATGGAGGGAAAGCGTGCATCTCTGCAAGGCAGTGAAAGGAAGCAAGCAAATCCTCAGGAAGCAGCAAGGGAAATGTGCAGGGGGCACTGCCCAGGGTTCTCATATCCCCCTGCTCCAGAGAAAGCTAAGTTCATTACATCAGCATTTTCAGCACCATATTGCCCACAAAGGCAGCCTTAAACCATGCGCAGACCCTAGTTGGGCAACAGCGCGAGAGCAGTGCATATACTTAGCATGCTAATTAGCCATGTGCCGCAGCTCATGTAACAATCACATTTAGCTACATGCGGTTCTCCAGGACAGCCACAACCCATCACATGTGACAGACAGCACAAATCATTGCCACGTTTGGGCTCACTGTTCAGAGACCCCCAGTCCCAGCAAGCAGTCTCATTACGGAGCCACGCGCGACCGCAGATACGCATGTGTTTGTTCCAACCCTGAACCGTTGCATGCGCTTTAACACATAGGCGGATAAATAGCCTATAGAGCACTCAGAAGGGTGCAACTAACCATTTCCATGAGCAGAACCTGTTTGATGCTATGTGTGTGAAGAAACACACAGATTAGTAACTCCTACTCTATTTGCAGCAATAATACTGCTCCAGACACCGGACCAGAGAGTGCACAAGCAGGAGGCCAGCACTCACCCCAGAGATAAGTCTCTTTCTGGCTTGTAAGCCTCACTGTGTTGGTGTGGGGAAATTGTCAATGTTAGAGTGTATACGTTATGTCTTATTGTGTTACCCTATGTCCCCTTAACTGTTCACCTACCCTCTCCTAACCCTCTTACCAGTTACCCTCACTACCTGAACCCATCCAACCATCGTGGTCCTAACGCTCTTTCTCTGCTGAGGTCTCGGAGACTTGTGGAAGTCTTACCTTGCAAGTGCCCAGACCACAGAGGGGATGGTTGGTTCGTGCCACTCCTGAGCCTGGAAACTGAAGCCGTGACAATTGCATGATAAAACAATGTAAGATACCCCCTGAGTTTTTGGATAGTGTTGATGTTGGCTGAGTCCATCCGCGGACATGCGCTCGGTCCTAGCGTGGGGTAGGGGGTTCAATATGTTCTATGTTACATGTACATAAACTAAGGGAACTCTACTAAACACCTATCAAATTCATGCTATCAATATCTATATTCAGTGAAAAAACATTGTTAAAGGGACGTTATGGTTAAGTTGCGCTACTAAAAACCTATGAAATTCAGTGCAAAAATCTTTGTTAAAGTGACGTTATGGTAAAACCGAAAAACCCCAGAAATTCACCACTTATGGTAAGCTAAGCAACTATAACTCATGCCACCATCGTGCACTGCTAAGGGTAACACCAAGGACATTACAGATGACATCACAAATGTAATTTATGACATCACTGATGACATCACGTCTGGCTCCCTCTTTTTTCCTTTACTAACATATGTAGACCACATGATTTTCTTCAGTAACAGTCAGGAACTAAAAATTGATAAGGTCATGCTGGTCAACATATTAATGATGATGTTTTTAATATAATAAAGCTATTTGCACTGAAATTGTTGGATTGAGTGTTTTGTAAGTTTAGTTTTGCTAAGAAAGATGTTTTTTGATCAAGTTTTCAGTGGCAATAAGCAAAAACATTTATTTTGACCCTATAACAATCACCTGCTGTAAGTAGGCATTGTGCACCACAGTAAAGGCAATAAACGTTGATATATCTACATATATATAAATAGGTGTTGAAAATATAAGCATACCTATAGTATGTCTTGTTAGATGTACATATTGTTGAATCTGCAAATAGACATCTTGGAGAGTTTCACAGTATTTTTTGATGCAAGAGGCTGTGAATTAAAGGAGACATATTTTGGATGTGATTGGTGGATGGGTATGCGACTGTTTGAAAGTAGCCAATGAGGGAGTGTTGAAAACATAAGAAGCAAAAAGGGTGTAAGGGATGCCCTGTGTGATAGTGTCCACGGATGCCTGTGATAGTCCGTGGAACCACACATACCATCCAGGTCTTTTAAGAATGTCTGGCATGGATATAGAACTGCAAAGAATGTGGAAATTGATGACATCACTGATGACATCACATATTAATTACATGTTGCTTAACAGTCCCTACAAGTCGTTGTGTTTATAGTATTGGTAATAAGATGTCAGGGGTGTTCGGGAGAGCTATCAGGAGCTACTTAATGTATAAAAAAATGTACTCATCTAAACAAAATATTATATTGGAGTGTTGTTGTTAATACAAGAACCTAATTAAACATATGCATAGGTAAGGTAATCGATGCAGCATGCACCATAGAAGTACAATATTTTTAATATTCATATTTTGGACAGCAAAATAATGAATGCTACATTATTACAGTTTTGAGTAATGTTAAACATGGAATAAATAGCTAACAATTCAAGAGTTACTACATACTTGTGTTAGTACAAATCAGAGACACATATAGTGAAACTAAAGTAAGGAAAAAGAAACAACAGCACCAGAGAATGTCAATAACATTAAAGTGTATCTTCATGTATACAAATGAATTGTGTGTTTGAGCCCTGCTTATTGCCCTGTGTATGTGCACCATAATCTGAGACCAAATGCAAGTACTTTAAGAACATACGACAATGTCAACATGTAGATACATAGCCCCTTTTACATTTTCATATTCTGACGGCCAGTGAACAAAACCACTTGGCCTAAACATATTAGTGAACAAAAACAAAGTGGCCTAGATATGTTATGTCATCAGTGATGTTATCAACTACATTTTTGATGTAATCTTTGATGTCCTGTGTATTAGTCTTAGCATTGCACGGTCGTGGCACGAGTTATGGTTGCTTAACTTACCATAACTGGCAAATTTCTGGGGGTTTTCGGTTTTAATTGTAACCATAACGTCCATTTAACAATGTTTTTTCACTGAATTTTATGGGTTTTTATTAGTGCAACTTAACCATAATGTCCCTTTAACAAAGTTGTTTCAATGAATTTCCTAGGTTTTTATTAGTGCAACTTAATCATAACGTTCCTTTAACAAAGTTGTTTTCACTGAATTTCATAGGCATCAGTGCACCCTTAATTTCCTTATATTATACTCACCACCAATGCAGCAGTTGTGTCCGCAGAAAGTATGGTAGTCTGTGGACAGATGGTAGCATTCACAAAGCCCAGAAGCACAGGGGAGAACCAAACATGTTCTACCCATCAACCAACAAACATGATTACTTCAAAATGTACAGATAATTATTTAAAGTTATGACAAAATATAATGGAATGCACTAAGCACAAAGCATAACTGTACACCTCATATTATCACGTCCATAAACCTCTTCACAGACTCACATGCACCAATTGTTCATTCCAAAACAAACTCTCACCAAATAGTAAGTACACTGTATTCATTGCTCTATTATTACCATTCATTATGTAAACATTTCTTATACACAAATATTACAATTTATTTTGTTTGAACAGAAATGGCAAACACACTTCAGTGGTTGGAAGAAAACTTTCCAACAGAAGAAATGAGTGATGATAACATCTCTAATGGTAAACAATACTTCTTTTAACATAAACAAATAATGTAATTTCTACAGAAATGTCTTCTTTTCTTATAGTACATAGTTTACATGAAGAGACAATACCTGAATGTAATTATGTAGAATCCCAAGAATCACAAAGACAATCTTTATCCCCAACTGTACATAATAAAATCATGACCTTGTCTGCAAAACTGGTTGAACTTAGTCATGACTCTGAGGAACTTTTAAATTATGTTACAAAATCATGTTATTAGATATGTTGATTATTACTGCTTTTTTGTACCTGCCCCCCTAACCTCCAGTGATCACCCCATCACATTCCCAAAGTCTAAATGGTAAAAGCTTTAATGAAACTTCACTCCCTCCCTCCGCTCATAATCATTGTAAAGAAATTCCAAAATCATATTTATGTTTCCCATTCCGATACCTCATCCCTTTCGTTAATACATTTATTTTTTATACCATAAATGTGTTGTATATTGTTCTGACATGTTTTTTCATTGCCAATTAATATTCTACAGACCATACGATTGTCTGGGTTGTCTGATCACAAAATGGGGCTTTCCGCAGACAGCGTGCCGTGTCCCTTCTCGCATGACACTATTTTTATTTACGGAAGACAGCATGACAGTTCTAGGTACACTCACGGGCATGCATCCAGTGTTCTCTCGCCCAATAGTGTCCACAGACATCCGTCAGCACTGCGGATGTACCCGGACATCATCACATGACTTCACCCATGTGGCATAACGGCATGCCCGTGAACGTTGTCTGTGCCCCACGGCCAGTTAAAACTGAATTTTCAGCCAATCTAGGGTGGGTGTTCAAGTTAAAAGTGTACCCTTCCAGAGCTCCTAGAACCAATCTTAGTTGATCTGGAAGTTTTTTACAACATTTCCCAACCTATTTTGGAGGCAGTAGTCTGCAGAAGGGACGCACCCATTGACGATGAGGTAGAGGATGTAACTACCCCAGCACCCAACGTGAGTCCTGGGTGTGGTGTTTTTTTACCACCATTGGGGTTGTATCAAAGACTCGGGCAGTGTGAGACATACTTAGTCACAGAAAACCTGGGCTGTACTCCTACAGGACCACCTCCATGTGCCGCCAAACCAGATCCAACCACTCGGGTGCTCTGAGAAAGGGTGTTCCTTTCTCAAGTAGAAGCAGGTTGACAGCCTCTACCCCATCTTCATCGACAGCTCAGGCAACCACTCAAAATGCTTCTCTGGGGCAGAGGATCCTGGCTGCGGCCTCTCAGGCTATTCAGAATGCTGATGGCCCTTACCTTTCGAGGGTCACAGTACTATGTGTGTACTGCAAGGCACAGATCTGCAGTAATTCTGAAGTGCTGTTGAGGCTGCACAAGAAACACAGTCACCTACCTTAAATGGAAGACCCACCCCCCATCTTCCTATGTCCACCTGCCCCTTTGTCTCTGTGGTTGGTGCCCTTTTCTTCCGTTCCCTCCCTTACCTTATCTTGCCTATCATGTCTCCTGTTATTCAGTGCCACTGGCATCATAACGCACTGTAAATCTCTCAAAGACTTCTATTTGCACATTCCACAACAGCTGCATCTAACAAGACATAGGGCCTCATTACACGGATGGCGGTAAGGGTTAACGGTCACCGTTAATGGCAACGGTGACCGTTAACCCTTAACCCTTACCACCGTACTACGAGGTCCCTTTGCGGGTTGGAGGATTTAACGCCTGCTTCTTGCAGGCGTTAAAATCCAACCCGCTAAGGGACCTCGGAGCTAATTACGGCACCGCAAAATTGCGGTGGCGTAATTAGCGCCTTCCCCATTTCCATAGAGCCCTATGGGGCAGAAATGGGAATGGGGAAGGGCAATGGTAGAAAGGGGATTTACCGCCCCTCCAACCTTGGAATGGATGGTAAATCCCCATTCCGCCAAGGCGGTGCCGGTTGAGGCCCATAGTACAGGTATGCTTATATTTTGTAAAGTATTTCTGTCAACTATTTTCCAAATGTATATATACAGGGCTCCCGCCACTTACCCTGTAATAAGCATCTCAATATTAAATTTCTTTAACTACTCTATCAAATCCCTTACCTTATCTTGCCTCTCCTGAAAAAAGACAGAAAAAAGCCCCAAAAAATACAAAATCACAAAACACCCAATAAATGGTTCCTTTAGGCGGCACCTTTCACAGTTAAAAAATAGAACTGAAAAAAGAAAATCACAGACCCCTTTGCAGCCTACATAGACCACAGACAGCAAAGTAGTGTGAGGAGATCTTGAAAATTCCAAGTTTGTGATGGGGGAATAAACATTACTTTAAGTGTTTTTTGTTTAAAAATGGTGGCTCTTATTTCTCTTTTTGAATCTTATATATTTTTGGATTATTTGGTTTTATGTAATAAACTAACACATATTCTTTTTCCTTTTTGTTTAATTCAACTTCTAACGAATTCTTGAATCCATATTTTATGTGTTCATTGAAACTGCTGCAATGCATTTAAACGTTTTCAAGAAAAATCTGATTGCCGACATCAGTTGTATGCAATCCATCTCTTTGAAAAATGTTGACAATATCACCCCCAAAACGGCACGTACAACTTTGTTCATACTGCGCCTTGCTTTCTCAATTTGTCTGCCAAATAAATTGAAACGCATCCACATTTGTCTGTGAGCTTTCCGAGAATTTTTTTTTTCTAATGTGGAAATAGTTCCATCAACTTTCCAAATGTATCCTTCATTGCAAATTCTAATGATATTCCTATAACATAGCCCAAACTGCAGCTTCCACAGTGAACTACAATGATGTCCAGATGCTTCAAGTTAACCATATTCTCACAAAACAGGAGGAATTCTGCATGAAACTTGAAAATCATTGAATCCAAGATCTCAGACAATCCACAATGCTCAGAATATACCTTCATTCAAAGTATCTAAGAGTCTCCCAGAATCCATACACTCTTCTTATTCAAAGGCATAGCCATAGGCATCTTCAGAGCACTCAGCAAACAAAACTGCTACTCTATCTTCCTGTGCACCACACACAAGAAACCTGATTGGCTGTGCCCCCTGGTGTCTGCGGACATCCATGACTGTCTGCCGTCTGCGCAGTCTGCGCAGTCCCCTTTCCATATCAGGAATCCTTAAAAGACACAGATGGCACGTGCAATGTCTGCGGACTACTGCAGTGACAGTGACTGTGGACACCATAGCACAGGGCAGCCCTTTTATCCTTTCTACTTTCATGTTTGCAACACTCCTTCATTGTCTGCTTTCAAACAGTCATACATCCATCCTACAATTACATCCAAAAACTCTACATGTAGCCCCTGTCATCGGAGTTGCCTTATAATCTCAGTTGAACACTTCCGATGCACTCTTGAACTCTCAGAGTGCATGTCTCCTGTTACTCAGTGCCACTGGCATCATAACGCACTGTAAATCTCTCAAAGACTTCTATTTGCACATTCCACAACAGCTGCATCTAACAAGACATAGGGCCTCATTACACGGACGGCGGTAAGGGTTAACTGCTTCTTGCAGGCGTTAAAATCCAACCCGCTAAGGGACCTCGGAGCTAATTACGGCACCGCAAAATTGCGGTGGCGTAATTAGCGCCTTCCCCATTTCCATAGATCCCTATGGGGCAGAAATGGGAATGGGGAAGGGCAATGGCGTAAAGGGGATTTACCGCCCCTCCAACCTTGGAATGGGGCGGTAAATCCCCTTTCCGCCACAGCGGTGCCGGTATTTTACCGCATGAGCCATGGCGCTAATAGCGCCATGGCTCACCGCCTACTGTGTAATGAGGCCCATAGTACAGGTATGCTTATATTTTGTAAAGTATTTCTGTCAACTATTTTCCAAATGTATATATACAGGGCTCCCGCCACTTACCCTGTAATAAGCATCTCAATATTACATTTTTTTAACTACTCTATCAAATGCCATGTATTGCAGCATTCAGCACCTGCTCACATAAAATGACAGTTGCTTACAATGATGTGCATTTAAAAATGTTTATTTTTAGGAGTATTACCATGAAAGTTAAAAAATGCATATAACTTTTTTCTAAAAGAAACGAAAAGCAAATTGAAAAGATTTGCACATGTTTAAATGGCACTTGGTGTGTTGTAGTTTAAAATGTTGGCAGTACATGTATACTTGCCAACATGAGTCATTACAATCTATAGTTCACTGCCACTGTTTGTGGCCTTTATTATTTACTAATTTATTTATTATTATTTATCTGTTTTCTCCTTGCACCGTAATCTCCTTTTCACCCCCCTTCCATGCACTTGTCCCCTTGCCCCTCTCCCATGCACTTGCGCATTCTCCATTTCACTGGGCCTAGCAAGATCATTGTTTTGTTCTCCCCTGTTTCCCTTCCCTTGCCTTGTCGAACACTTGTGTATGAGCGCAATAGAAATAAAATATCATATCATAACATATCATAGGTGCATATCAACTCTTATTTTTTATCCTTGTATTCTGTGACTAGAAATTCCACTTCTGCCATTACACAACTCGGAGAATACAAACACACAAAAAACAGGACTGGACTGAAAGATTTGAAAGTGTGATATTTATATGGAAGTTAAAAGGGAATATGCTGTGCGTTTAAAAATATTTCTTTTTAGGAGCATTTTCATTAAAGTTAAAAAATGCTTATATGGATTTATAACAGCACTCTGTGTAACCTTTCTGTAAAAGAAAGAAAAAGCAGATGCAAATGATTTGCACAACGT
Source organism: Ambystoma mexicanum (assembly GCF_040938575.1). Lineage (NCBI taxonomy): Eukaryota > Metazoa > Chordata > Amphibia > Caudata > Ambystomatidae > Ambystoma > Ambystoma mexicanum. The sequence continues at coordinate 1,197,912,670 of NC_090924.1, forward strand.
TTTAAGTGCCACTTAGTTTGTCAAAGGGTAGTATCTTGGCAGTACATACATACCTGCTAACATGACATATGTGTGGGAGTGAGGGACCTGTAGGCCCCCTGTCCCTCCTTTCCCTAGTACAAACTTGGACCATGTGCCTCCAGTGGTGGGAGCTACTCCCATTGCCCTTATGTGATGCCAGTATCAGCTGGCACTCGTGTAGATGGGGCCATTGCGCAGGACACAGGGCATCCATTTTGTACCTCCTTGCCTCCATCTTGGTAACTAGGCCTCACTGTGATAATACGAAAAGGCTTCTCTCCCCTTTGCAGCGCCGCGCACACACCACACATGGCGCCCACCTTTTCTCTCACTGTGTCTGGAAAACTTTGCAGCCCCATTCTCACGCTGAAGCTGGAGGTAATTGCAACAAAGAACAAATGTAACATCTCACTCATCCTCTGAGATCCCTGCCTTGCGTGTGAACCGGCTTGAGCCAAGCAATGTAGCCCATACATCTCGACAAATCTGTCCATGCCCCCTCGCCCTCACCGTTGGTAAATTATTGCCAGTGTAACCGTGTGTCCCTGCAAGGTATTCTCTTGATGTACCAGATATGCAACCTCGCCATGATGCCCACCAAGCAGGCCCCGACTAACATTAGACCCCTGTCAAATATATTGTCTCCCACTGCTAACAAATGCCAATATGCCTTGGATCTTTTACGAGTCCAGACCCTAGCTTCAATCAACGTTATCATGATGGTCAAAACCCTTTTATCCTGATGCCATATATATAAACTGCTGTTAATAACAATGTAAATACATGTATGAAGTTTATAGGTTTACAACGATTTGTTCAAACGAATTGCAAATGATCATTATTTAGTGCATGCTTCACAAAGATTTAGTTTAGTTAGTGGCCACCCCGCTTCACGGCAACCTGACCTTCACCCCTTCTGGACACTGACAACTGGATCATGCAATGTCCATCTTCCCATCAAAGGAGCGACCAATCCGGATGAAACAGTGACGGCACAGACATATAGTACTATAATGACTGTCCAATCCTGCACCAACTTAATACCCTATGTTAATTGTGTCACCAATGACGATTTTTCTCTTTATAATGTGATGTAATTGTGATATTTGTCAGAGCGCTCTCGGGCAGCAGAGTTCTTTGGATGCCATTTAGATAAAGATATTTTTTGAACTTTGCAACCGGTTCACTTAGCCTTATTCCCTGTCAGAGGGTGTCTTGTTTATTCTTTTTGCACGTCTGAAGGCGGGGAGGGCTCTTACACCTGTTCCAATCTGTAGGTGCTTATCCAGTCCTAGTTCTTTCTCTGCGTTCTCTGATTTCTACGCCAAGTTTCCAAATCAAAAAAGTGCAACTGCAACTCCCAAAATGCAAACAAAAAAACAACAATTGATAAGTGCCTACATATTGGAATACATCATGTTGGCAAATATCCATGTACTGCCAACATATTAAACTTCCATACACCAAGTGCCACTTAGAAATGTTCTACACATCTTTTCCATCTGCTTTTCTTTTCTTTTACAAAAAAGTTAGACACAATGCTGATATAGATTGTAGAGATATCGCGAGAGTCACCAACTCTCGCGAGATCTCGCCACGGGAGCGAGGACCGCCCCCGCGCGCTTCGCGCGCATTACGGGAGAATCAGAGGACGCGGCAAGACGCGTCCTGCCGGCTCCTCCGAGATTGGGGTCTGGGGGCTTGCATCACGAGACATTCCAGTCCCTCAGCCCTGCAGTAGTTATTAGGCACGTTTGCCTAGCCGCCTTGCTCTTTGTTACTTACATGTTCCCGGCAGATGTCCCTTATGCAATAAAAGACATCCAGCCAGTAATCACGCCTCCTGTCATCTGTGCAAGAGTTTACTACATAAATTGGCGATGAGGATCACCACTGCAACCCACGTGGGAACATGCAGGAAGCGACGCCGCCACCCCCCTTCCTGCAAACTCCAGGTAGACCTGCCATCCCGTGGCCGCAATGGCAACCCCTTTTCACGACATATGTAGAGGCGCTAGGAGGGGCAGGATTTTCAGCGGCACGGCGTAGGGCTATGTTACTTAATGCCCTAGGAGTGGAAGGGCAGAGGGTGTTTGAGAGTCTCACCCCGATCCCGGTGGCAGGGTACAACGATGACGTCTTTAAGGAGGCAGTTAGGAGAATAGTGAAGAGATTTGCCAGTAAAGAAAACACGGTGTTGCATAGAATACGCTTTTACACCCGCAGACAAGAAATATCTGAACCAGTCGACAACTACGTCACCAAGCTGCGGGAACTGGCGGCGCTGTGCAGTTTCGGCAACAATGCTGAGAGCCTCATCTGCGATATGTTGACAGTCCACACCAACAGCAGAAAAGTACAAGATAAATTCATTGTGGAGAAAGAATTACAACTAGAGAAGGCGATCGAAATTGCCAGAGCGGTTGAAGAAACAGCGGGAAGATGAAAAGAACTCATGGGAACCCAGAGTTCTGCTGAAATCCAAGCAGTCACATATCACTCAAAGAAAGAAAGACAGACACCAGACACGAGAGAGGGGAGAGGAGGTAAGAAAGAACCTCTGAAATGCCACAGCTGCACCAGCACGAAACACCTGGCGTTCGATAAGGAGTGCCCAGCCAGAGACAAAGAGTGCTCCATCTGCAAACGCATTGGCCATTTCTCGTTGGTGTGTCGGTGGAGAAACAAGAAAGTTACCAGTGTAAATACGGATCACAACTTGGAGCGAGAATCGTCCTCAGAAGATGAGGGGAGACCCACGGTCATTATGGTAAACAGCACAAGAGCAAGAAGAGAAAAGCCCCATTGCACAATCAAAATTGACGGTCGAGAAACAAGAGTTATGGCGGACTCTGGTTCGGACCTCACGATAATACCCCTACGGACATACAAGGAAATGGTGGGAAAAGAAAAGGTCCAAGTTCTCACCACACGACACAAACCCACAGTTTTTGGTGGGGCGTCAGTTGAACTACTGGGATATATCAAAGGGAAGGTGGAGTTTAAAGGAAGAGAAACCACCACCAGAGTTTATTTCAGCCACGAAGGCCCAGCAGTACTGGGATGGGACGACCAAGACAAGCTAAAAATCAAACTGGACCCCAGCACAGAAGACCAGGTACTGTCTGTCTGCGTGAGGAATGGGCCCATTGTCAAGAGTGACTACCCAAAACTTTTCTCGGAGGAGCCGGGTCACATCAAGGGCTTTGTCCATAAAATAATGCTCAAAAAGAATGCTGTCCCAGTCAAACATCGAGTGAGGCCCGTGCCAGCAAGCGCAAGAGACACTCTCAGGAATCAATTGGACAAAATGAGAGCGGAGGGTGTCATTGAAGAAGTTGAAGCGTCAGAATGGCTGAGCCCAGTAGTGCTTATAAATAAACCAAACTCACAAGAGCTAAGGGTGTGTATCGACCTTCGCAGTTTAAACTTAGAGGTCATCACCGACAACTACCCCACTACCGAGCATAAATGAACTCATTCTGTTAATGAAGGAAGCCAAAACATTCTCAAAACTGGATATGAGAAACGCATATCACCAAATACAATTGCATGAAGAGTCGAAACCCCTCACAGCATTCATCACACCATTTGGCACCTATCAGTTCACCAAGATGCCATTCGGCTTATCGTCGTCAGCATCAGCTTTTCAACGCATGATGGATGTCTTGCTACGAAAGGTCAAAAATGACGCATATTTCCAGGACGACATCCTTGTGTACGCAGGGGTTGAGCAAACGCATGATGCCACATTGAAAACTGTCCTGACCAAGCTGCAAGAAGCAGGGGTGAGGCTACGCCATGAAAAATGCGTATTCAAAGCGAAAGAAGGCGAATACTTGGGGTACAAAATCTCAGAAAAAGGGATCAGTCCCAAACAAAATTTGATTCATGCAATCATAAAAGCACCGGAACCCACCAGCAAAGACGAAGTAAGATCATTTCTTGGACTGGCGGAGTATTACGCAAAATTTATCCCCAAGTTCTCCGAAACCTCAGCACCACTCCGTGACCTACTCAAAAAAGGTTCGGTATTTTTGTGGCAAGAACCCCAGAAGAAGGCAGTTGATAGTATAAAATGGCACATCATAGAAGCGCCGTGTTTACAGCCATTTAACCCAGAGTGGGATACAGTCATCACCACGGATGCCAGTGCATACGGACTAGGAGCAGTTCTTACGCAGAAGAAGGGGGACACGGAGCATGTGGTAGCCTCTGCCTCGAAGGCCTTGTCCTCGGCAGAACAGAACTACTCTACCATAGAAAAGGAAATGTTGGCGTGTGCATGGGCGGTGGAACATTTTAGAACATATGTGTGGGGCACGAAATTCAAATTGGTGACAGACCACAAACCCCTCATCCACATGCTCAGCCCGGAAGGTACTAAAGTGTCCACACCCAGATTGGCACGCATTGCAGCAAAACTGCAGGAGTACACGTTTGAAGTGCAGCACATCTCAGGATGGAAGAATTCGCAGGCAGACTGCATGTCAAGATTGTCAGAAGGTAAAGACAAGGCCACCACGTTTCTACAAGGAGAATGCATCGTGGCATCCATCACCGATATAAAAGCACCTGATTATATGGAACTCAGCGAGAAACATTGGCTGGAAGAAGACGGAAAAGACCCGGCCATGGCGAAAATCCGTGAGTCCATCAAGGAAGGGTGGCCAGGTGAAAAAACGATGCCAGAAGGTATGAGACCCTATTGGAAGGTGGCCGAAGAGATATCTGAAACGGACGGAATAATAATGAAGACGGACCAGATAATCCCACCCGTAGGCATGAGGAGCACCATTCTATGCAGAGCCCACGCTGGTCACCTGGGAAACACGATGACCCGGCACAGAGTCCGGGAGGCCTACTGGTGGCCGTCCATGGACCAAGAGATTTGCACCATGATAGAGCATTGTCATGAGTACCTCAATAGCGACAAAAGATTGAAACTCGGACAGGCACCCCTAATTCCCACAGAAGTACCAGAAGCGGTGTGGTCAAAAGTGAGCATAGACTTTATAGGACCCCTGGAAGCGATGGCACCAGAACATCGGTATGGCATAGTGCTGGTCGATTACCTATCCAAGTGGGTCGAGGCTGAGTTCATCCCAAACATTACCACAGCGACGGTAATTGAAGTTCTCACTGAAATTTTTCAAAGAGAAGGCCTCCCCAAGGAAGTAGTAACGGACAATGGGGTACAACTGATCTCACGGGACATGGAACAATTCCTGAGAAAGCACAATATAGGCCAGAAGAAGGCAGCCTTGTATCATCCCCAAGCCAATGGGCTTGTTGAAAGGGCCAACAGGTTCATTAAGGGAGCAATCCAACTAGCCACGGCTTCTGGAATGGACCCCCTAAAAACCACTAAGGAGGCCATAGCGGCCCACAGACTCACTCCAAACGGAATCACGCAAATATCCCCGTTTCGAATATTGAGAGGGAGGAGTGCAGCCTCCACGCTCATACCACCATGGTTATCCAAAGTAAGAGAAGATGAAGCAGTGGACATGTCAGAAGTGGTGTGGAGAATTGAAAACAGCAAGGCACGCATGAAAACGTGGAGTGACCAAAGAAGAAGAACCAAGCAAGCATCAGACATTGGAGGGGGAGATTGGGTCAAAATAAGACTACCGAAAAAAGACCAAATCACGGGCTCTCGGTTCAGCAGACCCACCAAAGTGATTCACAGGGGAACAAACCATGTCCGCACCGAGGACGGGCGCACATGGAATCTGGAAAGAGTAGCCCTATATCAGAAGAGACAAGAAAGAGCAAGAACCCCGGAGAGACCACATGCTGAAGAAGGAATAGACAATGAGCGAAGGGAAGAACGGGAGCCCGAGAGAAACGACGAAGAAAGGGAAGAAACAGAGATGGAACCGGAATCACCCATGCCAGAACCAGAACAGGAGCAACAGGAAGATCGCACTGGAAAGGGTGACCGACCCAGAAGAGAGCACAGAAGACCGGTGAGATACAGTGACTATGTTTTGCAATGAACTTCCTTTTTCTCAACAAAGGGAGGTGTGTAGAGATATCGCGAGAGTCACCAACTCTCGCGAGATCTCGCCACGGGAGCAAGGACCGCCCCCGCGCACTTCGCGCGCATTACGGGAGCATCAGAGGACGCGGCAAGACACGTCCTGCCGGCTCCTCCGAGATTGGGGCCTGGGGGCTTGCATCACAAGACATTCCAGTCCCTCAGCCCTGCAGCAGTTATTAGGCACGTTTGCCTAGCCGCCTGGCTCTTTGTTACTTACATGTTCCCGGCAGATGTCCCTTATGCAATAAAAGACATCCAGCCCGTAATCACGCCTCCTGTCATCTGTGCAAGAGTTTACTACATAGATGCACATATGCATTGTTTACCTTTCATGTAAATGCTCCTAAAAAGAAAATGTTTTAAACGCTCCGAGAACCTAGGCCCACCCACATCGTTTTGTTACTTTAAGTTGTGCATAGTACGCAAGGGATGACTTGCATGATATGATATGATAGTTTATTTATATAGCATATACACAATGGGCCTCATTACACGGTAGGCGGTGAGCCATGGCGCTATTAGCGCCATGGCTCATGCCGGTAAAATACCGGCACCGCCTTGGCGGAAAGGTGATTTACCACCCCATTCCAAGGTTGGTGGGGCGGTAAATCCCCCTTCCGCCATTGCCCTTCCCCATTCCCATTTCTACCCCATAGGGCTCTATGGGAATGGGGAAGGCGCTAATTACGGCACCGCAATTTTGCGGTGCCGTAATTAGCTCTGAGGTCCCTTAGCGGGTTGGTTTTTAACGCCTGCAAAAAGCAGGCGTTAAAGCACCAACCCGCTAAGGGACCTCGTAGTAAGGCGGTAGGGATTTACCGGTACCGGTATTTTACCGGTACCGGTAAATCCCTACCGCCATCCGTGTAATGAGGCCCAATGTGTTTCAAAGCACTTCAAGGCAAGGGAGGGAAGAAGGGAAAATACAATGGCCCTCATTAAAACACTGGCGCTAAACCATGGCGCTATTTGCACCATGGTTGGTGGCGGTGTTGTAACGAGCCACCATGGTGAAATGGGGAAATACCACCCCAATCCAAGGTTGGCGGGGTGGTATTTCCCCATTTCACCATGGCCCTTCCCCATTCCCATTTTTGCCACATAGGGCTCAATGGGAATGGGGAAGTCGGCAATTACGGTACCGCAAATTGCGGTACCGTATTGCCTGCGAGGTCCATTTGCGGGTCCCTACTTTAACGGCTGGTCCAGACCAGCTGTTAAGGTCGGGTCCCGCAAAGGGACCTCGAAGTAAGGCGCTAAGTGGTTAACGGCGCCGCAGCCTTTTATGGCGCAGTTAACCACTTAGCGCCAGGGTCGTAATGAGGCCCAATGACATTCTTACAGGCCATGAACAGTAAGGATGTGAAATTGACTATCATACTTGACCTGATGACATTTCAGATAGTGCAAGAGCTAAGACATAGATAAGGAAGGGAGGGGGAGAGTGGGAAGGAAATGGAAACAGACAGGCGACTACCGTACTAGGCCTGACAACATTTCTGGTAGACCCGGAGAAAAACAAGAGGTGAGGGAGAGGGATGCAGAAAGGTACGGGAAGAAAAAATCAAGCGGCTATCATACTAGGCCTGATGACATTTCAGATAGTGCTGAATTGGGGAAGGTGGGGAATTTAAAAACCAGTAAGGGGAGGGCGGAAGAGACAGACGAGGTTGCTATCATACTACTTCCAGGGACAATTCTGAGAGAGTAAGCACATAGAAGAAAGTAAGGGGAGGAAATAGGAAAAGGGAGAAGGGAAAGGAGGAGAGAACAGAGAGTTAGCAGTAAAAAGAGTGGAGAAGCAGGGAGAGTGAATACAATTGCAGACTTCTTATGCACTGCAAACCAAAACAAAGATGGAATAGATATAAATACACCAGGAGAACTCTGTTCTCTTGACTCTGTCAATGTATCAAAGTACTTTCACCATTATTTCATTGCCATGATGCACTTCATCTGCAATTAAACTCTCTCTCTGCTCAGAGAAGTGCAACACTTCTTTTGGAGAAATGAATATCAATCCAGAGGAGCACCACACATCCACGTGCTTTTGTGGATAAGGATACTCCCAAATGTGGCCATGAAAGTGATGCCACTGTTAAAACGTTTATTAAAAAATACATTACCTGCAACATCCCTTCAGAAAACACAAATAGTTACCTACATACTCAAATTGTAGGCTTCCAAAAACGTAAGTGTTGGAAATACTGCTGATGTAGATATAAATACAATGGTAAATACTATAGCAAATGTCCTTAGACCAGTTTGCAAAAAAGGACAAGTACATAGCTTGATGTCTTCTGTTAGAAACAGTGTAAAAGGCAAATCACTTAAAAACACATACAACATTAAAATGGATGAAGCATACAAGTACATCAATGATGCAATCATTGCCCTCTTGTGGAATGCAAACACAGACATACAATATATTGCAGTCAATTTCGCTGCAGTTGCAAGATATGTCACAGCCAAAGCTGGGAAAACAGAGGTAAAAGACCTCTGTGATGGCATATCTGACAAAACACTGGTGTACATCTTCGATATAGAAATGCTCTCCCATAGAGAATGTGTGTGTTACAAAACTGCAGATCATTTAACAGGTACAGCCTTATATGGCAAATCTTAAAGCATGTGGTAGCTAAACCGTGGTCCAGCTTATTCCTGAAAAAGAGTGCTAAAATCCTACTAAGAGATAGAAACAATAGTGTAACGCTTACTTCTGGTGTTATGCAGGAGTGCCTGGTCCGCTGTGTCATTGTGGCGTACTGGTCTCGGCTTTCTGTGGCTCACTCCAAAACACTCCCTCCCTTCTGTAACACTGTAAGGTGAGTTGCCCAGCCAACAGGGTGGTAAGGAATGATCTGGTATGATTCTTGGTCTGCCGGGTGGGTTTTCGATTCCCTCAGGAGAATCTAAGGAAAGGGAATAGATGGAAACAACCAGTGTGTAAGCACTCTGTTTTACCCCCGCCTCCTGCTGCTTCCCCTGGCTATGTAGATTGGCGACACTGACTCCTGCTCACTTTCAAATCACTCTGTAGGCTTAGTCCTTCCAGTTCCTTCACTGGATTTGGTGGCCTAAACTTGCTGCGGCACACCTGCTTGCTTAGAGGAATATCTTTATGGAGTTGCCGGCATGATCTGTGCCAATTAATATCCCTATGTCCCTATGGCGTTTTGCAGTCTATTACACAGTCTTCTTGGGTTTATGCACAGTTGCGTGTTGTTCATAAGCTGCATGTGTTGTGCTGGTTGGTAATGCACATTTTATGGCTTGAATGTGTTGGTTGCCTGCTGCATGCTCTTTCATACGCATGCTTGAATGTTCATTACAATTGCTGGCTTGAATGCGTTGTCTACCTGCTGCATGCATTATATTAAATGTTCATGTTCATGACAATTGCTCTCTTACTTACTTTTCAGGTCCGGATGCCATGCCGTGATGAAAGCGGGTGCCCCCGCTGTGTAGATGCGAAGCAGAGGAGTCCGGGAAGTGGATCAAGGTAAGTGCTACCACGGAGGTAAGGAGCAGAGATGAAACGTTATTCTCCGATTACATCCCCTGTCTTCTTTTCCCTTGCAGGAGCAGCGGAAGAGCCACATGGAATGTTTTTGGGACGTTCTGGATGCTGGAGACATGCAGAGAACAGGCAGGTCTCTGGAGTGGCCGAGGTACGCATCGAGGTTACGTATGCTAAAACAAATGAATGGACGCTGGGCTGAAGTGAAGAACCTGGTCCGTTGCACGTGGGATTCTGGAAGGCAAGTGTTACGCTGCCTATTGCACAGTCAAAGAGAATGCTAAGTGCTGGGTGTGGCCCAGGGTGGGGCTTATATAGCACTGGGCTGCACCCAGCATCACTAGACCACCAAGGATGTTGTAGAGGTGTATTGTCAGGGGACATCTTGGGTTACACACGATGACCCACTCTGGGACCATCTTGGAAGTGGTGCTTTGCCATCCAAACAAGTTGCTGCATATTCTGCACCAGTTGGCAACCCTCGGTGTCCAGGCATTGCCTGCACTGTGTGTCTTAGCTCTGGGGACCCTACTAGAGGTCATGACAAATAGCTGCAAATGATACCAACAGCCCGGACATTTTTAAAAAAACAATTTAATTGACACATACTACCCAAAACGAAGTACTGCTCCAGAAAACAAGTGCCTCTATGGCATTGCCCAAAGCTATTCCTACAAAACAATGTTGCACCAGATGAGACAACTGGAAAATATTCAGTGTCAACTTGTGAAGGAAGCCTAGTGAACCTTACCAAACCAAGCCTAATTAAACATATAAAGCTATTGTTTAAATCTTCACAGCATAAATAACTTTATTACATGGCCCTACTGTAACTTTCTGGAGAAAAGAACAGAAATTATTGACTCATTTGGAGCTGCATTCAAAGCAAATGAAAGCTGTATAACAAATGGCAATTTCAAAGAATACAAAGAAATGTGGGACAATGAATGACAACAAGAGGAAGAAATTGAAGCTCAACTAGATAAAGACACTCCTTAGGGCAGTCAACTTTCCCTTACAGGAAGCCAAGAACCACTTGGAGAACCACTCATTCTAAATTAAGCAGAGGGACTCCCAGGATCCCCTTTGATAATTTGCATATTTAAGTAACTTTGTGTCTCACCCTAAGTTACTAGGTGAATCCAGATGTGGACCACTGGCTCATTATTCTTAGAGAGGCACTACTGATGTGGTCCAACCAAACCGAAACATGTGTCTGGGGTTGCTGTTGGTACTCTTGTTCAGAGAATTGCCTAGCATTTCGGTGCTGGACTGCCCCAGAGCAGGACAAAGACTGATATGTTTGGGATATTTCTCCTCTGTGAAAGATAGTGAGCTAAAGAATCTGGGTATGGATTTTGTAACCAGGACTAATGTCTGGCAGAGGGACTCCCAGGACCCCCTTTGTTGATTTGCAGAAATAGCCATGACTGAGGTAGAAAATAACATGTATCAATCTAAATAATGTGAAGAGTTGTCAGAACTAAATGATGAACAACTCACCATTTATCTAGAAGTCGCTGAAGGAATTGAACATGGTTTTATACATGAAACTAAAACTTGTAGCTTTAAAAATTATAAACATCTGCTCCTGTATGTAAGTGGTGAAGCTGGTTCTTGTAAAATGTTCTTAATTAAAATAATCAGCAAATTCCTACAAAACTTAACAAACACTGGGCCTCATTACACGGATGGCGGTAAACCATGGCGCTATCAGCGCCGTGGTTGCCGCCGGTATTTTACCGATTACGCCTTTGTGAATGGGGGAATTACTGCCCCATTCCAAGGTTTGCGGGGTGGTAATTCCCCATTAACCAAGGCCCTTCCCCATTCCCATTTGAGCCCCGATAGGGCTCATTGGGAATGGGGAAGGAGCAAATAACGGTCCGCTATTAGCAGTACCGTTATTTGCCCTGAAGACCCTCAGCGGGTCCCTTCCTTAACGTGTGGTCTGGCCACACGTTAAGGACGGGACCCACTGAGGGACCTCGTAGTATGGCGCTAAGGGATTACCGGCACCGGTGCCCTTACCGGTGCCGGTAATCCCTTAGCGCCATCCGTGTAATGAGGCCCAACAACTTTTCAGTGCCCCCACATGTTTAGCTGCCTACAACACAAGATGTGTAACTTTACACCAACTATTTCTCCGTCCAGTAGAACACCAAAACAAATTAGAATACGACAAATTATCAGCAGAATCTGCCACTGAAGTATGCAGAATTCTGAAACAAATTAAAGTGCTCCCGATAGATGAAGTAAGCATGGTTTCCAACCTAATATTGGCTTTAATTCACCTCAGAATGCAAGAAGTTCTAAAAACCAAACACAAACATCTGTTTGGAGGAAAACACGTTATTGTTTTATCATTTTCAGAGACCTCCTACAGTTAACACCAGTAAAAGATCAACATAATTTAAAAACATTAAGACACAAATAATGCTTTACGACAATTGGCAGCATTTGAAATGTAAATCTCTGACAATATTTTCACTACAGAGACCTAAGTCAAAACATGCATCATTATACAGACCAAACCAATGCTAAAATTTTAAAAAAGAATTACAACTGCTTGGCTTACTAAAGAGCAAAATCTATCTTAAATAGTAGACCATTCTATAAGCTAAATAGGCAAAACACATCTGCTCCTGATGGCATGGAACAATGAACTCAACAAAATATCAAAGACATGTCCTTAATGCCAACCCTTGCAGTAAATGCAACAAGAGAATGTTAAAAAAAATGCATCCGATACTGCATATTAGCTCCACAGATAAAAAAGAAATGCACAGCATGACACTCCCTATGTGTCAACAAGCAACAGCACAACTAACTAGCTTAGGAAAATGTATCTCCACCACAGCTGGATTACAACAAGTATGAACTCTCTGTCTAAACAGCAGCGCAATTCTAGAATGTAACCTTGACGTAGAACAAGGTTTAGTCAATGGAGCAATTGGTACAGTTGTTGGATTCCAACCATAGCCACTTGACAACAACTTTCAGTTAGTCAACATCCACTTTGACAAACTTGCAGAAGTTAAACAAATTGGACAAACAATATAACGTGTCCTCTTTTTCAAAGACATGTACATACGCAGAGAACACATCTTTTGCATATGCTGTCACTATTCACAATCGTAAAATGTCCAACCATAGATCACCCATTGATTGAAATTGGCAGCACCGTCTTTACAGAAGGTATGAATTATGTAGCAAATTTGCATATGCGTACACTCAGCTGCCTATTCCTAGTTAACTTTGATGTAAACCAAGTCAACACTGACATTGGCTGCATAATAGAATATAACAGGCTATGTGCACTGAACATCCCCATCTAGATATGTACCCTCTACATCAAAAAAGTAAACCTTTAAAAAGAAAACTAATACAAATAGAACCTATCACCAATCTCCCAACAATGCCACTAAAAAGACAACAGCCAACTGCTTCGCCATCAAATAATTCGACCACAAAACTAGTACAAACTCAACTGCATGTCCATCAAAAGACAAAAAGACAAATATCTCTTCTTAAAAAACAACTGCAGGCCCATCAAAACATGTAGAGGCACAACTCTCTGGTCCATTTAAATTCAGCAACACAACTGGAGGAAATTGCTATGGAAATGTAACACTCAATCTTCTCTTCCAATTGCCACTAATTGTTCACAACATTTACTCAAACAGCTTGGACCAGTTGTGTTTGCAAATGCTCGTCCTTGATAGAAATGTCACAAATAATCCTAAGAGCACTTACAGCGTCTCAGGTGTAAGGCAAGAATTGGACTACTATGCAGGAATGGTAAAAAGTTCCCTAAACACACAGGAAGATCCACACAAATTCTTAATATACTTACTACAAGTACTGGAAAACAAAAACATTCCAATAAACGAAAGGAAAGCTTCCATATTTCATACACTCTGTGCAAACATTTTCACAAGAGCACACCACTAATGAACGATTTCTATATTTATCCCTAACAAATGGTGAATCCATTCAAATTTCACCAACTTCTGCAGAATGCAAATCATGGCATATTATGCCTTTTTTTGCAATTCAGACAATCATTCCAGCATACAAATAAACTCACATAGCCAATATGTCATAATAATGCTTCTAGGGTACAATGCAGATCGTACAAAAAATAACGGTAAGCCCTCTAGCTTTACACACTGCCAAGTATCTCTTGGCAATAAAACCTTCACAACAGTATGCATAGTATAACTCACTGGTCCCGCCACAACCACTTCAGGCTACCATACTGCATATGTGAAAAAAATAAGTGGTTGGTTTATGATATGATATGATATGATATGATATGATATGATATGGTATTTGTAACGCGCCTATACACAAGTGTTTCAAGGCGCGACGAGGCAGGGAGGGAGGGAAACAAGGGGAAGACAGACAAACGATCCTACTAGGCCAGGTGTCATTCAGATCGCGCAAGTGCAGAGGTAAGGGGAAAAGGAGGAAGTGCAGGGGGAGGAGGTGGGGGGGAAAGTGCAGTACAAGGTAAGTAGCGTAAGAAATAATAATTAATAAATAATAAATAAAAAGTGCCAGCTGGTGGCAAGTGCGAGGTAAGTGCAGAGCAAGTGCTGGGAAGGGGGCTGTAGGGTACAGTGACAGTCCCACAGTGCACGGGGAGCCAGGGAGGCAGTGCAAGTGGAGAGTGGCTGGGCCCTGGACCGAGGTTGCTGAGAGTGGCCCAGATGCAGGTTTAGTGCTGAATTCAGTGGGGGGTTAAGCAGGTTTAGCAGGGGAGAGGGAGAGAGAAGGCAGAAGCGAAGAGGAAGGTTTTGAGGTGCTTCCGGAACCGGAGATGGTTCTCCTCAAGTTTCAGGGAGGCAGGAAGGCTGTTCCAGAGGGAGGCCCCTGCTGCGGAGAGAGATCTACCCCCAGCTCGTTGCTTGAATGTAACAACACCTCCGTTACTCCAAGACATAGGTTACCAGCAAATCGAACAAATGCCTACATAATATTTCTTTAACCAAAATGTATTCACTAAACTGTAGTACAATATACAGTTAGAATATGCCAACAATTATATAACTACATCCATAATACTAACATAGTACTTTTAAAAGTCAAGATAGTTAGAATATGCCAACAGGTATTTAATTACTTCAAAAATACCCTTCATTGCAATACACTTCAAATACGCCATCAAAGCACTTGTTACTACAAAACTTCTTGTAAAGTCTAATATAGTTAAAATGTGCCAACACTACTTTAATTGAAACACACTTCAAACAAACATACCATCACACTTAAAGTCACATAATTAAATTGTCCTGTTTTAATCCTCTATGGATTTTTTCCCAATGACCCAATGATTATTTCATGCCAGTACAAAGTGTAGTATGTACTAATGTTTTACCGAACATAATGTTTATGAGGGTCAAATAAAGTAAATGTATATGTAAAATTGTATGCAATTAAAGCTTTTAAACTATCCTGCTTAACAAATTATACAGTTTTTCTCACTGAAAAAGAACCCGAGATTCCAGCTTTATTACTGTGTGCAACTAATTAACCATCCAGCTATAAACAAATACATATTGCATAAGCACTATCCTCAATTGTACTACAATCATAAATACCATGTACACTTCAATTATATAATTCCACCATATTGCAAATACTTTATACCCCCCAGTACAGTACCTATACTTGCTATACAGATATTACTATAGTGTGTGTTGCCAGTGGCCACAACCACCACAATATAATTAAAGCACGTAACAAGTATTTACAATACACCTTCAAATTACAAAACTCACCCAGAAACCCCTGCCATTCAAATGATATCCGCCGACACCAATATTGACCACAGACTTGGAGACATCTGCAAACCCTTTTTTCACCTAAAAAACAGCCTCATGTTATCTTTATTCCACTCCCCCTCCCTTTCCAGGCCCTCTTTCAGCCACCAAATAACCCTAAATTGTATGTTCAGAGCGTTGTCTGTGGACTCCAGCAGTGTCCGTGGACTGGCAGCACCTGCACACCCTTTTTCACCTATAGAAACAGCTCCACATGAACTATATTCCACTCCCCTACCCTTTCCAGCTGCTGTTTCGGCCATCAAATGACCCCAAATGTGTTTTTGAGATGCTTTTCCCACTGCGTTATCCGCGGACACCGGCAGCTGTCCGTGGATCCAACATGGAGACTATTTAAAAAATATAACACATCTCATGCTTTTCAGCATTCAAACAGTGGTCGATTACAGTGTCTGTGGACATCGCGCCTCCTTCTGATTGGCCGTGGACCCCCAACTGGGAAGTGAGTATGCAGACCGGACCCAGATATCACTATTCGTTTTTACCTACTTTTTAACTACTGGACGGATTTCCACCAAATTTACAAAAGCACGCTTTTGGGACCAAGCTGCTGCTCAAGGCACAAATTTTGTAAAAATCCATCCAGCAGTTTGGGCTGCGCAAGCAAACATTTTTTTCCCTTACCTCTATTGTAATTGTAATTTTAATTGTTTATTTGTACTGTGCATATGCACAAGTGAAATGCTTCAAAGCGCTTCAAGGCGGGAAGGGAGCAAGGGAAAAACAGTAGTCCTTCTTTGGCCTTGAAGTTTCTGAATGATCTAACAAAAAGTAAATAGCATACTAGGCCTGATGGAATTTCACCTAGTGCAAGTGCATGAAGTATATCAGGCTCAATCAGATTAGGGAGGGGAGACAAAGGGGGACAAGACGGAACTTACTAGGACTAGTACATTCAGGTCATGCAAAGGTACAGACAGAGGTGCAAGGGAGGGGTAAAACAAGTGCTGCCAGTATAGCAGGGCCCGGGGTTAAGTGCAGAGATGTTACCTCTCTCATGGAACATATGATGAAGTGCAGTAGGGGTTACGCCTCTCATGGAATTCAAACTGAAAGTGCAGTAGTTATGCCTATAGTGAAAATGCCCGGAGGCAAGTGCAAATAATGGTGTGGCAACCTGGGACCTGTGACAGTCTGGAAATGAGCCAGGTGACCAGTCAGCAAAAACTGAGCAGAGTTAGGGGAGAGATGGAGGAGTGAGGCTGGAGGGATAGAGAGGGTGGGTTAGCAAGGGAGAGGGAGAGAGAAAGAGGAAGAGAAAGAGTATGAGGATTTTCACAAATGTTGGGACCCCCCTATAACTTTGCCCCCCTGGACAAAACCATACCAAACTACACAGATCAATTCCTAGGGGCTCCATGGGGATCTTTTGCAAAGTTTTGTGAGGATTCATCCATGGGGGGTAAAGTTATAAGCCACACAAAAAGTGCCCTTTCTATGAGTTGAGCAACTTAACCATAAGCACAGGGCTTCTACCGCAGCCCCTGTAATATATTAAAGGGCCTGCAGTAGTAGCCCTGTAGTAATGGTTAAGTTGCTCAACCCATAGTAGGAGAAGTTTTTGGGTGACTTATAACTTTGGCGCCGTTTGAAGAATCGTCGCAAAACTTTGCAAAAAAGTATTCAACCACACTGAATGATTCCGGAAGTGTGTTGTGGTTTTCGTCAAGGGGGGCAAAGTTATAGGGGGGGTCCCAAAACCTTTGAAATCCTTGTATAGATAATGTGGAAACATATAGAGATAAGGTGAAAGCTTTAATAAAGTCATACATTTTTCTGCACCCATAGAATCCAATGTATTAGGAAATCTACATGAATTGAGACATGCATGGAGAAGGGACAGATGATCGGGGCTTTGACTGAAGTTGTCCTGTTTGGTGTACGTTCCTGTGTCATTTCCTGCAACCTTGGTGAAAGACGAATCAGAGGTTTTTCTTCATCATTATTGACATTGGACAGATGAAGGGCTGATTCTTGACAAGCAGTGGACATGAGATTGTAGATTAAACATAGAACTACTGAGCAACTAAATCGCAGAGCCACATTAATCTGTTAAAACATACATACAAAGAATAAGACCCTTGTCAAGTGGGTGCTAAGTTATATGACTATTATTTGTATGTATATTTTGAAACTTTTCAAAAAATAAAACATTGACTGATTTGCAGCAAACATGTGTGAGGAGCATTGGCAGAGACCCGAAAGTATGGTTTCAAAAATGTATCAATGTTTTATTTTTTGAAAAGTGTCATTTGGTAGTTACAAAAATAGTGAAATACCTTTGGTGACAGAGGTATAGTCTGTGGTTATTGGCCAGTGGCCACATTTTCCGGGTCACCATGACCTGGGAAATCTGGCCACTGGCCATGGCGAAGAGGGACCAGCAATGTGATTAAAGTGGGCATCGCCACCAGGGACCGGCTATGTGATAAAGCTTTTCGAAATCAGGATAGGTTTGAATGGGAACACACATTCTGCTGATAGCTATAGGCTGAAATGCTGAACGGGATTCCAATAAATGTGCACAAGGAGTATTGGCAAGGACCTGAAAGTATGGCTTTGCAAATCTGTCCTGTGTTTTATTTTTTCCAAAGTGTCAAAATGTAAGTACAAAATATAATGATATAGCTTTGATTCCTGGGCAGTGGGCCTGACCATCGGCAAGTACAAATGTCTACTTTGATTTTCTTGTTGGGGCATGCAGCATGGCCGAAGCCCTATATTTGAATGGGACAAGAAATTCTGCTTGTGGCTACAGCCCGAAGTGCTGTATGGGATAGCAGCAAACTTGTGCAAGGAGCCTCAGCAAGTATCTGAATGCAAGCTTTTGAAAATATGTCCTGTGTTTTTCCCCACAAAGTGTCAAAATGTAAGTACACAAAATAATGATATAGGTAGGTTTGGTGCCCAGACACCAATTCAAGAGACTCATTGACTAAGAGACTATTCTCCAAGAACTATTAGTAAACCTAATCTTGCACCAATTACATTACATTGATGGTCCTTATTGTAAAGCTAGTAAATCGCCAATTGTATTAGCGGCACAAGTCACGTGACATTGATGTACCTTATTGTAAAGCTCAACAGTATATTTAAATCTTCTGGTACCTGGCCCTCATATATTATCACGCATCCCTGATGTCTGATGCCCCAGGTGTTCATCTGTAACCCAAAGGGACAGCCAACAACTTGATATACTGTAATAGGTAACTTAATGAATGACCTTTCACTTGTCAAGGGTTTTGACCCATGTTGAATCAATAGACTGGGTAGATGTGGGGATGAGCTGTCGCCGCCCATTATTCTATCCCAGAACAAACTAAATCAATAGATTGGGTGGATGTGGGGATGAGCTATCGCCGCCCACATTCACGCCAGAATAGGAAAACTGCGCAGTTGGCACAAGACCACTCCAAAGATACAACCTTCTTGTGGGGGGTTCCAAATCACCACTCTACTGTAAGGATGCCATCAAAACAATGTTAAGCAAGGGCCCTATACTATCAAGTAAAAGACCACTCTATTGAAATGCAGTAAATCAAGACTACTCAAAAATGGATGCAGTACCGGCAAATTCCCCAAGGTGGCGCTAGCGGTCTAAACTCTGACATGGAAACTGTATTGAGGAGTTGCAAGAGGGGCAGGGACTTCAAAGTTTGTTGGTTAATTGAAAATCTAGCCACCTGCTGTTCCCAGAGGCCAAGAGGGGGTATGAATGGGGTATGTTAATTTTGAGTGTTTCCTGTCAACAGCCCTCTGCCAGCAAGGAGAGACATGTGATCACCGACCCACCCAGACTTCTGGAGGCGGACCCAAACACTTGGGGAGTTGAATTGCAACAAATATATATTTTATAGAAATAGTGATAACTCATTGTAACCAAATGACAGGAATGTACAACTTTGAGAGTCTTAGTTTGAAAAATGCCCTCACGATTTGAGTCCAAACTCCAATTTGTACCATGTTCTGGGGCAAAACCCCACTAATTATGATTATTGTAGACAATGTGTTTAAGCTACAGACATGGAAAGTTACTGGGATATATATGGAAGGGAAATGTACCTTTGTATAATTTTTGATGAAAAACCAATGTTGCAAAACCCACTAAAATCGAAAATAAGTTGCCATTTTTTAATGCAAGCTCCTAGAAACGTCAGAGTCGGGACAGGGACTATCTATAGTAATATATGATGTGTTTATGTGATGTCAAACAACTGTGTACCTGGGAAATATGTGTTTGGATCAGGAATAGATTTGTGTGCACATTGACCAGGGGAGTGTCATTTCTGCAGGTCATAAAAATGACATCACTCTGGCACACTATCCCTTCCCAAATCAGGGACCAAAGAATCTATTGACCTATCAAATCAAGAGAGGGGCAGGCTTAGGGATGCTAGCCTCTCCACCCACTTTTTAAAACACATAAAAAGAGACTGCTGGGACAGGTAGAGATTCAATTCCATTTTCTGCCGGACGCTCTACCGGGAGACTCCAGACTTCACATCCATCAATCTCCAAAGACCAGAACTTTACTTCAGAACTTAAAGCAAGGGCCTAAACCCACAAACTGAGAACTCTTCTCAGCAGGCCTCAGCATCCTTAAAATAATTTGCAAACTATTCCACAGCCGGGCGAGCTGTTTGAATTCTTTGCCAAGAACAATTGCCAGAGACCAGACCAGAGATCCAGAGAGACCCAGACCGCTGTGAGCAGAACCGGTGTCTGATTGACCCGCCGAGCAGAGAGAACCGAAGTCCAGTCCAGTTGACCAGATCCGTGGCGAGGCCCATTCCTGCCCAAAATATATTGTGAGTATCCGCCAGAACTGTGCAGAACCCAATCTCTTAGTTAAAATAATCTAATTCAAGCTATTTTAACCTAATTAGAACAGCCTCCTAGAAATCGTGTCATCTGTCATTTTTAAAGCTGCACAACTGTCACCCGTCAATTCTGCAGCTGCAAGCTGTCACCTGTCATTATGAGTTTTACTTTAAATCCGAAAATCTACCTTTATTAAATCATCCGTATCTCTAGAACCGTTTGCTAGGAACAAGATGTAACTTGCATCTGAAAGCTTAGAATCTGGGCTTTCCAACAAACCTAGAACCGACTTCCTACTCCCTATACTTTTTCCGCAATCGCGAGACACGCACTTTCTTCATCTGTAGAAATCAGCAGCTTTTTGCTTCTCTTTGCTAAAATTTGTTTGCAATCTGCTAATCATTCATAGAGTATTGTTAAAGTGAGCCTGAACTAATATAAAGTAGCCATCACCTACCCTGAACCTCTAGAGGGAATTAAAAGCAATTTTAGCACCTTCTCACTTCCTTGCAAACCACATTAAAGTAATTTGCCTGTGTTTAAAACTCACCCCTGTTTTCTCTAAGCTTGCTGGGGGAACTGGAACTGTGTATTGCATTATAAAGTGTGATTTGTTGGGATTCTTGAAGACTGTGCACTCTCCTTCCATTTCCTGTATTGCATAGGGGGGGGTGGGGAGTGAATTGTCAAAAGAAAAAGTGATCATATTACCTTTTGCTAAAATCATAACAAGTTATTTCTGTACTGCATTTTATTCCACCTTGCGTTCCTTGAACCATATAAAGCATTCTTTCCCACCTTATTCTTCTGTTCCTATTCATAAGTTACCTCTTGCTGACTACTGCTCATATTCACAAGTGTAATATCCATTATCAATTTAGTTATAGAAGTGTGATATATATATATATATTGTTTACATTTTCAAATAAACCTTTTATTTTCCAAAACAAACCTACTTCTTGGCTCAGTGGGGTCAGGGGGATTCTAAGAGGGGGGTGTTATACAAGGGTTGTAATCCAGAGTACTGAACTGGATATAAAAATACATCAATAAGGGTTTTCCTCAGCATCCCAGACTAGGCATTGACTTAGCTATAGTGTTGATTGAATATCGCTTACACACTCCACCATCTTTATTTGTGACCTTTACATACCGGAACACAGGGTACTTCCCTATTAATTTCTGACTTCACGTGCCCTATTAATCAAATTATTTATAAAATGTGCAGGTATTTTCTGTTCTATTAATAGATTGCCTTGAAAGCACAGGTGATAGCTATTAGAGATCACCTGATATGATCAAATGAATTCTTGGCTAGTAACTCTTTCTTTGGTGGATGAAACTACACACAATGGGCCTGATTTACAAAGATCTTTCAATGGGATTGTGGCATTGCAAAACATTTTTGTGAATCAGGACCAGTTTGTTGTACCCCACTGGGAAGCTCCAGGAGGCAGAGAAGAAGACAATACAATGGCGAGCACATCAGTTAATTAATCACCATATGGTATACATGCCAGGTTGTCTCGTGTTTCCACTTATATTAAGCTTCCAGTGGCTCACAATGTTTTGACTTCTGTCTCCATTATTGGGCCTTATTTTTCACTCCAGATCATTTTGCCTCCTTATCCCTCTGCTCTATACCCATACCCTAGTTTTGCCTACATCTTCAATCCAATCTCCCCTGGTAGATTGCCTATACTTTGAAAACAGTATAACTGATAAATGTGACCCTGTGCTAACTCTCTGCTTCTCCTCATCTCTCTGAAACACCATTTTCACTTTAACACGTTCTGCATTTAAAATATCAAACTGCAGTATCACTCCCACCCACCCCTCTATCTCTTTCTGCCTGTGCCCCTCATATCTATCTTTCTGTTTCTCTTCTGAATTCCAATCTCTCTCCCCCTCCCTCACACATACTGAGTGTCGTCTCCCTATTTCTCGTCCTCCTCCCTCTCTGTCGATTACACGCTGTGCCTCATTACGAGAATGAAGGAGGATTGACAAACATCATATCAGAGAATACAAAATGCAATACAATATTCTAAGCAAAAGAACCCTTCACGTTGACAAAATTGGCCAGAATGCATATGTTAAGGAGTGACAGTGAAGTTTATTGGGTCATGCAGAGGTTAAGACACGACTAAGATTTTCTTCCGGATTTGAAAAGCAGTAAACCACTTACTAAAATCTACACAGCGAATTATGTTTTGAGCTTTGTTAATCCTGGGACGAATTGTGTATGCCAGAAGTCATGAGATATTATTTCACCCAACATGGAACACACATATATGTTATTGCTCCCTAGTTTTAGGGCCAAATAGCTCTCTGTATTAAAAGTGATAGTTGTTATAGTAATTAGGCATGCTTTAAAATGCCGAGCATTTTACAACAATTTTTCATTTACAGTTTAGGCAAGCAATAAACGGTTTATAACGACACGTGAACTAGAGCAGAGAGCACATTTGCAAGTGTCGGTTTTACAGAACGGTGTTGGTTGCTGTTTAATATTATAAAATGACAGTTAACTGAGGCTCGCAGAGGTGAGATTAGTCTTGGATAAGTGTTGAGAAAGAATTACTCAATTAAAGACGCGCGGAACCGCTGGCAGAATAAATGCATCCATGCTAATCTAAGGAGCCCTGAAATTGTAATATTTCCTCTCTACAGACTCTATTTTGCTTCTACTCATGAAGGATGTTCTGAAAAATAATTATGTCAGCAGCTTGCAAATTTTTCAAATGAAGCTCCCTCTACCTCGTATCATAGACTCATCTTGTTTCATTGCGTTCCTAACAGTGTGCTTATCATGAAAAGACCTTGGTGTGGCTGTGGTGGTATCTGAGGAAATGTATCAATTGTTATCCCTGGTGCCCTTAACTTTCCATGCAGAGTAGACATGCACATCTCTAGATGCTGCTCAAATGGTCCATGCATAACGTCTACTCTGCCTAGTGCATTGGGCATTTCACTGGCCAAACCCCTCATTATTTTGAGTTCTATTGTTGAGGGTGACAGGTATGTAAACACATATGCAGCTGTGTGGCTTTACACATGCATAACTTGCAACTGAAGGAATGGTAACTTTTATTTCTAAATGTTGCCTCTGGTATGTTTGTGCTACCTAAATTATCTTCTGTCTGCGTATTAATGAAGTAACATCATGTTGCACACATGTTAGTGACAATGAACATTATAGTTCCGATAATGAAAGTGTAGAGACATAACCATGCAATGTCATTATGTCTTTATACTTGTTGATGTGCACCGCCCTTTGTTTGGAAAGTGTATGTATTTATGATGGCTTCCTAACATTGGCTGACACGTTACAAGTCAATTAGAAGAGGGATGTCTTGAGTATGCCTCCATATCTCTGCTGACTGGACATTACAGCAGATGCTTTAGGATCGAAATTAACAGTCATTGACTCTAGTACTGGTATTGGTTCCAAAGCACTGGTCCATTATCTTAAAATATACAGCCAGGGCACTGGGGGAGGATGGCAGCTCGCAGATTTGTGTGCGTGGACTTAAGAGAGTATTTGTAACTTCACAAGTGCAGGATCTGTTTTTCTCATGTACCACACTTGAAAATCAGCAATACACAAATTCAGACGCTGAGAGGAAGTGATAATTTGTGTAAGGAATTTGATAAAGAGCTACAGAAGAAACGTTCTATCACTTTGCAAGGAGCTCATGTGCCGGCACACCCCTCGGAGCTCACTGAGAGTTGGTTGCTGAGGATTGCTACAGTGAAGCACATGGAGTTGCAC
The DNA here is from genome assembly GCF_040938575.1 of Ambystoma mexicanum. Lineage (NCBI taxonomy): Eukaryota > Metazoa > Chordata > Amphibia > Caudata > Ambystomatidae > Ambystoma > Ambystoma mexicanum. The sequence goes on from NC_090924.1 coordinate 1,197,936,702, forward strand.
AGAGCACAGCTGATCTGAAGAAAAGGAATTAAAAGCTGGTCAATGACAAGCTAAAATGCTCTAATTTTCTGTACCTTATAGAAGGCATTTTGTCCATGCCTGCCAAACTGGGTTCCCACCTGTGCTCCCCCTTATTCTTTCTTTTCTTTCATACATTTTTCTCCCGTTCTTCCATTTATAGATTCACAAATCGAGGAGGATAGTGGTGATAAATGCTGTTATTACAAGGATCACTAATAATGTCCACAGCTAATGAACAGTGATTTGTTATAGGCAAAGGCTGGTTGATAGTTGCAATGAAGCGTCACCAGATCTTGCTTAACTTGTCTGTGACAGATGTTGACTGACAGGAGGTTGGATCAGATGTTTGAGTCATTGAATATGTTATCCGGATTTATACTCTCCCCTCCACCATAAACAGATACTTTATGAGGCATGATTATCGAGCTAAATGTTCCTGCGTGGTTCAGGCAATATTGAGTGAAGACGAGCTTTTGTGGCAACACTAGGAATAATGGAAGGTTTTGAAACAAACCACGACAGAGCCCTACGTGCCACTATCTTGTTAGCCTTAAAGTGATGCATTCCAAGGAGGAACTTCTTGGGTGAAGGCCCCACTGTGGTAAAGCCCACTACTAAAGCCCTCAGTGTGGACTCTATGGTTAAGATTAGGAATAAGGAAAGAGACAGCGAGAAAGAACCTAAAGCACCAAAAAAATCCCTGCGGCGCGGTATGCGCAAATGCAAAATGTGTTTACAAACGACCAAAGCAAGCAGTGGGGAGGCTTCTGAGTGGAGGGTCACTGCAAGTTCAGGAGGGGAATTCAATCTATCCAAAGACACACAATCCAAGTGCTGCAAAAAGCAATGCTTTTATACCAACAGGACAAAACATGACTCAACAATACATGACAAACCATTTATTGGGCACAATCTCACATCACACCAAAACTCTCCATTTTGCATTTGAACACTTCATATGTAAGGTTCCACCCGACAACCTGAAGAACCAAGCATTGAATGTAAAACTGCTATGCAATGGAAAGCAAAATAACAGCCTGACTATCTTAATGATTGTAAACAGCTGATCAAATCTTTTGGTGGTGAAGGGATTGATTGTGCTGCCTTTTTCAATCTCACCCTCTATTGGTTGCACCTCACCAAATATGAAGATTGTATCTGGCATGTAGTAGTCTACTAGGAGCCAGTGTGATTGGCTTAGACATGTTATAACTACCTAGAGATAGTTGAGGATGGACTTCGTTTTCAAAATGCCAGCTAACATAGGTCTACCTACCAAATTACTCCTTAAAGAGCAGGTAGCAACAAAATAATGGAATACAATTTGGACTTATGCCTGACTCTGAGGAACAGCCCTTATTATGTGTTGGACAAGTCCAGTGGAGGTCTGGATAATTATCTTTTAGCCTTAGAGCCTGGCCTAGCCACTTCTTGCTAAAATGAGATTGGACACACTACCAGTAGCGAGGCTTCCAGGCAGATGGGAGGATAGCAGTAGAGTGATGTGTCCGAAATGCCCTACAAGTTTAGAGAATCTATTGCACTTTATGCTGTTTTGTCCCCTTTATGAGACTATCTACTGGTGAAGAGTTAGTCCCATTTCTACCTCTGTTGGCCACTGAATTTACTTGTGTACCTGTGCACTCATTTTGAAAGCAAGCATGGTTGATACAGATTAATTATTTAAAATCCATACAATAATTTGTTTTAATGTTATATATGTTTTAACTGTTATACAATATATTTATTGTTGTTGTGTACTTGAACATTCTTATGACATATGGACTTCTTATTTCATGAAATCACAGTATTTTAAAAAGAAACAATGAACTGATTGAGTGATGGATCGTAATGATAACACATGGCTTCTTTTGCCTGGGTAAATGTCACATAACTCAGAAGGACAGTAACCTCTTCCTCGACCCTGCACTTCGGCATCCATAATAACTGAATGTTCAAACAATACCTAGTGTTGCAGCACACAACTGTCTTTATCCCCATCTCCAAAGGTGACCAAATATGATCACAACTAGTCACATCATGATCCAAATACACCATGAAAGTCAATACCAGTGCAAACATATTGGTCAGCTTTAGCCATAGACATATCTTGCTTGTTCGAACAAACCACAGTTTTCTGCATATCCACTGAAAGTTCTGGCAATATTCATCAACATCTTCTTCTGTCATGAATGGCAGATCCCTCTTGCTCACACACAAGAACTGACAAAATAATAATAATAATTAGATAATAAGAATAACAATAAGAATAACAATATGCATGTATAGTGTGTTTCATGATAGATCCTTTCAAACTCTAAACAGTATAATGATAGGTGTTACCATTACCTACATCCTTTTACAGAATGCATTATTTTGGAAAACGGTAAATTGGCATGATGAGTCACAGGGATGTTAGATAACCAGGGTTTGTAAATGTAGACCGATGAGAATAGAACCTTGCAAATGACCGTACTGCTTCCAGAAAAGGTCATGGAATCCATGTATAAAAAATATATATGTATGCTCGTAGGACGGGCATTGATTTTCTGGTTCAGAGACGAGAAGATATCCAGCCACTTGCACAACGCCTTACTTATGTAGACTTGTCCACAGCATTAATGCTCAGTCTTGTGCAGGATGACTTCACTTCAACTGGAGCGCTGATAAGAGCTGTAAATGTAAGGAGAATGGCCACATACCACTTCATTGCTATCCTTCTGGAGGTTGTAACTGTTCTGTAGGAAAATTGAATTGGCTGCTTGCATGTGGAAACAGTATGGAAATAATGTGTAACCTCCTTTAATAAAGTAATACAATTTAGTGCCCTCATAGATTCCAATGAATTCGGAAATCTTCATGAAGTGAGACGTGCCTGGAGAAAGGACGGATGATCGGCCTTTGACTGAAGTTGTCCTGTTTGGTGTACGTTCCTGCTTCATTTCCTGCAACCTTGTTGAAAGCCCAGTATGAATTGTGCCTCATTGTTATCGACATAGGACTCATAAAGGGCTGACTCTTGCCAAGAAGTAGACATGAGATTGCAGATTGAAAAGAGAATTCTGAAATGAGAAATTAAATTGTGGAGCCACATTTATCTGTTCAAATATGCATACATATCCTCAATTGGGCATGTGGAAATTTACATGGATGTGTGAAAACCAACAGAAGCACATTTTTTGTGAGTTGTACACATCTGAGAACCCACCTGTAGCAGGAAGTGCAGTATGGCATTTGCTCTTGGGTTTCTCGAATGTGTGCAGCAAATAAGATCACATCTCCTCCCGCATCGGTTTTATGATGCAGGTGGATATTCTAGGATCCTTACAGATTCTGCCTGGAAAGTGCTGAAAGCAGGCAGAGTCTGCAGGGATCTGCTGCATTGGTAGCTGCCATACATTGTCATGGTGGTCACCATTACTGATCTCTGCTGTGTGTGACCCCGCGAGTGCATGCCAGGGGTCAAACAGAATTCATCACGTGATTTAAGAAAATGTGTGGATCCCAACAGCTAACAAGCCACCGTGTATTCAAATATCAGTATCCCTTGGGAAGAGGCCCATTACCAAATTGAAATTGGTCCAAATCTTTTCAACAGATTAAACAGCTTATTGAGACTGTAACTCTTTCTCAACAGAGCAAGAATCTCCAACCAAAGCCAATGTCATACTTCTGCAAACTCCACCTTGTCAGGTGACCTTAGAATCATTAAAAACATATATTGTTATATTCATGTTCCCATTCTTGAAAATCGCTGTTTACTGTGTCACCTTGAATTCACCCTCAGCCCTCTCTAGTGCATGCAGCACTTCAGAACAAACCCCCTTTGAATTGTGATTTTATTTATTTTTTTATTTAAGTTCATACAACTGTCTTCAGTCCCGCGGTGGGGGGTTTAGGGGGTAGCCTGCAAACGATCACCTTGGAAACACTAGCTGAGTTCCTTACAGTCAAACATTGTTCTTACCTTAGGGTGCTTGTGACACTGATGTGGCATATGCATATATTGCCATGACTCTACCGATATTGTAACTTCCATGGATCCAGAGGCCAGGATCACATAGGTTTCCATAATGGCTAAAGAAATACAATACAATTATCAGAAGACCCACCTGAGAGTGAAGCTTTGTCCAAGATCTGTGAGAGCCAGAATGCCAGCTGCCTCTTAAGACAACAATGTTGCTTATTCCCATTATCTGTGGTCACAGCTGGGAGGCAGCCTCAACCATCACATCCTCTGTAAGACTTCCTTGCCCTGGTCACTTTGCAAACTACAATGATAAAGCGGAAAAAAGAAACATAACCAAGAAGCCCTGAAGGCAATGTCCATCGTTTTTTGAGGCACAAGTGCCACCGGTGATGCAAAAGCATATGAGGTAGGTGACCTAGGGTATTAGAACTCAACCACTGGTATCACCCTATTTATACTGTGCCATGCCACGCTTGAAATCATAAGTGGAGCAGGAGTGGGTGGCAGCACAGTTGATCTCTGGCCAATTGTCAGGCCTCAGGGGTCATTTCACAAATCTGCAGGCATATTGTGGAGCATGTTATCGCCTAATCAGGAAAAACTCCAAAGACAGGACTCAAACAACCCCTATTTCTTAATTCAGCCATGCAAGGGTATCAAGAAGTCCTGTTTGAGATCCTGTATTAAAATAAACCAGAACATCTAGACAAAAAACAGTGCCTATTTAAAGCACTAGATCAAAGCATTAGACAAAATGCTGTCCATGGTTAAATCCGTAGATCTTAACGTTAGTTTGAAATACAGTGAATATTTGGAGCAGTTTATTCTGGGTGTGGAAAATCCAAAAACTGCAGTTGGCGTAGTGTGCTCAGAGAGTGAACGCTGCTCAGTATATCTAGAATTGGGACCTTGCATTGAGGGCATACGCCCTTGCATTTGCATGTTGTATGACTTCCAAACCAAAGCACAATGGAACCACAACTTCAAACTAAGAGGGAGCTCCAGAGCCAATGAACTGAACCAAAGGATTGCTCTTCGGTTATGCAAGAGACTCTGCTTATCTGCTTACTAGCATGTCCAGTAACCTGTAAGAAGAACAACCACTGGGTTATGAAAATGTGTTTGTGTGTGTGCGTGTGTACCTAATTTACAAGTTTAAACAAAATGCGTTATTTTCAAATAAGCACAGTGCTTTCTATATTTTGGTGCCTAAGACATCCCATTTTCTATGTGCTTGCATGCCCCTTTACTTTTTTCATTCAACCTTATATTGCCCAACCTACCAGAACCTTTTGCTAACCCTCTTCCCAACATCAACTCCCTTCGTGTGTCATGTTTTCATTACACTGCATAGCATGTCAAACAAAGAGGGGGGTCATGTTGATAACGTTCCTAAGATGTTCATGAGAGTGTGGCATCCAACCATGTCATTAGCATATTCACAAGAACCAAATAGGGTTTAGATAAAAAAGCCACAGATGGATGCTCTAATTTCCATCATAAAACAACCTTTTATAATCCCACGCCATTTGTAGTCTTGATTGATCCATCCACAGTGTATCTCCGTTTGACATTATTTGCTGGAGACCTTGCTGCCAGTACAATTTCCACTGAGAACTGCCTGCCTAAGGTCTAGAGTTTTCTGCGCCATAGCATAGCATTTCAAGTAAGAACTATGGCTCCCTTACAGTTCCAGCAACTCATTGGAATTCCTTGTGAATCATCAGAGTTAATGGTCATGGGACTCCAAGTCCACCAGTTTAGGTTACAGAGAATACTTGTCAACAATCACTGGGCTCAATAGTGTGTTTCCCATCCTTCCCTTCAAACTCTATCCCAATAAATACTTGCATTTTTTACATCTTACCATCTCTTTTCACCTATTCAATCTGAGAAACATATGTGCTTTTGAGCACACTGCTTTACTCAAATTGAAAACATGTTAGGCTTTATTGTCATCCACTTCATTCCACTCCAAGAGCTGAGCCTCGATTGCTTGACTATTGCTACTATGAGGATTGCCAAAGGAACCATAGGGAATGCCGTGCTGCCTATGTCATAGGGTACACAGGCCACATTCATAGGGTATGGGGAACATTTCGGAAAAACAGAAACGTTAGATGGCAAACAAGGGAAAAATATTTCTCTGAGAAACCAAGGAAAGTGTGATTGGGGGGAGAAGACTGGCTCTGCCGAGACAAAACATGTGGAACAACCTTCCAGTGGACTCAAGCATTCCATAAAAACATTCCAATCTCAGGACTGGTTTCAATAGTGTGCTGTTGACACATGTCCTCTCATATAACCAATGATTGGTTGGCAGTCAATCTGGACAGATGGGCAAAACAAATGGACCTGACAAAATGTAATCAGTAATTCTGAATTTGAAAATGGGTCCCATTCTCAATACCTTTTTTAGTGTACGTGCCCTTTTCCATTGCATGTGCCAAAAGTAGATGCACTCAGAAGAGTCATCTTTTTATTGTTTTTATTTTTGTAAAACTCTTTTATTTGAAAGGTCCAATTCAGAAACATCAAAACAACCAAAGACCAGCAAAAGGAAAAAAAGAACAGAGCATACACATCATTATAGCCATATTGTAGATGTCCTGTTGCTTGCAGCGTTACCCATAACGTTCCCCCTCCCCACCAGACCAAAGTGATGAAATGCTTTTGTATACCTCCCCATCATCCCATCTCATCCCACTTCCCCCATATCTTCGGAAACTTCCCCCGGCTTATATACATTTTCTTCCAGAGATCTGCACCAATCCATAACCTTTTTTCATGCAGCCACTGTCTGTAAATGGCCCGTCCCCCAGTGTGTAGCCAGGTCCCACCTTGCCAGAACCAGGCCATGCTAATGTGTTGCTACCAGAACTCACTGCATTACCCAGAATGTGCAAGAAAGGCCACTTTGGGGCATCTAGATATCTCATCCCCTGCCAGCTTGGACAGGGTGTGCAGGATCTTTTTCCAGTATCCCCTGCCCTCAGGGCAAGTCCAAATCATGTGGAAGAAAGAACCCACCCCACTTTACACTTCGAACATGTATCATCCTTTGCCCTTCCCATGTTACACAGGTTCGTCCTAGCATAGTACTTCAGGTGCAGGATCTTCAGCTGACCCAGCCGACGTCTGTTTGACCTATTGACCTCCCTGACTGTCATTAGTGGGTCCACAAATGCTTCCTCTTCCATCTCTCCTAGATCTTGTTCCCGTTTTGTTCTGAGTCTGCTCATCTTTTCGGACGTAAAATTATTAATAGTTTGATAAAGAATCAAAATCGTGTTTTTGTCAATGTGCTCGGAGAACAGATTGACCTCTAGTGGCGTGTGGTCAGGGATGTCCATTCTCCCTCCCAATTGATTGCGGAGAGCATGACTTAGTTGCATGTTGCATGTATGTATAACGATCTTGTACACAGGCCATGTTTTTCAAGCAGCTCAGGGAAGGTTACCATTTCATGTCCTACGATGATGTCACCCACCTTATTGACCCCATCTAGAATTTGTGCCCAACGTGTAAACTTCCAGTAAAGTCGTGTTCTCCCACAGAGGTGACACCTTGGTGAGAACTCCCTTATACCCCATGGCGCTAGTGATCTTGCTTCTATAACCCTTCGAACTTCTGGAGGTAGTGTGTGATCTGCTGGGCTACCGTAAAGAACATGTGACAGGGATCTCCTTTCCATTGTGGTGATCTCAAGCTAGCTTTGTTTGTGCTAGGTCAGTACCAACGAACATCCATTCCCTGGCTACTACTAGCTGACTTTCCCAATAATACTTGCGTATGTCCGGGACCCCCAAACCCACCATACCACATGGAATAAGTTACAAATTTGAGCACGATCCATGTGGCACCCTGCCCCCAAATGATTCCCTGCACCATGGAGTTTATTCTGGCAAAAGTAGCCCTCACTATCTTGAATGGGGTGTTCTATAAAATGTAGAAAAGCCCACGGAGTGTGATCATTTTGAAGAGGTTGTCCCTTCCCCCCAAAGTCAAGGGGAGTGTCACCCAGTGTTTGGTATCATCCTGTAGGTTGGACAAGACCAGGTCCAAGTTATAGCTCAGAAACAATTGTACATCCATCTGCAGTTTGATCCCTAAATAGACAAATGGCTGCTCAGCAATTTGCAGCAGGCAACCCATAAGGATTGCCCCTGGCCCAGCCAAGGAATCGAAACCAGCACCAACTTTCTCCAATTCATCCTAAGTCCGCTATATTCCCTGAACTCCCAAATCATCTCTATTGCCCTTGGAGCCCTTTTCCTGGATATCCTAGAAAAATAAATAAGTCACCTTCTTATAAAGATATTCGATCTTCCCACACTGCCGTGCTGCATAAAACCCATCAAGAGCGGGTCAGCCCTCATGAATTCTGCCAATGGTTTGATGGCAAGTAAAAACAGCAATGGGGACAACGAACACCCTTGTCTTGTGCCCCATTGAAGTGAGACACTCTCAGAAGTACATCCAGTGACTTGAATCTTAGCTCAGGGATAGTGCTTTGACCCATTGGATGAATTCATCACCAAAGCCAAATTTACCCATTGCATCACACAAGAACTCCCACCGGATTGAGTCAAAGGCCTTTTCTGAGTTAAGGGCCATAATTGCATAATGCCACTCTAGCTCCTTCACCTTGGCATTGCATTCTGCACCCTTCTAATATTCATTGGTGTGGCCCTCCCTGGAACAAGCCTGCATTGGTCCGATTTGATCACACTACCTACTACTCTGAGTAACCTATTATCCAGTACTTTTGCTAATACTTTTATCTCTCCATTCAATAGGGAGATTGGTCGATATGATAAGCAATGCTCTCTTGGCTTCCCTTTCTTATGGAGGACCACAATAGTGGCTAATCGCAAGTCTTCTGGGAGCTTCCCTTTGTCTCTACATTCCTTAAAAATTCTGAGCATCAGTTCAGCTACCTGTCCGCTCAGCCTTTTCCAATATTCTATGGTTAACCCTTTGGGCCTTGGAGTCTTTCCATGCTGCAGCTGACCAGTGTCATCCAGCACCTTCTCGACAGAGATGTTCCGATCTAGTGCCTTCGTCTCTTCCATTGATTTCCACCACGTCCGGTCCCCTCTTCCTAACATACAAATCCTGGAAGAATCCAGCACAATTTATCACAATCTGTGGTGGTGCTCTACCCGTGACTCTATGCACCCTTTCAATGGAGAAGAAACCTTTGATCGACTCCTCCAGGTAAAGCTCCACGGAAGCGTCTTTGCTTTTATCCAGGAGGTCATTGATCCAAATGTTATTTCTCTGTGCCCTCCCTTCTACATCGTCCATCTGGCCCTCCAGTTTCCTTGCTTCTTTGTGCAAGCACCTGAACCTCTTTTTAAGAGGATTTGTGGGGTCCTCCAAGTCAAAGATTCTCTTGTCCACCTCCCCCATTCTTCCAGCCATTTTTTGTAAGTCATGCCTTAACAAGCTTACATCTAACCCAACGGCAGTAACCTTACGTTCTAATATCGATGATGCCTCCCTGATGGCCAGCAGTATGGCCTGTGCCAGGTAGCCACCTACTGGAGTGCCCCTGCCTCCATTGGAGGTCCCCACCAAATTTGCTGCTCCCTGATGGCCCGAGCTACTGACTGTAAGTATGTCTATTATGGGCTGCATACTTGACTTCTTTCCTCCCAACTTATCATTGTCCTTCTTCATCATGCTCTTGATGGAGGAAGGGGCCTGCATCCTGCTCCTACCCCCTGTAGCCCTCTTCTTCCTCTTCTATCAGGCAGGGATACAACGGCTTTCGACCTTCTGCGCTGCTGGGGTAAGGGAGGGTAGCCGGGGACCAGCTCCAATACCACTCAAACTGTCAGGGCACTGTGGCACACTGTCGTTCTCTGCTTTGTTGACCCTCAGAGAGTGGAGCCGCCACTCACTTGCTGCCACTGACGGAGTCTGTCACCCAGAGTGTGATGCGCTGCAGAACCAGATCGTAGGGCTGCCCACCTTTTACAGTGCCTGTCTGTTACCTTATTCCTCATGGAGCTGTCTTTTAGGATACTGCCTTAGCTCCGCCGTCGGTATCCACTCCTCCAGATAATCGAGCGGCATGCACCAGGACCAGAATTCCACTGGCACTGCCACCTCGCTTTGGAGCAGTAGTTATCGGGTCCTCTTACCCATGTCTTGTGAAGCGGATGTGTTGGCCACCTTGAAATTACTCCTCAGCTGCCTCTTGTTGTTTACTTCACCCATTGTGGTCCCGCAGCCGGGGGGCTGCCATTCGCCGGTCCATGTTGCTGTCACCTTCGCCCCAGTCACGTTGCACACCTGTGGCGGCTTCCTTCACAGTCAGACTCACTCTGAGGAATCGGCGGCCATCTTAGCCTGCTGCATCTCAGGACGGCCCTCTTTCTTCGCCTGCTGCCCACTGATGAGCAGGGTGCCCACAGTAAGCAAACCCCCTAATTTTTGCCTCGATACACCTTCCCCTGCCTTCTGATGTCTTCAGGGCTTATGGGCTTATGGAATTGCGTCAGGACGGCAGCAATGTCCAATGCTCAGTACTGTCAGAGCAGAGCGACGAGAACACGTGTTTAGCTCAGCTCCTGCAACAGCGAACATCTTTGATGTGCACACACAGATGCTCCTTACTCATTAAACACGTTCACAAATAAGGGGTTGATTCTTCACATTTAGCTACATATGCCAAATTCACAAATTGGCATTACAATGTGCAGAAAAAAAGTGGATTGCATGACAGGGTAATTTATGACGGCCTTAAATGATAAAACTGTGCACCACAAACACCAACACAACATGGCTGCTGGGAGCCTGTAATTCCTCAGTGTGCAAGGGGACTGGCCTGAGTATCATGTTTGCTGCCACCAAGGCCACAAAAAGTGAGAAGGGCATCTTTGTGAGTAGGAGGGCCTGTGCATTTCTGAAAGTCGAACAAGTAATAGAAGAACATCCTCTTCACATTTTGTATTTGTGTGACTGTTTGCCCCAAAGGTTCGCCTTTCCATGACAGCTAAGGAGGCTTGGCATATGAAATAAAAAAATAAATAAATACTGAACTTCATGTCACAGTTAAGTAGCCATAAAAAGCGTACAAACTCGACCAGTCATGAATACATGACATTGACATTAATTACACAGAGATCAAAATGCTGAAGAATAGGAGAGAATTAAAAAAAATACGAACAATACAGGAATCCTTTGTGGAATTGTGTAAACGATGTAAAGTCCACATATATAGTCTAATGCAGAGAGAATGAATGAAGTTCACATGCGATCCATTGCTGTAGCAGAAGATGAGCTGAGCGAATGACCATTTGCTTCATGCCACCCATGGAAAGCATAACATGCGCTGACAATGTAGGATGATTCCTGAAAGAAAACGAACTCAATCAGGAACATGATCTCCACGACCTGCACAGTTAGATGGGAGCATGAGTCACCTCGTAGATACAAAAACACAAACTCAACAATTTGAAATGAAGCCTTTATGATTGGGACTAGGATTTTTCATGGATACGGTTCAAAAGCAACAAAACAAAATAAAATGAATCAAAGCTTCGCGAGTATCACTGTTGGACCCCTGAAGACAGCTAGTTTTCCAGTGTATTTTCCAGCTATATCAGCAGTAATAGGTAACTTGTGTGAATGCAAAAGTGCAATCAAAGATCAGCTCTAATGCAACTCCAGTAGCTATTTAGGCATGCAAGATCATCCTCTCTCCCTTAAGATGTTTTTAGGGGGAACCGCATTTTGAAAGAGCACAGCCTGCTTATCGGCCCCCCACCCCCGTCCCCACATGCATATGATTAATGTAGAGGTGGAACATAGCCTTTTCTGATGTTAGCCTAATGGGTCTGCATTCATCTTTCGGGCCCCAGCTGGACGGTTCTGATGGCATATGAAATAGTCTTGTAGCAAGCTTTGTCAAACGTTTGCTGTGGCCAAGCCAAACACGGACCATGCATTCCCATGCACTCATTTCTTTTAGTGCCCAGTTTGTCTGCATCTCTGCAGTCGCATGCACACAACCTTCAGTGTGCCCCACTGCCACAAGCGTGCCTGTGCCCTTCCCTTGCTGGTTGTCCCAACCCCATCAGAACACTATGCCTCAGATGCCCACTTTTCCCGTAGACTGGCCCTTCCTTCTTCAGTTGACAGGAGCCTCTGCACAGGTCGGCTTGTGTTCCTTCCCTGATCCTGCTCTCCCTCTCATGTCCACTCTCTCTCTATGCTGACACTGCCACCATTTCTTCACCTGCTTTCTTTCTCCATGCTACGTGTGACGAGTCAAGGGATCTCGTCCCTTCAATAAGAAGAAACCCCACTCCCATATCAAAACCAAGATGCTATTTGAAGGGTCCCCTGACTCCCACTCCCATAAATGTGCCTATAGCATGTAAGTTAATGCATTTGTGTAAATGTGAACCAGCAATATATGTGCACAATACTGAGACGAGGAAGAGTAAACAGGATCACACAGCAAAGCGTTTCCAACGTTCTAGTCTTTTTGCCATGTACTGAAACTGACCTGGGAATGAGAACTGAAAAGAGAAATGGGTTGAGAGAAGGCAGTCGAAGATAGGAAAGCAGTAGTAGCGGACCTCAGAACGAGAACCAAGCGCAAGAAGAGAGAGAGAGAGACCGCAAGAAGGATATGGGCCAGACTACGGATGAAAAAAGAAACAGGAGACCGCTTGGGAAACACAGAAGGCGTTTCTTACGAGCAGCCACTAGAGTGGAGATGCCGTGACAGGAAGCGCGGCGTCCGGACCTAGCAACCAGCATGGTCCTGGACTCTCACAGGGGCAAGCCAATATGCTTACCGAAGCCACCACTATCTGAAACCGTTTGACACTTACAGCGAGAGGCAGAAGAAAATTGTCAGGATCCAGTAAAAACTCTCCAGGGGAATTCAGTCTTCTGCAAGCGCTGTGCGCCGGCACTCATAAAACAGAGCCCCACCCGACAAGACACAACAGCAACCAAAGTGCATTAATCAAAGGGGAATCAAAGTCATTTGACTAATGACTGACTAAATTAGCAAAGCTGTAACGTGTGCTACTAAAAAGGACGTTTATTTGTTGTAATCCGAGGCGACTTTGGCAGTGCGGATCACAAACAGAAAATCCTCTTTCAAGATGGCCACCATAGAAAGGGAAGGCTGTTATTGCATACATAGACCCTCTTCCCTTTCCATGGCAGGTTGCAAAAAACACAAGTACGTGGCGTGACGCAGAACCTGTAAATAAACATTCAGCGACATACAACCTAATAACTTACATTTGGAAATAATACAGTGGAATGTAAAAGAACACGTGAACATTTTACAGGTTACAAAGTAGGTTTATTTAACAAGAAACTTGCAGAGACCATCGGAATAATCCCATAAACAATGCAATGATTACAATGCTTGTAAGGGAGGCATTGCAAATGTTGAAGATGAGGAGCCCATTTTTTTTTGCTCAAAGAAACATTTTGGGATCTTTGTTGAAGCAGTCGCTTTGTTTCCACAGTGATTTCCCAGAAGTCGTCATGAGCTTGAGCCTACAGCACCATAAATGATGTCACGTTGCTCCGAATAGCGAGTTCAGCGAACTGACAAAGCGGGCTTACAGTGTCATTCTACATTATTGTTATGGACAGGCAACCGCTTACCAGCAGTTGTATTTGCTGTCCGAAGAAGCCCTCACTCGGGATTTGAATACCATGAGAAACACAGTACGGCAATATATACCTAGGTGGGAAAGGTTACAGAAAATATGTGTCAGTAACCAAACTGTACAAACATTTTTTTAAAGAACACACAGAAAATGTGCAAAGTGGTACACAAAAGTAGGAGCTCAAAGTTTACATTTTAGTAATATGTTACTATTGTCCATGTGTACCTATAGTTGCAGGCTACAAACGCCAAGATTTTGCATGCACCTCAAGAGAAATAAAAATGCCAAGTACACACAAAGACGATAATTTAGTTATGAAATAAAAAAGAGACCATCTGACATGCTAACATTTAGGACAAGTGTATGCACTGCAGTAATCTGATGCGGTGTTTCAGGTCAGGACCTAGGGTTTTAGGAGTATGATGTATGGGCTACGGGCTGTAGCCATGGAAGCAAAACTCTACATCCTGCCCACAACCACCTCAGTGAAGTACAGTAGTATGGGTGTATTGATAGGTGTGGTATGCTTAACTTGTTCTGGCCAAAGACTGCACTCCTAGGTGTTTGTCCATAGATAGTATTGCAATGTGTGGATGTGCACTGGCTAATACCTCGAGCGCTTATAACTTTGTTCTTGCGTGCATGGCCTTCGACCATGCACTAAACACTGTACACTCTCCCCTCAACCATGTAATCGATAATCAATACTACACGTGTATCCATGGTCGTGACATGCTGCGGTGGTTGTGGGCAGGGCCTACAGTCTTCAAAGTATGGCCTTCGGCCTACGGCCTATCGCCATGCATCCAAGACTCTAGGCCCTGCCCACAACCACCGCAGCATGTCACGACCATGGTGTTGTACTAATCAATAACACACCCATGGGAAAATGTAATACAATAGCGACATGTACTCAAAATTAATGGTCACTAACACCACACATGGTCTGCAAAAATTTTCAAGGTGCCTGTACACAGCACGGACTCAAATTCTATCCTTATTAGATCCCTCATTTTCTGCCGATACAAACATCCTAAAGAAGGCGCCAATGCAGAATATATAATAGACAATTGCCGCCCAAACAAGTACAGTATGTCATCCGTCTCTTACTCTTTAAACCTCTCCAAGCACTGTAGGAAATCAAAATCATTTCCCAAACACCATTTCTGATGGCGAATACATCATTAACATCTACCGGCCAAACAAGTCAAAGGGGAAAGGACTTCCCTATTCAGAGGAAATACTGACAAACCATGTCATAAATGATATTTGTGATGTCATCTTTGATGTCCTGGGTGTTACTCTTAGCAGTGCACGGTGGTGGCGCGGGTTATGGTTGCTTTTACTGTGAACCGTAATGGTATGTTTGTATTATGTCGCGTTTGTAACGTTATTTTAGTGAATTTGACAGGTTTGTACTAGCGCAACTTAACCATAACGTCCCCTTAACAAAGTTTGTTTTAGTGTATATATATACATATGACACCAACATGGAAAATGAAACGGATCACTCTGTTGTTTCCGTGGCCCAAAATCATCTGCCATGAATATCTGCCAATTCCACCTGAAAAATGGGGGTGGAGCTGAACCCCTTTAGCAGCTGAAAACAGTGGTTCTTCAATGCTGCGTTCTGAGCCACCGAAACCAGATGCTAAGCGTGGTTATAAATAATATGTAAATATTATGTATCCATGCTTATGTCAATAATCATGATGTTCTTAATATGAGATTGAGCGAAATATTCATGTGAAGAACTTCATCTCTTTGCGTTGTAATATTGGTAGTCTCCTGTCCAGGGGTTTTTGGATTCTGGGTGGTTTCTTATTGATCTTCTTCTTGAGGTGTGGCTTACGAAGTCCTCTGGTGGAGTTGTGAACATGTAAGCCCCCGCCCCAAGCACCACTGGCATGGGTAGTTGTAGATAGGATGCTTTATAGTCTGGCTCCACCCTAATGTTACACAACGAGGGCCGCGCATGCGCAATGAATAATTTTTTATTTTTTATTATTTTTTATTGTGCATATTAGCCAAAACTAATTTCGACTTTTTACACAGTGTATCAAAAGAAAATAACATTTCATTGTTACAGAATTATACAATCACATAATCAACCAATTTTAAAACTTCCATTGACAAAACAACTTCCTAGCCAGTAATTATTCTTTCCCAAAAATCATTTGGGTTGGGCCATCTCCCTTTGTCAAAAAACCTCTGTAATCTCCCCCGAATCAGTTCCCTTGTTCCCGAACAGGATAGGATTAAGTATTTCATAGTCTGTTTAACCTTTCCATCACATTCTTGGCAAACGTCAAATGGATAGACATGCTTGTCACGAATGTGTAGTATTTCCAACGTTGGTAGAATGTTTAATTTAAATCGAAAAAAAATTAATCCTAGTCTTGGGGTCCAGAAACTGTCTCAGGTAGGTAGGAGGGGTAGCTCTAGGTCTATCATATAAGGAGAAGTTATTCGATAATTTAGCTGTCCGTACCCCCTCAATAGTCCTAGACCAGTCCCTTCTCTTGATAAATTCCTTCGATCTTAGGGGGTTGGGACTCAGGGTATCGACATCCGAATCTGCTGCAGTGATGATATCAAGCCATTTTGATTTAAGCATTTCCAAAAAGGTATTATCCCCCTTAATCATTTGGGAGTGAACATCCCCATAGAGAGTGTCACATTGTGGATCCTTTATCAGTCTAAACAATGAGACCCATCTTAGTTCCATGGAAAATAAGAGGGAAAGGATTCCCAACTCATAACAAATCAAAGCCATTGAAACAGAATTTGGGAGGCTGAGAACTCTTTTCTATATCTTTGCCTCAACACGTTCCCAGTTGATAAGGAAACCTTGAATATTGCACTCTAGACCAAAAAGCATCATTGGTTCAACCTTACCCACATAGTACTTTATCAAGGGGGTAAGTGTGAATTTACAGTATTTTAAATGTATCTTTATCATGAGAGAACCCAATTTTGCTGCTTTCAGGTCTCAAATGCATATCAGATCTGATTTAGTGGGGCACGGGTGCTTAAAAATCATCACTTTGGATTTATCACAGTTGATTTTCAGATCGTTAACTAATGCATAATCTCCCAGTGCCTTCATTAGCCTTTGTAGAACTTCCACCACAGGCACTCACTATTTACAGTGTCAAAGGCCTGGGATAAATCCACCCATACCCCAAAGAGGGGTCTCCCCTACTTGACTGTACTCCCAGAGCTTAGACAGGTTAGAATAAAATTATTGAGTGAAGTGGAGAGGCCCCTATGAAATCCAGTCTGAAATTTAGATATCATTTTATTTGCTGATGCCCACTCTTCAATATCTCTAAGGACCAGACCCACAAATATTTTGCTCTCTGCATCCGAAAGGGATGTCGGACGGTAATTTCTTGCAGCTAGGCGGTCACCATGCTTGAAAATTGGTATTATTATACAGCTTTTCCAGGAATTAGGTATGTTAGTTGTTGCAATGGTGTTATCAAATAAGGCTTTTAGGACCCTCGACCAAGTATCTGGGTTGGATTTCAAGATAGCATTAGATAGACCATTTGGCTCTGCAGCATGGGAGACTGATGCTTTAGTTATTACCAATCTAATTTCCTCCACAGTATAGGACAGGGCCCAATTTTCCAGAGGAATATTAATCAGTGGTTTTCACTCTTTCACGCCATAGATCTTAGTAAAGTGCTCCACCCAAGAATTTTCCTGGATAATAGTTTCTTGGCCCTGTACATTAGTTTTATTAACTAGTGACCAAAAGCTGCGGGAGTTTCTGAGACAGACGGTTTTCAGCATAGTCTCCCCCTCTTTATGTAGTCTTATTGCACAAAGCGATCTCATCCAGTTCCTAAATTTGTTGTTTATCTGTCTAACCTCCAAATAGTACTCAGCCTTAGCCTTTTTTGCAAGATTTAACAGATAGAGGGCCCTTCTCCTCTATTATTTCTTTTCTAGAATGCCAATATTAAAGCAATGCCTATGGTTTGGAATCTTCTTTCTCAGACCTAAATTTGGGGGGGCCAGTTTCCACGGAAGATTTATTAAGTTATTTGGTTCAAATTGACTCAGAGGATCCTGGTCATCATGATCCAAGATCACTGTCTCTAATCTGTCATTCAATATCTGACACCCCTTATTAAATGTAACCATCTGTTCCCAGCCGTATTAAGTGAGAGCAGTTGTTTCATATGTGACACCCTTTGGGTTAAGGGAATACAAAAATTAGCAGTCAACATGGCATGATCACTCATCATTTCTCCCCCGATCTTAAATTGACTACAGGCATCAAACAAGTTCTGAGAGGCAAAGATATAGTCAATGGTTGAGTATGACAACCCCCTTCTCCAAGTCGAGGCAGTCTCATTATTAATTTCCAAATTCCCAATCTTTCATAAATTCAGCCCATACTCTCCCATCCGATCTCCTCTGCTTTCTTTGATCAACAGCAGACATATTGGGCCTCATTACACGGTAGGCGGTAAGGGTTTACCGGTACCGGTATTTTACAGGTACCGGTAAATCCTTACCACCTTACTACGAGGTCCCTTTGCGGATTGGGGATTTTAACGCCTGCTTTTTGCAGGCGTTAAAATCCAACCCGCAAAGGGACCCAGGGAGCTAATTACAGTACCGCAATTTGCGGTGCCGTAATTAGCGCCTTCACCATTCCCATTATGCCCAATGGGGCAAAAATGGGAATGGGGAAGGGCAATGGTGGAAGGGGGAATTACCGCCCCTCCAACCTTGGAATGTGGCGGTAATTCCCCTTTCCACCAAGGGGGTGCCGGTATTTTACCGGCATGAACCATGGCGCTAATTGCGCCATGGTTCACCGCCTACCGTGTAATGAGGCCCATTGTCTTTCAAACAATAAGAGTTGAGATCTCCCATCAATAATATATCATCATTTGGAAATTGCATAGTGAATAAGGTCAACAGGTCCCAAAGTTTCTGTACAAAAGGTATAACTGGGTATCGGACAGGGTGCCAGTACACATTTACCAATAACCACCCTCTATCTTCCATTCAGTACTGCTCTTACAATAATAATCCCTGAGTCATCATTAGCAAGGATATACGAACTCCCGAAGATCCTATACCTGCAGAAGATCGCTAAACCACCCATTGGATGTCCCACCTCCTCTTCGTTGACAGCAGATGGTGAGAAGCAAAACCCTCTACGTCAAACGATTTGAAGGGGACTTTATGTTACCAACCCCGGCAACCTTGTTGCTTTAGGGTCTACTCTTACGACATAGGACTTCGGTCTATAGGACCTCTAATTGTAGTCCACTTCTCCTTTTTTGATTCTCTCTCCCAAAACATACTGATACTCGGTACTCAATCACCTAGGGTTGCTGAGCATCTTGGACCCATTCAGTAGTCTGTGTAGACTTACCCATTACCTGTTCTATATTTGGTATGGCAGAAAGCCAGACTTTGAGTTTCACGGATCAACAGATTCAGGACACCAACTCTGGCCCTTCCTTCTTTGACCCCACTGGCACAAATCCTCCGGGAGGGACATCCAATTCAGGGGAAACCCTCTTACGTCTCAAGAAAAAGTGTTTTCGAACAGAACTTCACGCACACTTCCTGAGGGAGTACCTGAAAGCCAACATCATCCCCAGTGGTTTAATAGTTCGGAACACACCGTGTCTATTCCTGAACGATAAGGAGTACACGACAAATTTTAGTTACATTGCAACTAAATGCAGTCGGGACCTGATGGTCCTCGCCATCAACACAGCACGACGCATTAGTGGCGTCATACAGAAAGATTTAGATCTGGAAGAAACCACTTTCTTGACTAATACTGCCATCACCAATGCTAAAAATCAAATTTCAGACCTTAACAAACTATTCGACGATTTCAAGTCCACCACACTCACCAGAAAAGCAAAAAAGCTCCAAAAGGACATTAAAGAATTTTAGTTAGAAGTAGTGTATCCATACATTTCTGATAACTACATCTCAGACCTTAAACAGGGGACTATACCTGGTAATCCTAACACAAGCCACAAAGAAATCGGCGTAGGGGCATCAATTTCTCAGGTTCGAGTAGTGGGTCCTCCTCTGATGACCAATCTAGGCCACAACAGGGCCGACAACAGGGTCGACAATAGGCACATTTTGCATATCCCCCTCAATATCCCCCGGCCTTCTTTCCTTTTTTAGGTGGAGGTTTTGGCAACCCCCAATGGGCACAACCACAATGGGGTTTTCCCGCCCGCGGAGGCAGAACAAATCAACGCCGATGCCGGCCGAGGTATTAAACCCCTCTGGTACTTCTCTTACAACCCCTGCTTTAACCTAGCCGGACTTGAACTTTCAAAATCTGAACTATCAGTCCTATCAAAAGGCCTTTCCTTCATACCAACAGCCTCCACAGATTGGTACGATACAGAAATGGAGGTGCGCACCTTTCTCCGCAAGGTGAGACTGCGCACCTTCTTCCAACAACATAACCTGGATGAGGAACCTGACAGAGATGACACCGGTCTGCACCAACCCTCCACCTTCACCCCTACTGACGGCCAGATCCCCCACGACCTCCTCACATTTGAGAGATGTGTATTGGAGGACCTAGACCGTTTGAAAACCTGTACTTTGAGAACTAAACATAATCTTGGTACAGCAGAGAGACGGGCCTTGACGTCACTACAAAGCAATAAAAAGATTGTCATTAAACCCTCTGCCAAAGGAGGAGGCCTGGTGATAATGAACAACACACAATATAAACACATGGTTCTGCAGCTTCTCAATGATAGAGATAGCTACAGGATCCTTCGCAAAGACCCCACAAAGGACCTCTGTTAAGAAATAAGCAACACAGTTGCCTTTGCACAAGAACGAGACTGGATCTCTGATAAGGAGGCAGCTTTCCTGACCAAACCCTCGTGGAGAACACCATGCTTCTATGCCCTACCTAAGATACATAAGGACCCCCTGAATCCACCTGGCCGCCCAATTGTATCTGGTTGAGGCTCAATCCTGGAGCCCCTGTGCAAGTTTGTAGATCATTTTCTCCAACCCATCAGTACACAAACACATACATATCTAAAAGACACTACGCACACTATCTCCGTATTTGAGGGCCTCCCATTTGACCACACAGGTCAACTTCTGGTGACAATGGACATCAAGACCTTGTACACGAACATCCCCCAAGCGGATGCTATCGAGTGTGCCCGAGAGTGGATGTCCGCCGACCCCACTCCCCATAAGACCCCGAGCAATTTTGTCCTGGAATTAATGGAGATCCCTCTTTGCAAAAACTTTTTTACTTTTGACGGTAGAATATATCTACAGACCAAAGGCACGGCCATGGGTGCGGCATTCGCCCCAAGCCTGGCAATATTGTATATGGCCAAATTTGAGAATGACCATATCTTCTCAGACCAGAATCAATGGCAGGCGCAGATCATCAATTGGCATCGCTACATAGATGACGTCATATTTATTTGGACAGGCACTGCTGTTGAACTAACAGCCTTCTGGACATGGCTAAATACATGTAATAGGGACATTCAATTCACCATTGATAAGAGCAACTCGGAGATTAACTTTCTGGACATTACTATCAGACACAAGGAGGGTACTTTACAGTTTGACCTTTTCCAGAAACCTACGGATAGGAACACCCTCCTCCACTATACCAGTAACCACCCAGCACACACAAGAGACAACCTACCCTACAGGCAATTCCTCCGCATCCAGAGGAATCGTACCTCGGTTGTGAACTACAAGCGACACTCGGAAGACCTCACTGCTAGTCTGCGAGCTAGAGGCTACCCAAAGAAACGACTTGCACAGGCCAAGAAACGAGCCCGGTATACAAATCGGGATATCCTCATCCATCCAACACGGGAAGATCACCAGCCAATTGAGACCCGTATGACTTGCGTGGTCACGTTTGGTGCACACACGGCGCAATTGAAGAAAATCATTAAGAAACATTGGCATATAGCACTTCTGAACCTACCTGATGAACAACTCCCGAGGTTCGCCTTCAAACGCGCCAAAAATATTAAAGAGCATCTGGTACATTCTCTTTACCAACCAGATACCACATGCGGCAGTTCCCGCACACTCCGACCCCTACAAGGTCACCACCCATGCGGCAGCTGTGTCGCGTGTAAATTTACAAAGAAGGTAAAATCTTTTTCCATTGGTGCTCGACAATGGACTCTAAAAGATTTGTCCAATTGCAAAAGTTCCAATGTGATCTATTGCATTGAGTGTCCATGTGGCCTCAGATACATAGGCCAAACAACCCGGGCTGTCAACATGCGGATCTCAGAACACAGCTCCAAAATCAGATGTAAGAACCTGACAGCCCCCCTAGTGGAGCACTACCTGATTATGAATCACACCCCTAACGATATCCTGTGGTGGGTGGTGGAAAAAGTGAAAGGCGGGGTGAATATACAACATAGCCTTCTTAAAAAAGAATCCAGATGGATCCACCGCCTGGACACATACCACCACGGTCTGAATGAGATTTTTCAGCCCTGTATTTAAATGTAAAATTCCATGATTAGCCTGTTGTATGCCACCTCACTATGTATCTTGTCTGGTATCCCCATACACCACCCCCACACATCCCCGGTTGTCACGCAGCAGTATATGCGCATCTGTGCCCCCCCTTGGTCCCCCTCAGTGCCCCTGGACATGCATGTGAGCAATTCTCACACAACACGCTTTGGGGCACTGGTACCACGCACATGAGGTCTTCGGGCCACGTGCCATGTTGCCACCTATCCTGTCCCTCAGCCCCACTTCTCACAGTGCTGGGACACACGATCCTGCAATCTTTCCTTTCCCGTCCCCCTCCCCCCCTTAGTTTCACCTGTATCAGCCCTGTGGGATGAGTCCGAGCTGCTCTACTAGCAGGTTTGCAGCGACAGCAGCTGAGCGCCGTCACTAGTTCCCGTGGTTACCATTAGCGCAACAAACGGGAACACGCGCCTCCACCCCTGCAGGACAATGCTTCCGTGTCTGCAGGGGATTGGTTAGTGTTAGGCGGAAACCTGTGCAGTTCCCTCTGGGACCACTGCAAAAGATTTAGGACTACAGGTGTTTGGCAGTAAACCCACTTGGTAGCAGTCTGTACCACACAGATTCACTTAGTAGCTGTGGCTGAGCAGTCAGACTTCCCTCAAGAAGAGTTAGGCAGTATGTGGAGTATACAAAATAGGGCAATTCACACAGTAGAACAAGCAAACACGGAACAAGGCTTCGGTGTAAAGATATATAGTTATTTATTTATAAAAACACATCTATGAAAAACACTCGGGCACTAATACGGTAAACACTTCAAGCACAATTACTATGAGAAAAATCAATCCCCCTAACAATAGTTTGACAAGTCTAGGTTCAACGGCACCACTTATTTGCAGACAGAGGTGAATGCTTTAACCTAGATGGTACTCTAGTATTCGTTAGGACGGGAGAGAAAAGGCAGGGTATGAAATCAACTCGGTTCCAACACTTTTACGAACAAATGCAAAGCAAGTAAGGCAGGGTCTACTGTAGATCGCAAAGTTCAGAGGCCAGGCCCACTCGGAGAGAGGCAAGGCGATGTGTCCCAAAAAAGTATCACAGCGGAACTGCACTTCGAGCCTTTGTCGCAAATTGTTATTGAAAGATTGGAACAGTTCAGAACAGAAAGATGAGAAAGCTTGGAGGCGACCCAACGGAGAGGAGAGGATTCAGACACCTCACACTAACCAACACAAGGGAAGCCAGGAGGACACGGTACCTTGTTTGTGGAGAGACAGCTACGGCGGGGGCAGTTGTTCCTGGTGGTGGATGCACGTCGGGTCTTTGCCAAGAGAAGAGATGATCTCGTCGTCGAAGGAAAGTGGAAGATCGTTGCACCACCAGGGAAGAGACCAGCCGCGGAGTGCTCCGTCACAAGGCACCACCTTTTGGTCACGGTATAGGGGTAGTGGCTATTCGGTTGCCGGGGTGCTCTGCACGGGCAATTCGACCACTACGTCCTAGAACGAAGAAAAAGCAAAGGGGACTGGTTGTTCCCACCAGTCAGGGGAAGAGACTCTCTGGCGGGGAGATCTCCTCTGTCGTCGGGCGGTGGTGAGTCGATTCAGCAGGGCTCCACGGGAGGTGTCGTCGTTACAGGTCGGCTCGGCTTTACCCTCGTCGGATTCTTAGGTCCTGTGGAGACTTCTGAAGATCCAGTCCCAAAAGCCCTGCTTTTATGCAGAAAACCCCCATTCATTCAGCCTAGCTGTCACTCAAAACACGCTAAATGGTGAGCGGGGTGGCTCACCACTTGGGCCAATCACACCAGAGTGCGACTTGAGTTGGCAAGGCAACTCAGTCCAGGGTGCCTAAACCCCCTTTCACACCCCCTGTGGTACCCAGACAGAATGGCACCACTTTGGAGGGCCTCTGTGTAGAGGCCCGCCAAAAGTGGAACAAAGTGCTCAACCTTTGGTTTAGGAGTCACAGAGACGAACACAGATGCCATTTTTAAAAACCGAGTTCTGGCAGAAAATACCAACCGATAGATTTATTTGAGATAAATAAACCGGTGGTATGATAGAGATTAACGAGAAAAAGTATTAACCTCCAACAATGGGAAGAATCCCATAGAGTTATATTCGGGGTCGAATATAACAAGTAGTTTCCACTGCCACCAGCCAAAACTCGACGAGGGGGGATGGGACAGTGCCCCCTCGAATAACAGACCCAGGAGTAATCGAATTACCCCTACTAGTACGTCCACAATAGGAAGGTTTGTACTAATTCTGTTAGTAAATTTAGGTCTAGTAAAGCCAATGGTGACTTTACATGCCCGGGGAGACAGTAGTCAGTCCCCGGGTATGGAGTTTATGATGGAGGTCTGCTAGGACGCCCCAGTGCTACGGCACGGAGGGTGCGGTGTAACACACATAGAAAAACATATGAGACCCTATGGGGTAAAAGACCCCATAGCCCATAGAACACATTGACATTCACAGGAATTACACACATTCATGTCCAAGAGTGGGAGAAAAAGAGTCTCACTCTTGGCAGGATGGGCAAAAACAAACTCCAGAAATCCAGCAAAGCTGCTGGGGGACTCACTAGGTTAGGAAATTCAGTCCAAACAGAGAATTCTCCCTAACACTCGCCCCCCCCCCCAGACTAAGGGACAGGAGGATTTAATCCACTCCTGGATGAATCTCATACCTCAAGTCGATGACATACATCCTAGAGAAACCATCAGCATTTTGGTGGTGACACCCTGACCTGTGCTCAATGGTGAAATCAAACCCTTGCAGGCAGATCGACCATCTCAGTAGTTTTGGGTTTTCCCCTTTCATTTGCATTAACCATCTCAAGGGTTGGTGGTCAGTCTGAATGACAGAAGTAGAACCATACAAGTATGGCCTAAAGTTCTTCAGAGCCCACACGATAGCAAAGCACTCTCTTTCAATTGTTGCCCACCTTCTTTCAGGATCCTTCAGCTTGCGGCTGATGAAGCAAACGGGGTGCTCCCTACCTTTCCCATCCAGTTGACTGAGTACGGCACCTATTGCTACATTTGAAGCATCTGTCTGCACAATGAAAGCTTGGCGGTAATCAGGAGCTCTGAGTACTGGGGCTTGGCAAAGAGCCTTTTTCAGGTTTTCAAAAGCCTGATTGCACTCCTCATTCCATCTAACCTTTTTAGGAAATTTGGGCGAGGAGATGACATTCAGTGGAGAAGCTATGGTCCCATAGTTCTCGATGAAATTCCTGTAATACCCAGTGAGGCCTAGGAAGGCTCTCACCTGGGTCTGAGTAGTAGGTGTTGTCCAATTTTGCACAGCTTCAATCTTACTGAGCAAAGGCCTTATTTCTCCACCTCCTACCTCATGTCCAAGATAGACTACCTTACTCTGTCCAATTTGGCATTTACTCGCCTTTATTGTCAGATTGGCTCGTCCAAGAGCCTGCAAGACTTCTCTCAGGTGGGTTACATGCTCTTCCCAGGAATTGCTGAACACTGCTATGTCATCCAAGTATGCCTTGCAGAAGTCCTCCATCCCATTCAGAACCTGGTTTACCATCCGTTGAAATGTAGCAGGTGCATTCTTCAATCCGAAAGGCATTACCTTAAACTGGTATAAGCCAACGGGGGTAGAAAATGCAGTTTTCTCCTTGGCATGGTCTGTCAAGGCTATTTGCCAATAGCCTGACGTCAAGTCAAATGTGCTGAGGAATTTGGCTGCGCCAAGTTTGTCCACCAACTCATCTGTTCTTGGCAAAGGGTGGGCATCAGTCTTGGTGACTGCATTAAGAGCTCTATAATCCACGCAGAATCTAAGTTCCTTAGATCCGGCCTTTGGTACTAACACAACTGGGCTAGACCATGGACTAGTAGAGGGCTCTATTACCCCGAGATCGAACATCTTGCAGACCTCACCTTTGATGTGGGTTCGTACATTTTCTGACATTCGGTATCCTCTGCTTTTGACTGGCAGACAGTCACCAGTGAGTATGTCATGCTGGCACCAAGGGGTCAAGCCTGGCGAAAGCGAGAACAGGGAGGCAAACTGATTCAACATAGATTTGCACTCTTGATGTTGCTCGGGTGTCAGATTTGAAGAGAGATTTACTCCTTCAATTTTTTCGTCTAAAGGTAAGCATCTGAGGAGATCCGGAAGAGCTTCACTCTCTTCTTCTTCCTCGGATGATGCTAGAAGCAACGCTCCTACATCAGGTCTTGAGACATACGCTTGGAGTCGGTTGGTGTGGAAGACTGTCGGAGCCTCCTTGGGATTGCCCAAGTCCACAGATAGTTGACCTCTCCGAGTTTACCCACAACTCTGAAGGGTCCCATCCATTTGTCTTGCAAGGCCCTCTGCCTTGTTGGGATCATAACGAGACTGAGCTGGTCTTGAGCGAACTCAACCATGTTAGCCTTTTGATCGTGCCAGTGCTTGACCAATGCTTGTCCAGCTTTCAAGTTATCGCTTGCTTCTGTCATCATGTGAGACATTCTCCTCTGGAGACCTATCACGTAGTCAGTCACTCTGACTGGCTTGGGGGAAGGAGCACTCTCCAACCCCTCCTTAATCAGGGCCAATGGACCTCTGACGGGATGACCATAGAGAAGCTCGAAGGGAGAATAACCTACTCCCTCCTGAGGGACTTCTCTATAAGCAAATAGAAGGCATGGCAGTAGAAGGTCCCACTTACATTTAAGGGGTTCCTCTAAAGCACCTATCATGTTCTTCATGGTTCAGTTGAACCGTTCTACCAACCCATTTGTTTGTGGGTGGTAAGCTGTTGAGAACTTGTAAGTAACGCCACAGGTTTTCCACATGTCTTTCATGTAGTGGGACATAAATTTTGACCCCTGTCAGAGATTACTTCATTAGGAAACCCGACCCTAGTAAAAATACCAAGGAGGGCCTTAGCCACAGCCAGAGCTGTAACAGTCCTCATAGGAATGGCCTCAGGATACCTAGTAGCATGGTCTACTACAACAAGTATAAACCTGTTGCCTGAGGAGGTTGGAGGATCAAGGGGACCAACAATGTCAATCCCTACTCTCTCAAATGGGACTCCCACGACTGGGAGAGGCACTAAAGGTGCCACATTCTTGGAGCCAACCTTACCAGAGGTCTGGCAGGTGTGGCAGCTCCTGCAGTGTTTTTCTACTTCGGCCCCCATCTTCGGCCAATAAAAGTAGAGGGAGAGCCTTTCCTTAGTCTTCTTGAAACTCAAGTGACCAGCCAAAGGAATCTCGTGGGCTAACTGCAAGAACTGTGGTCTGTTCTCTTGGGGTACTACAAGTTGTTTGTAGTCTCCAGGTGCAGACTCGGTCGGTTCACTGTAGAAGAGGCCATCTTCCCAGTGCAACCTGTATTTCCCAGGCTCTTGCCCTTCAGCATGAGCTTCTGCCTGGTGTCGAAGACCTTCCAGAGTTGGACTTTCTCTCTGTCCCTTACTGAAGTCTGCCCTGCTCGGTCCACCTTCTGCCAGTGAAGATTGCAGCTCAGGATGGTCAACAGGATCCAGATCTCCAATGAGTTCCTGGCCTTCCATTAGCTCTTCGTCAGAGTCTAATTCTACCACACAGGGTTGTACCTCCCTCTCAGCCTCAACTGGAGGTGGAGTTACGGGTGTCACTTTGGACAACAGCGGGGAAGTCCTTGTTGGCTGCACTGGAATGCGGGCGGCTGGTTTCGGGGTAGAAGTCTTAGGTTTCCCTTTTGCCTCTGATTTCTTCGAGGTGCGGCATTCGCCCCAAGCCTGGCAATATTGTATATGGCCAAATTTGAGAACGACCATATCTTCTCAGACCAGAATCAATGGCAGGCACAGATCACCAATTGGCATCGCTACATAGATGACGTCATATTTATTTGGACAGGCACTGCTGTTGAACTAACAGCCTTCTGGACATGGCTAAATACATGTAATAGGGACATTCAATTCACCATTGATAAGAGAAACTCGGAGATTAACTTTCTGGACATTACTATCAGACACAAGGAGGGTACTTTACAGTGTGACCTTTTCCAGAAACCTACGGATAGGAACACCCTCCTGCACTATACCAGTAACCACCTAGCACACACAAGAGACAACCTACCCTACGGGCAATTCATCCGCATCCAGAGGAATTGTACCTTGGTTGCGAACTACAAGCGACACTCGGAAGACCTCACTGCTAGTCTGCGAGCTAGAGGCTACCCAAAGAAACAACTTGCACAGGCCAAGAAACGAGCCCGGTATACAAATCGGGATATCCTCATCCATCCAACACGGGAAGATCACCAGCCAATCGAGACCCGTATGACTTACGTGGTCACGTTTGGTGCACACACGGCGCAATTGAAGTAAATCATTAAGAAACATTGGCATATAGCACTTCTGAACCTACCTGATGAACAACTCCCGAGGTTCGCCTTCAAACGCGCCAAAAATATTAAAGAGCATCTGGTACATTCTCTTTACCAACCAGATACCACATGCGGCAGTTCCCGCACACTCCGACCCCTACAAGGTCACCACCCATGCGGCAACTGTGTCGCGTGTAAATTTACAAAGAAGATAAAATCTTTTTCCATTGGTGCACGACAATGGACCCTAAAAGATTTGTCCAATTGCAAAAGTTCCAATGTGATCTATTGCATTGAGTGTCCATGTGGCCTCAGATACATAGGCCAAACAACCCGGGCTGTCAACATGCGGATCTCAGAACACCGCTCCAAAATCAGATGTAAGAACCTGACAGCCCCCCTAGCGGAGCACTACCTGATGATGAATCACACCCCCAACGATATCCTGTGGTGGGTGGTGGAAAAAGTGAAAGGCGGGGCGGATATACAACATAGCCTTCTTAAAAAAGAATCCAGATGGATCCACCGCCTGGACACATACCACCAGCCCTGTATTTAAATGTAAAATTCCATGATTAGCCTGTTGTATGCCACCTCACTATGTATCTTGTCCGGTATCCCCATACACCACTCCCACACATCCCCGGTTGTCACGCAGCAGTATATGCGCATCTGTGCCCCCCCGTGGGCCCCCTCAGTGCCCCTGGACATGCATGTGAGCAATTCTCACACAACACGCTTTGGGGCACTGGTACCACGCACATGAGGTCTTCGGCCCACGTGCCAAGTTACCACCTATCCTGTCCCTCAGCCCCACTTCTCACAGTGCTGGGACACACGATCCTGCAATCTTTCCTTTCCCGCCCCCCTTGGCCCCCTTAGTTTCACCTGTATCAGCCCTGTGGGATGAGTCCAAGCTGCTCTATGAGCAGGTTTGCAGCGACAGCAGCTGAGCGCCGTCGCTAGTTCCCGTGGTTACCATTAGCACAACAAACAGGAACGCGCGCCTCCACCCCTGCAGGGCAATGCTTCCGTGTCTGCAGGGGATTGGTTAGTGTTAGGCGGAAACCTGTGCAGTTCCCTCTGGGACCACTGCAAAAGATTTAGGACTACAGGTGTTTGGCAGTAAACCCACTTGGTAGCAGTCTGTACCACACAGATTCACTTGGTAGCTGTGGCTGAGCAGTCAGACGTCCCTCAAGAAGAGTTAGGCAGTATGTGGAGTATACAAAATAGGGCAATTCACACAGTAGAACAAGCAAACACGGAACAAGGCTTCGGTGTAAAGATATATAGTTACTTATTTATAAAAACACATCTATGAAAAACACTCGGCACTAATACGGTAAACACTTCAAGCACAATTACTATAAGAAAAATCAATCCCCCTAACAATAGTTCGACAAGTCTAGGTTCAACGGCACCACTTATTTGCAGACAGAGGTGAATGCTTTAACCTAGATGGTACTCTAGTATTCGTTAGGACGGGAGAGAAAAGGCAGGGTATGAAATCAACTCAGTTCCAACACTTTTACGAACAAATGCAAAGCAAGTAAGGCAGGGTCTACTGTAGATCGCAAAGTTCAGAGGCCAGGCCCACTCGGAGAGAGGCAAGGCGATGTGTCCCAAAAAAGTATCACAGCGGAACTGCACTTCGAGTCTTTGTCGCAAATTGTTATTGAAAGATTGGAACAGTTCAGAACAGAAAGATGAGAAAGCTTGGAGGCGAACCAATGGAGAGGCGAGGATTCAGACACCTCACACTAACCGGGGGCAGTTGTTCCTGGTGGTGGATGCACGTCGGGTCTTTGCCAAGAGAAGAGATTATCTCGTCGTCAAAGGAAAGTGGAAGATCGTTGCACCACCAGGGAAGAGACCAGCCGCGGAGTGCTCCATCACAAGGCACCACCTTTTGGTCACGGTACAGGCGTAGTGGCTATTCGGTTGCCGGGGTGCTCTGCACGGGCAATTCGACCACTACGTTCTGGAACGAAGAAAAAGCAAAGGGGACTGGTTGTTCCCACCAGTCAGGGGA
This sequence comes from Ambystoma mexicanum, assembly GCF_040938575.1. NCBI lineage: Eukaryota > Metazoa > Chordata > Amphibia > Caudata > Ambystomatidae > Ambystoma > Ambystoma mexicanum. The sequence continues at coordinate 1,197,967,236 of NC_090924.1, forward strand.
AGAGACACTCCGGCGGGGAGATCTCCTCTGTCGTCGGGCGGTGGTGAGTCGATTCAGCAGGGCTCCACGGGAGGTGTCGTCGTTACAGGTCGGCTCAGCTTTACCCTCGTCGGATTCTTAGGTCCTGTGGCGACTTCTGAAGATCCAGTCCCAAAAGCCCTGCTTTTATGCAGAAAACCCCCATTCATTCAGCCTAGCTGTCACTCAAAACACGCTAAGTGGTGAGCGGGGTGTCTCACCACTTGGGCCAATCACACCAGAGTGCGACTTGAGTTGGCAAGGCAACTCAGTCCAGGGTGCCTAAACCCCCTACCACACCCCCTGTGGTACCCAGACAGAATGGCACCACTTTGGAGGGCCTCTGTGTAGAGGCCCGCCAAAAGTGGAACAAAGGGCTCAACCTTTGGTTTAGGAGTCACAGAGACGAACACAGACGCCATTTTTAAAAACCGAGTTCTGGCAGAAAATACCAACCGATAGATTTATTTAAGATAAATAAACCGGTGGCATGTTAGAGATTAACGAGAAAAAGTATTAACCTCCAACAATGGGAAGAATTCCATAGAGTTATATTCGGGGTCGAATATAACAAGTAGTTTCCACTGCCACCAGCCAAAACTCGACGAGGGGGAATGGGACAGTGCCCCCTCGAATAACAGACCCAGGAGTAATCGAATTACCCCTACTAGTATGTCCACAATAGGATGGTTTGTGCTAGTTCTGTTAGTAAATTTAGGTCTAGTAAAGCCAATGGTGACTTTACATGCCCGGGGAGACAGTAGTCAGTCCCCGGGTATGGAGTCTATGACGGAGGTCTGCTAGGACGCCCCAGTGCTACGGCACGGAGGGTGCAATGTAACACACATAGAAAAACATATGAGACCCTATGGGGTAAAAGACCCCATAGCCCATAGAACACATTGACATTCATAGTAATTACACACATTCATGTCCAAGAGTGGGAGAAAATGAGTCTCACTCTTGGCAGGATGGAAAAAAAACAAACTCCAGAAATCCAGCAAAGCTACTGGGGGACTCACTAGGTTAGGAAATTCAGTCCAAACAGAGAATTCTCCCTAACAGTTAGCGTCACTGAGCCTCAGGCCCCGCGCACGCGCGGTTGCTATGGACGCCGTATTCTTCCATAATGGCACCCAGTGCCCGCGCTTTCACTTGCAATGCGCACTCGCGGCCTCCTTCCAGTCAGACAGCGTTCTTCACTGCGCACGACTGGACTGTTCGAGCCGCTCCGCTAGGTAAGCCTACTGTTAGAAGTTACAGGATGTCTGCTCGCCTACTAACACACCTCGGGTGCGAGACCTAGCCTGATCACAGATCACTCTAGCCAACATTATTGTTCTGCACTCACGGCCACAAGGGTTTCCCCTACAAGCGCAATAGGGACACTAGAGGGAGGGCTTAAATTCCCTCTCTCTGTTCTATACTATGACACTAACGGTACTAACATCCACTGTTAGTCACTATTTATGTACGTGCTAGAGATATTACCCCGCACCTTGTTCTAAAGTCCTACACTTGGACAGCGCATGAAGCCCATACGCCCAATATCTACTGACCAGGTTGCCTTGGCTCCCCACCTCACCCTGGGCTGCTCTTCTCTCCCTCTGCCCAGGGTTCTCCCTAGGACTATTCGCAGAAATCACGCCTGATGCTGATGAAGAATTTCTGCGCTTCCATCCCAGCTCACCAACTACCAAGTGAACTTACACTTGCTAACTTGCAGGTACCTGTTTTATGCATTTTTTCTACCCTGCATCGGCACTTGCCCGCAAGCCACTGCAGCCATTAGTGAGGTCCATACAACACCCTCAGTATTTTTTAACTCCATTTTTGTCCCTTGCGCAGAACAACGCTCTACACTACGACTACTGCCCTGGGCCAGCCCTCCTTCCAGCAGGACCCATTTGAGTACCGTCCTTTGCCCAGCTTTTTTGCCCTTCGGTGATCGAAGACCGAGTTTTTGGGATCACAGCACCGGCAGGTAAGCCGCCGTCTTGGTGCTTGAGAGAACATACATTTTGTCACTTATGCCAAATGACTATTGGCATCCTTGTAAAATTACTCACTGAAGCTCTCTATACCCACTGCAGGGTCGCCCCTACGGAGCCCTGATGTAGGCAGACGCTACCTTAATGCACTTCCGCCGAAACGTGTCAATCCGGGAACAGCCACATGCAATTGTTCCCGTCTGAATCAGATCCTGTTCATTCAGTCTCTGTCACGTTGGCTATCAAGATATCTTACTCTCCATAGGACCCTGGAAATACATTTTGCTGGAAAGTAATACCTGACTAAGTAACTTTCCATTAACAAGGATACCCTTAAGAAAGTACTGACCTTGGGATTTATTCACAAAGGACCTATGTGTCCACATAAATTGGTACACTATTATGCAAGAAAATAAGTAAAAAACCTTTGCTCAAGATTGATCTGTATATTGTTAATACAGTATTCTTTGTTCACTTTGTTGTAAACACTGCACTTCTGTTCTTCTTTTTGAATTTTTATTGATGGTATCATATGTTGTCTTATCCTTTCATTTATGTATGTTGCATTTTTTCAACATCTTCTTTTATGTACTGAATACTTGCATATATGATTAGCAAATAAAACTCTTGTTTGCTACTCTCTGGTTTGTCTTAGCTCAGTGAGAGGTTAATATACCTTTGTCCTCAGGTTCAGATCTACCACTTAATGGACCAACCTACACACTAATCTGTGGACAGGACCACACTCCTGTACCAATAAAGTACTGTAGCCTTGAGCTTTGTCCACTAGGAAGGGTACATCCTTTTTGTTTACAAACGATTTGAGAAGCCATGTTTCTTGGACAAAGATCAGATTGTGCAAAAGAAAGATGTATGAACTCGTAATATCATTACAGAGCGAGTTAGTGCCCCTCGAGTTCCAAGATAATGCTCTAACCCTCAGAGTAGTTAGAGATGTTGATCAGCCAAGCCCAATTTAAGTAAGATCTGTGAGACAATCTCAGGGACCATGGCCAAGGTTGGTAACAATGGGTTGGAATCCTTCCGTTGTCTCTCTTTCAATCCGTTTTGTGGCATATTTGGGTTGGCCAGAATATTTCCAGACATGTCTTTTGGTTGAATTTCTGATACCACAAGGCCCCTATGGGACCAGTCAACACTAGCCCCCAAGATGGATGACCAGCCAAGCTTAGATTTAAGAGTCAATCTGGCAATGTTCATATTTGGAGAGCACGGGAATCCAACAACATCAACATCTTCCAATGTAAAGAATTTTAAACTAGGTATTTCCCTTGTTTCCGCCAAGCTGGCGAACCAATTCAGCAGGTTTTCCCCTTTTGCATTGATGGTAGTCGTGATAGATAGAGAAAGCGATGAATAAAGGGGAGCCTATGCGACGTAGTAGCTGCTGGGAGTCCGTAACAGTAAGACGTGTCCATGTCTTCTCTTCAGGTACGGGGGCCTTGTTATTGGGAGGTCCACGGGGCATATGAAAACACAATATTGGCGATGAGGACGGGCCTGAGTGGGGAGAGAAAATATCACAATCGCAACATCTGATCTCCATGATATTTTCCCGGTGTTCACTAGACGCTGTCACCTACGTGGCACACCGGTGGGCCGCCATTTTGTAAATTAACAGTAGCGGCCCCTCATGGGGTGCTTGTGTGCCGTTTTCAGCAATTTTTGGACACAGGACCTCAGGGTTCCTGCGTCTCCCCTCCACTGTACAACATATTTACCAAGCCCCTTTTCGATGATCTGGATTATCTGGGTATCACCTACACCAACTATGCAGATGATACTCAGATCCTCCTTCCACTTTCTGGAGATTGTGGAAAAGATTTGGCCTTGCTAAATAGGGTCTACATCATCATCCAGGCATGGATGGCCACTCATGGACTATGCCTGAATGATGATAAAACAGAACTTATCATCATAGGTACTTCATTCAGCCTAAAGAAACTTGGCCCGGCCTACAAATCCTTCATGATCGATGAGAACAACATTAAAGTCGGTCGGGAGGTCAAAACATTGGGTTTCTATTTAGATTCCAATTTATCCTTCAAAAGACAAGTGAGTTCCTTGGCATCCTCCACCGCCTACACGTGTAAATTAATCCGTGCAGCCAAACCATTCATGTCAGACTCTAGCTGCCTTACAGTCGCCAGAGCCTTCATATTGTCTTGCCTTGACTATTGTAACGCCCTTTAACTGGGATCCTCCAATGCCACCACCCATAAACTGCAAACCTTACAGAACAACGCTCTTAGAGCAGCTCTAGGCATCTGCAGAAGAGAACATATTACAGGACCTACCCTACAGAACAAATGGCTCTCCACCAGAGATAACATTCTCTTAAAAACAGCATCCCTCACTCATAAGTCTCTCAATAATGCAGCCCCCACCTTCCTGATTAATAGATTCCACAGACAGGCTTCCTCAAGACCCGTTAGAAGTGCCTACAAATACTGCTTATCCATCCCCCAATACAAACATGCCACCATTGGGGGCAACAGCTTCGGGGTAAAAGCAGCCAAACTCTGGAACTCCCTACCTCCCAACCTTAGAATGGACCTGCCCTTTCAGAGCTTCCATACCAAGGTAATCTCATGGCTGAAACGGGACACCTGCCAAGTCATTTAAATGCCCTGCGCTACCCGCACACACTGTAACCACGTGTGCCCCTCTGCTCCATGTATATATTAGCCTGTTGGCCCCACTGCTACTTTGTAAATAATTTTTATGTATCTCTTTTCTTACTATGTATGTTCTATGTGTACTGTAACTAAGCTTCGAAAATTCTTGTAAAGGCTGTGCCCTGATATCTCCGGGTACACTTGCGCATTATAAATAATAAAACAAACAAACAAACAAACAAACACACCTCAGCTGTTTCTCCACAAATGGCTGTGGTTTCGTGTGCAATTTGTGCATATGTGTGATTTATGTGTTGCACATTCAGCTCGAGGAAGGATCTGAGGACATTCACCCCATCGCCACTACAATGGGTCCACTGGACATTCCACCCTCACTGGGGGTCATTTTTCTTTGGTGCCATCGCCCCAGAGTCTTCGCTACTGGTGCTGTGTTGCGGCCTCTGTAAAGAGGGAGGTGCCTGTGCGGTCTGCAGTCATGGGAGATCAGGAAGATGCCGGTGCACAACGCTTTTGGAGACAACAAGGTACATTGGCACCCATGCCAGAGTTCGACATGTCGGGTCCACTGTCCGAATTGGGGCCCAAATGGCTCCTATGGGTCAAAAAGTTGGAAATGTACTTCAGGGTCACGGGAGAGACGGAAGACGATGCCAAGGTTGCGACTCTGGTATATGTCGTCGGTTCCGAGGTGCATCTCATATTTGAATCACTGAACTCTCTGGCCACCACGTAGCTGGAGGTCAAAAATGCCTTCAAGGAACACTTTCTGCCCCTAGCCAATCAAGATTTTGACAGGTTTGTAATGTGCAGCGAGAGGCAGTCGGCGGATGAAACACTTGACCATATCTGCGGGAAGCTTCGACATCTGGCCAGCACGTGTTAGTGGGAAAATAAGGAGGGGATGGTGCATAACCCACTCATCCAGGGATGCAGCTCTGGGAAACTCAGGCACCAGGTACTCTGTGAGCCAGGACTGACTCCAAGCACAGATTCTAGACATGGGCAGAGCGTATGAACTGGTGTAGAGCAGAGGAGCGAGAATGGAGGCGGCAGTCCAGTCTGGGAAAGGTGCACCCCAGAGACCGAGATGTGCCCAGAGAAGACCGGAGTCATCTCAGAAGCCCGACCATGTCAGTTTTGCAGCTACGATCTTCCGCATGCCAATGACTGCCCAGCAAAATCAAGGGTTTATGGGCGCTGTGGCATGACTGGACATTTTGCTACGGTATGCAGAGCAGCCAACCCTGTAGCAGTCTCACAAGGGCCGGTAAGGGCCTCAGTAGTGGCCCGCGAAAACAAAAGGGTGTGGCTGCCATTGAACAAGGGATGCAAGATCTTGAACTGGCTGAGGAGGAAGAGGAGGATGAAGAGGTGTTCTTCATCTCAAACATTGACTTTGGCTCAAGGAAACAACGACAACCCACCTGCGTGGTGGAAATTGGTGAAACCCCCACCCCAGTGCTGATAGACACAGGAGCATTAATGTGCGTAATGGCCGCTAGACATTATGAGGCACTGCCAGGTCCACCAGTGCTCAATGAAACAAAGGCCAGGATGTACTCTATTGGGGGCAATCAACCCCTTCCCCTGCAAGCAGTGTTCACCACATCAGTCACCCATGGCCAAGACTCCATCAAGGCCAAATTTTTCATAACAGAAGTCAGTCTACACTCTTTGCTAAGCTGCACAGCGTCTGAAGCTTTGAACATTGTACACTTCGCCTTGTCGGTATATCAATACAACGTTAATGAAATTACAGAACGGTATGCTGATTTGTTCAAAGGGATAGGCAAACTGCGGGGAGAACATAGCCGCTTGCACATTGATGAGTCCGTGAAACCAACCGCGTTGAAACACCACCGGTTCCCATTCCACCTACAGGCGCAGGTAGAACAAGAACTGCAACATCTCGTTGATTTGAACAACATAGAGAGGGTGGAAGGCCGCACCACGTGGTTGTCTCCAATAGTTGTGGCATCCAAACCCAAACAATGCGGGGTAGTGTGCATCTGCGTGGACATGCGCCTACCCAACATAGCCATTAAACGGGAGCGTCACCTGACACCAACTCTCGGCAATGTGGTAGGAAAACTCCAGGGAGCCAATACTTTGGTTGGGGTACCGCCAGCTCGAGCTACAACCTGACTCCAGGTACATAACCACCTTCACCACCCATGATGATCTTTACCAATACAAAAGACTGAGTTTTGGGATATCTGCGGCTGCAGATGTTTTTCAAAACGTGATCAGAGGTGCCCTTGCAGGTTTAAAGGGGTTACTAAATCTCAGTGATGACATTCTGGTATACGTGTGCTCTGAGGTGGAACATGTGAAGAGACACTAGACGCTGGAGAGGATCCGAGACTTGGGGCTAACCCTCCATTGAGAGAAATATGAGTTCTTCAAAGATAAAATTGAATTCTTCAGTTTTTGTTTCATGCAGAGGCATATCTCCAGACCCAGAGAAAGTAAAGGACATTCAGGAAGATGCCCCCCCCCAGAGTCACCATCAGATGTGCAAAGCTTTTTGGGGATGGTAAACTACTGTGGGCGATTTACAAAGACCTGGCTTCCTTCGCAGAACCGCTTAGGGCTCTCACGAGGAACGACACCACCTGGGAGTGGTCCACCTGAGAGCAGAAGGCATTTGACACCATTAAGGCAGCATTAACCGGGGAAGAGGCCATGTTGTTTTTTGACCCCAAAAAAGAGTCAGAACTGGTTGTTGATGTCAGCCTGGTAGGCCTGGGGCAGTGCTGCTGCAACCGGACACAATGATGAGACCAATAGCATATGCCAGTAAAGCCCTGACCAACACGGAGAGAAGGTATTCACAGATCGAGAGGGAGGATCTGGCAATCCTGTGGGGCTGCAAACATTTCTGTATATACATCTTGGGAAAACTGGTGTCGGTCATCACAGATCACAAACCCCTGAATCCCAAAATAACAGGGGCATCCTCCAAGCCCCCCCCCCCCAACAAATTGAAAGGTGGAAGTTATCCCTGATGGAGTACGGAGTGAAGCTCCAGTACCGACCTGGTACGAATAACCCGGCAGACTACCTGTCCCGACACCCCAGGGCTGGCCGCTTGTAAGATGGTCCGGCCAGAGAAGACTGCGCTGAAGTGGTCAAGCATGTGGTAGAGGCCGCCATGACAATAGTGTTAACCAAGACGGAGCTGACAGATGCTTCCAAGAATGATGAGTGCTTTCAGCTGATCCATACTGCTATGGCCGATGGGGACTGAAAACTGGCAGTGGCAAACATGTCACGAAGAGCGAAAGGCGCACAACAGGATCTACAAGCGCTGTGGCGTTCCTGTCTTGAACTGCCCGCGTCGGATGAAGGGTTGCTGCTAAGAGGACAGAAGATTGTAGTACCGTGACTGTTGGTTGAGAGCGTGCACAAAATGGCCCACAGTGGCCACCAGGGCACGGCCAAAACTAAGGCACATTTGAGGACCAAAGTCTGGTTCCCAGACCTGGAATTTCGTGTAGACTGCATAATTCATATAGACTCTTCTCGTCCAAAGTTATATGAATTCTCTTTGGACTTGTGTATAAACTGAGAATCTATTTACGTTATACCATCAATTGTTTAAATTGTGTGTGTTGAGCGATAAGGGGGTCTTTATGAGGTCAGATCCTTCTTCTTGCTGCTCTGTGTGAGTGTGTAAGTGGACATTTGCTGGTGTGACTGTGGATGATAGATGGAAGAGTTTTTTGGTTTCTGGTAATATTATGTAACATTGTTTATATGATATGGTGTATTTTATATGATTTTGAATAGCTATCATATTGAATAAATATTTTTGATAAAATCACATGAATAATGTGGTAATCCAGCCTCACCATCACGGTTCGATTGTTTTGATTTATATATACTGGAAGCATCAGACTTGGACTAAGGTGACAATGTTTCTTCAATTTATGCCAGCTAAGTTACTTTTAATTCTATACACGTTTCAACTCGAGATTCCAACATAATTCATATTATGTGATATGGTACTCCCTAAATGGCAAATTCCCAGGCCATTTGAGCCAGCATAGATCGTAAAATCAATAAAAAGCCTTGAAATTGGCCAATTGGAAGAGGAACGGTGTGACTCCCCAGTCTTTGCTGCCTTCCGGGCTCTCAACACAGCGCTCCCTGGTGAGAAGGAGCACCATGCTGAGACAGCAGTGGGGCTATCAACCACGGTGCACCCTGTCATCACGGGAGCAGCACCACACAGTGAGGGCACTGCCTACAGTCACAACATTAAGTCTGCCCAGGCTGCACCGAAAAGAAGCGGCACAGGCATGGTGAATCCCCTGTCCCCATCTCGCTTCATCCTTACCTCAGTAAAGTGGAGGGCAAAGCCATGCTAAAGATGGTTTGTGGGAACTAAGTAGCAAGTTCCCAGCAACCACAAGGAACGTTTTTTTTGTAATGTTTTTCTTTTAAACCCCACATCCCAGGTGCACGGTTCATAATAGCTTTATAGACCATGCCCTTTGCCCTGTACTTGCAGTTATGTGGCCAATAACCTCGATAAATGCCCCTGCTGTGCTCAGACCTTTAACTCGGTTTTCGGGGTCCATAACTCTGGGTATGTACTTCGACTCGGTCTATAAAGCTTAAATGCAGTACATGGCCTCCTTTTTACTTGGTTCCAATGTAATGTCACAGAACAGATGCAATGAAACACGTGTTTGGGGTAAAACCATCATACACCCAGGTTAGCTTGGTCTCCTTCCAACATAGCCCTGATAAACTCCTGATGTATTTCCCCTAGCATTTTGCCTTAGTATGGTATTGCTTATTATTTGGATATCATTTCCTAGGAATTTTATGGGGCCCTGATTACTTGGTTTAATATGTACCTCTATATTGTCAACTAAAATCACTGTGTCACTGTATCCCACAAATCTTCACCCTCATTTGAGCATTTGAGACAATGTATCGCCCTCACAGATTGGAGAAAGGATTTTTCTTTCATTTACATGAGCAATGCGTTCAGCAGCAGGGTTCATAGATGTGCAGTTTCATCCCGCCACTAATCCTTTCAAAATAAATCCTTGGGTGTTATTTGTGGCAATTGTTCTAATTTCTAATGCAAGTAAATTTTCCATTATTCTCTATTTACCCAAAAAGACCTTGATAATATCAGTTACCTCTCCCAGATCCATCTCTATGCCAATGTGTATGTTTAATGTTATCCCATGAAAATGAATAACACCCTAACATGCTGAAGCCTTTGTGTGGCCATGCTATTTAGGGATTTGGTAGACTCCGAATTGTTACCTCAAATACTTACTTACCTGTAGCATTACATATCTACCACAGCAGCTCTTGATTTATTAACATTAGGGCCACTCCTCTCCCTCATGCCAGATATCTCTTCTGGGTTCAACTTCAAGAATGTATTTCCTGACCATATCCACAATACATCTTTAATCTCAGTTTATCTGACCTTGGATTGGCTTTAAAAATGAATTATCCTCCTCATCAAGCTAGCCATAACCTTTATGACCTATTTATAACTGACTCTCTTGTTTCCTTAGGAATATTGCCTACCACAGCTATAAAGTGGTCTGGCTTTTTGTTTTCTGTTCTGAAAATAATATGTCAGAGAATCAGAGAAGCATCACACTTTAGTCTTAAATTACAAAATGGTCATTAATTAATCTTGACACTCTGACATGTGCTTTTCCAATTTAAATGTCATATCTGACCTTGAAAATTATCTTGAATTGGTTCTATGTCAATATCAGAATGAAATGAAATATGTTAAGATACAATTACACTGCTTCATTTTATTTAACTTAAACTCCATAAAACAACATCTCAAGTATGAAATAATAAAGAACATGGAGATTTCAGACTCAAAGTGAGGTAGGCTGAATGAAGATGCAAAGTAGTATACTGACCCACATGTTACGTTAATAATGTGTAAAGACAGTGCAGGAAAATTTCCAAATAACATTTCCTCTTCCGATGATATCGATTCTAATTGAGCTATAAACAATCACCCTTGATATAAAGGATTTTAATATAACTCTCATCTCTTCTATCCAGTTCCCACATGACACTCTCACCTACTCCTCTTCAGCTAGAAATATTGGTGTCATCTATGACCCTTCTCATACCTTCTTTACTTCAATCTCCAAAATTGGAACAGCAGCTTGACTCAACCTCCTAAATATTAGTAAAATCAGGCACCTCCTTCCTTTCTACAGCATTAAGCATCTCTTAACCCCTCCTGTCTTCTCTAAACTGGGCTGAACCAGCATCATTTTTGGTCTCCCCAACTATGCTTTCTGTCCTCTCTACAACATCATTCATTTTGGTGCCAGGACTCCCTTTGAAATCCCTCATTTCACACCTACTTCCTGGTACAAAACAGGGCTGGATTTAAAGGTCTTCTCCTGGATCACAAAGCTATCCATGGTAAGGTATCACTGTGTCTATCCTCCTCTATCCTCTATCCAACACTACAAGCATTTTCATATTTTCTTTGCTCTGACTACTCAACTACCTGGTGACTCCTTGTCCTCCCTGTGCTTCCTCTAGCGTCTGCTCCTTCTCTCTACTTGCTTGACTTGCATGGAATTCTCTTCCCCCAGATATCAGAGAAACAGTCCACACAAATGTGTTCAAGAACAGACTAAAAGCCTACAACCTTGCCACTGAGTAGCCCTCTTAACCTACCTCTCATGTGCCTGCTAATTAACATTTTTCCCTCACCTCAAACCTGCCTCTGTCCCTCACTTCCCCTGCCTCCACTCTAGCAAGTCACCCATCATGGTCACATCCCAAGCACAGCTGCCGATACCACCTACCTACACCTAAACATGTCCAATGTATATTGTCCTTAATCTATCTATGTCTACGTATTCCCCTCCACAACCTGGTCCGAATGCCCCCTTTGTAAGGAGCTCACTGGTTCCCGTCAAATCTGATTTCTTATCTATTGTATATTCTTTTGTGATCAAAATAGTATTGTTCCTTCTGTATATAAAAAATAAATGTACTAAATAAATAAATAAATAAAATAACAGGACAAAGAAAGCTGTCAATATGTATTCAAGATATATATTTGATGGAAGGACTACAATCGTTACTATGTATGCGTAAACATGTTTAAATATAGTAGTATAAATAATTTCAACGAAAAAGAGCAGCTCATAGCCGCTCTACGACTGTTCCTTTTCAATGTCTTTTAGTCAGGAGTACTGAGGGTTTTCATTTTCTTTTAAATGTATGCTTTAGAGTTTTTTCTTTTTTTAATGATCTTCATGAGACAGTACACCAATAAATGCTCATATTGCTTCACTTTCAGTGTAAAATGTCATAATGGAGTGAATTTGTTTCTTAAATATTTTGTTTCTTTAAGGTTACCACTATGAAATTAAACAATGTTGCTCACATACTCATACTAATAGCAAGTTCTCTCTCCCTTTCCTTTTAACAGGTGCTCCCCAATCATTTTAAAGGGATTGGGTTACCCATAAATACTACAGATTATAGTCCTTGTGTTAAATCAGGTACAAATGATAAATATGTATTGACACCCCTTCCAAATTACAATTGATCTCCATGTTGACGAGTTGACTCAGTCGCCTGCTCCCACCCTAACGGGGTTCTCCATAATCATTAACTCCACTTTTGACTACCTTTAATCACTTTATTTAAAGTTAGCTAAAGTAAGGACAATATAGAAAATACACACTCTAACATATGACATTGATTTCTTTCAAGATTCCTCTAATACATCTATTGTTCCTGAGTTACTGAGTTATCCTTGTCCAGTGGAATGCATTAAAGACTGTTGGGCCTGATTCACAGAAGAGTTTGTAACTGAAAAAATGGTCTGTGAATCAGGTCCTTTATCTTTTACTCAGACAATACCTAAAATACATTTTAACTGCATCTTTGCAGACTACTACTATGATTCGGATCCTGAAATATGTTTTTTTCTCCTCTTTTTAAAGGCACCTATGATCCAGCAGGTCTTGAAAGATATCACCCAGTACAAGGATGAGTAGGGGTAATATGGCACACTCAGCCCTCACACTTCTACCAACCAAAATTCAATGCAGTATACAAGGTAAAACAGTGCAAGTTAAAGGATATACCTCCTTCACCTTTTGTGGTCAAGTGGGCAGAGGGAAGGCTTTACTCTTAAGAGAGGTGTGAAGGTGAACCAGTAGTGACCCAAACAGCACTGTATCACAGTCCAAAATAGAAGGAATTTCCAAACAAGGCTCTAGTTGTAGTTATGCTGTAGTTATGGTTAAGTTGCTCAACTCATAGAAAGAGCATGTTTTGGGTGACTTATAACTTTGGCACTGATGTATGAATCCTCACAAACTATGCAAAAAAAGTATATGGCCCCCTCGGAGTGATTCTGTGAATCGTGGTGCAGTTTCGTCCGGGGAGGCAAAATTATAGGAGGGGGGGTCCCAAAACGGGTTAGAATCCTCATTGACACAATGGAAAAAAGATTTTGCTCAAGCCTGCAGACCAAACCGCTAGACAGATTTTCACCAAATTTATGGCAGGAGAGGCAGCTTGGTCCTGAAAGTGTGCTTTTCTACATTTTGTGTAAATCTGTTGAGTACTTTTTTTTTAAACGGCCAAAAAGTAGGTCAAAATAAATTAAATTAGTGATATCTGGGTCTAGTCTGCTAACTCACTTCCCTATCTGGTCTATGGACAGCCCCTTGGATGCATATGGGTCTGGACTGATGTCTGCGGACACCGTACACACCCACTGATTGGATGGTGAAAAGCATGAGGTGTGTCATATTTTTCGATGTTGGATCCACAGAAGATGCCGCCATTGTCCACGAATAGCACAGGGGGGAAAAAGTCTGGAACACATTTGGGGATATTTGGTAGTCAAGAGAGGGGATGGAAAGTGCGGGGGTGGAATAAAGATTATATGGAGCTGTTTTTCTATGTGAAATGTGAAATGGCTGCAGGTTCTGCCTGGTCCTTGGACACTGTGGTAGTCCGTGGGCAGTGCTGTGAACAAACGGCTTGGTAACTACATTTGAGGTTATTTGATGGCTGAAAGATGGAAGAGAAAGGGTAGAGGAGTGGAATAAAGATATTTTGTATAGTTGAAAAAAGGGTTTTCATATGTCGCTGAGTGCGCAGACAATATTGCTGTCCACGGATATCATTTCAATTGCAGGGAGTTTTGTTATTTGAAGGTGTATGGTTTGATTCTATTGTAGTGGTTGTGGCCAATGGACAGAATCTTGAAGGCATGGGCGTAGGCCGTGCCCCCTAGAATCTGGCTAGTGGCCACAACCTTTAGTAATCTGTGTAGAGTAATTATAGGTAAAGTAGTGGGAGTATCAAATGTATATAATATGATGGAATTATATAATTTAACTGCATATGGTATTTATTATTGTAGTACAATTGAGGATAGTGCTTATGGAATACGTATTTGTTTATACCTGGTATGGCTACATAGTTGCATACAGTAATGAAGGTGGAATCTCTGGTTCTTTTTCTGTGGGAAAAAACTGCATAATTTGTTAAGCAGGATAGTTTAAGAGCTTTAATTGCTTACACTTTTTCATGTACATTTAATTTTTTCTGACCCTCATAAACAGTATATTCCATCTACTATGTGTGGTTACTATGTGTGGTACAACATTAGTGTGTGATACACTATTGTTGTATTGACATTAAATAATCATTGGTCATTTGGAAAAAATGTGATACTAAGTTTGATTGAAGTGTGTTGTTATTAAGGGAATGTTTAAAGTAGTTAGATATCTGCTGGCGTATTAAAACTACATTGGCCTTTACAAAATGTTTTGTAGTAACAGGAATTGTTATGGCATATTGGAAGTGTATTGAAATGAAGGGTATTTTTGAAGTAGTTAGATATCTATTGACGTATTCTAACTAGATTGACTTTCAAAAGTACTGTTGAAGTATTATGGATGTAGTTAGATACCTCTTAGCGTATTCTAACTGTTCATTGTGCTAGAGCATAGTGGGTGAATTTGGGTTGAAGGAATATTAAGTAGGCATTTGTTAGATTTGCTGGTAACCTATGTTTTGGAGTAACAGAGGTGTTGTTACATTCAAACCGTACACTTCTTTTTTGACATATGCAATATAGTGCCCTGGAGTGTCTGTATTACCAGTCTGGTGTATAATGCCTACTGTTTCTGTTATAGCTACTTATTCTGCATTTCGAGTAAAAAAGAAAGAAACATCTGCAATAATCAAAAAGATTTTTTCATGGCTGCATTTGTTCACTGAGGGCTCTGCTTTCCACTGCGCTGCTTTTGTTTGCCTCCTTGAGCAATTTTGAAATCAAAACATTTTGCGTAGAAGCACACATCTCTGGTGCCTATGCCGTCCTCACGGCTTTTTCAACAAGGCCACCACCTTTTCGTGTTTGAATCAGATGTTGTTGTGCCTTCTGTGCATTCCCCCTGCTCTTTGAGTGGCCACTTTAACTTGACCTACCCAATAGGGGACTGGCAGGCTTTAGCCGGCACCCCTCACCAAAGGCCCACTTCCAAGGCTCCTGTCTGCTTCCCTGTCCACTACCGGGACACTACATGAAGGTACTACCACAACCGTACCCACCCTGTGACTGCCATCACACTCAGCTATGAAACTAGACCACCAATACTCTCTTACTTCCCTCTACATGGGTTAGTTCCCTCCTTCTGCCTACCCTTTCTTTTTCCCTTCGGGATCTCCCCCTCTGCCATTTTCAACTGGTCTCCCTTTATGCTCTCTAATTGCTCTTGCTTCAGCACTTACCTCGAACCCTTACCTCACTGCTCCTACCTATTGTGCCTTAGCATGTGCCTCTGAAAATCAAACTTGGGTGTGTTTCTGAAAGTCAAATTTGGGTGTGTTTTTGAAAGTCAAATTTGGGTGCATTTCTGAAATTCAAATTTTGGTGTGTTTTTGAAATTCAAATTTGGGCGTGTTTTAAAAGTCAAATCTGGGTGTGTTTTTGTAATTCAAATTTGCGTGTGTTTCTGAAATTCCAATTTGGGTGTGTTTTTGTAATTCAAATTTGAGTGTGTTTTCGTAATTCAAACTTGGGTGTGTTTCTGAAAGTCAAATTTGTGTGTGTTTTTGTCATTCAAATTTGGGTGTGTTTCTCAAAGTCAAATTTGGGAGTGTTTTTGAAAGTCAAATTTGGGTGTGGTTTTGGAAATCAAACTTGCATGTGTTTTTGTAATTCAAATTTGAGTGTGTTTCTGAAAGTCAAATTAGGGAGGGTTTTCCACTTTACTTTGGCCCTCAATTGTAACCTAGCCCAGTGACTGTTCCATAACACTGTTCCTGCTTATTCCTCCTACTACCTTCTCGCTCTACCTACACATGGCTCTATCTGTTTCTCCCATCTACTCCAACTGCTCCTCTATCAACTATCCTTCCCTTCTCACCAAGTCTGGTAAGAAGACATTTAAAAGGGATATCTTGGCTTCCAACCCAGGTCTCCCCAACACTGATACCTATTCCAGCGCCAATGCCAGACAAACCCTCACTGACATCCTGTTCTGTGTTCCTTTAACAGAGATCTGGACCTCTCAAATGATCTCTGTGCTATGTCCTGTCTCCTCCTCTCCCATTAATAGTGGCACCCGCTGGGAAGTACTCATGGATTCCTTTGACTCTTCCAGAGTCATCATTAATGTCTACCTTAACGGCACTGTCATGGTGCAAGGGTCTCAGGCTAATCTCCTTCTCTTTGATAGGTGGTTCCTTTGCCTCACCAACTTCCTCTCTTGTCCAGCTGTCCCCTACTCTCCTCCCTTGGCTACCTTGCCCTCATTTCCTTCCTCCTCTGCCTCATCTCAATCTCCCTCCACACTTCTGCAGGGTGTACCTCTGATTTGTACCGCCCCGGAAGGTCTTTAAGGCTAGCAACCTTCTTCATCTTGCTACTCTCAACTCTCGCTCGGCTGTCAAACACGCCTCTGACGTCTGCCACCTCCTTGAAGATGTTGATGTCCTCGGTCTTAATGAGACGTGCTTCATGGCCAGCTCTGTCATGAGTCTTGACGCTCTCCTCCCTGACGGCTACAAGACCCTCTCCGCCACTAGTTCTAACCGGCCTGGAGGGGGTGTAGCCCTGATTTTGCCTGAGTGGATTCCTACCTCTATCATCCCCATGTAGACTTATTCCTCTTTCGAATGCCTTGTCCGCTGGCTCTCTCTCTCACCTAGCCACTCTCTTACTGTTGCTACTCTCTACCAGCCCCCTGGTCATATCGCCTCTTTTCTTTCTGAGTGGGCCGATTTCTCCTCCTCCCTCCTGGCCTCAACCACTCGACTCCACCTCCTTGGTGACCTCAACATCCATCTTGATTCTCCCTGTTCCTCATCTGCGGTCTTTCGCGACCTCTGCAATTCACTTTCCCTCTCTATCCTCCCCTCCCACCCGACTCACTCTGCTGGTCACACACTTGATGTCTTGATATCCTCTGTCCTCCCCCTCGCTACTTCCCTCACCACTCCTCTCTCCATTCTAATGGAATCAGCCCCCTCCAACACCTCAATGGATTAAGCTAGAAAAGATGCTTGTAAATCAACATCTTTTGGAGCTATCCCTATTAACACCGGTGCTTACCCCATACTTCGGCAGATCCAGTAGAAAACACAAGATGGTCAAAACTGAAATTACACAAAAGGTATACAGTTTTTCATTCTTATGTTCCACTGATTTTGTTAGATAACCCGATGGGGATTCTGTTTACTGCAGGTGGGGGCATCATGTGTAATTTACGTAGGGGGGGTTCGGCCAACTTTGAGGATCTTTCAATGATGGACAACTTAGTACTTTAGATAGGATTCATGATCAAATGACTACCTCTGTGTCTGATACGCTTCTTTATGCAACCATACAATTGGAACTACAGGCTAGATACCTCTGCATACCAGATGAGCCTAAAATCAGCCCCTTCATAAGATATTTGTTGACAGATGATACTGCATCTAGAGACATCTCCTCACTTTATATGTTCACAATGTCTAATTCCCCTGTTAGTAGTGTGACGCCCAACACACGGTGGGAGCTCGCACTGATAATCACAATCAAAGTGGGGAATTGGGGAAAGATATGCTAGCAGTCGCAGTATATCTCTGGTGATTACAAACAGTACAATACCGCTTCTTACATCTAACATATTACACTCCCTAGAATGTCAAGAGTTTTAATCCCACAATGTATGGGGCATGTCTTAAATAAACACATTGGGGCTGATTTTATACATATGACTTGGGCATGCCACAAAATAGCAGAATTTGGGTGCAAGGTCACTGACGCGTTAGTGGCTGTCACCGCTACGGAAGTTAGATAATGTCCTTTGACATGCATATTAGGTCTACCCCACCTCTCCCCAAATTACTGGGTAAATTAATTGTGTTAGCACTGCTTCTGGCTTGAAATGCATTGCTTTGAGGTGGTTGGACAGAAACACACCATTGGCTAATCAATGGTAATATGAATTGATCAAATCTAACAAATGTGAAGAGATCTACCATGATCAGACACATCCCTCCACTATACTCTATGACATGTTGTGTGACCTAAAAGGCTACTTATCAGAGAGGGATTAAGCTAAATACCATTATTGAGACAGGTGGTATAGAAGTATGTGCTCTTGGAGAAAGGGCTGAATATTGTTTGTTTTGTCATAGATAGCTGGGCTCTTTCGGCAACTTTCTTGGGGAATGGAGGGATTGCGATTCATACAAAGGCAAAATGTATGTGCTGATTGAGTTGGAGCACTATTTCTCTGCTACTGTATGGTAACCCTTTTTTGTAATAGAATTATTAATAAATAATGCTAAAAAAAACTGAAATGTTGCACCCTGGTATGAGGCTACTCCTTTTTAATGGCTGTGCTCCTTTGATACCCAGGCCTGAGACAGCTGCCTGCTGTATGGTTGTCTCTGGCAGAGAGTGGTACCTGCTGTAAAGACTGGAGGGGGTGTCTGTGTTACTACCCTCCATATGATTGGGGTAGAGGCACAGAGACACCCCAGCCAAGGCTCTCAAATGGTAGCAATGGATGAGCAACCAAGGTTGAGACTCTAGGAAGGTGATGCAGGCTGGTTCTTAGGTACAGTGAATCCCTAAGCCTCCCACAATCTAATGTCTGCACACTACGTTATGTGCTAGCACGGTTCTTTTATTAGATAAAATTAGTTTTAGATGAATGTATCACTTTGCACTACTTCAACAGTCAACACAATATGTACCATATTAGGTGGTACCACAGATATTTTTAACTTCAGCAATAATGCACCAATTGATTAATTGTAATAAAATGCACCTAACTTACTAAACACTGCTTTGACTTCAACCACAAATGTAGAAATGTAGGCAGATTACTTTAGAATACTTTTTCGGGGTGAAATGATGTTATATGTGAAGTCCCCCCCACCTGGACAACCTGCTATAAAAGATAAGTTATACTTTGTTTGTATAATAACGCCCAGTCCTTTAATGTTCAGTAATTTTGTGCTTTTCTCTTTACATGTCCCACCACCCCAAAGTACCTTGGAAGAAACAGGGAAGCCGAGCCCATGACAAATCGGATACCGCTGATGGACCCTGAGAGAGGACGCTCGCCTTCCTCATCACTGTACCTTGGGGGCACTGGAAGGCAAAGTGGTGGACCCCTCTGGAAGAAGAAGTCATTGGGTCATTGCTGTTGAGCAGAAGAAGGGAACAAAGTAAAGTCGGAAAGGTAGCAGTGAAGGTCTGTTGGTCGGGTTGCTACGCCGGCTGTGGATGTCCCATGAAGCCGAAACTCACTGTGGACCTCGCTAAGACTTGGGAGGTGAGGACGGATTTTCATCAAAGACCTTTGGTGATGACGGGTGCACTGACAGAATTAGGTGTCAGGTTTCCGTAATTCTGGGTTGACTGCTGTTCGGTTCTTCGGAACTCCAGCCACAGCATGGATGACAGGATGCCTTCTGGTGATTTGGACTCAAGCACTGCACTTCTCTGTCGGCCACCACCTTGTGTGGACCTTCAAGACTTGTTCTTCAGTTTGCAATGGCGGGAAACCCTTATTACTGAGGCTGAGCTAGGCTCAGTCAGCCACCCACACACAAGTGTATTCATCATGCAGCACACAATCAGGTTCACTGGATTTCAGGTCATTGATCCAAAGCCAGACACTCAAAACAGCGGATGTGTATTGGGGGAAACTCCCAGCTTTTCAGAGCACACACTGCATCCGCCCTAGTTTCAGACATTTCTGGCTTAGGCAGAACAAGGGATTTGTGACACACAACCAAACGCTTGGGTTCATACAAGCCAACTCAGGCCCTACGCAAATCAAAGGACGCACCCTTAACTGGATAGCCCACCACAATTGCTAAATCACCTTATAAGCCAACCTACCCCTGCCCTGGACTGACCACCATGCTATCCTCTTCGATATTACCACATCTAATACAGCCCACCAACCTACTATCCCCCTCTCCTCTACTCGCATCAGAAGCACCCGCCAATTAACAAAAGAGAGACTCCTATCACAGTCCCTGCATTAAAACCACCCTTCTCTAAAGAACCAGACTCACTCATCCAGATGTTCAACACTATCATTTCCCAAGCTATTGACACCATTGGACCACTCACTCTCAGAAAACCCAAGCATACCAAACACGCCAATGCCTGTTTCACTCCTGAGCTCTTCGAACTGCGCTTGAAAAATAGGGAAGCACTCTCCACATGGAAAGCAAACTCCTGCCATGCCAATAAAAGCGAATTCAACAGAATCACCAGAAAATACAAAAAAAGACATAATTGAAGTGAAAGCAACCTCGTTCAATGCCAGGATAGACTCAGCAACATCCAAAACCAAAGAAATCTGCTCCATTTTCAGAGAGCTAGAAACACCCTCAGCACCCCCCCCGCAAATCATTGAAAAAGATCAAGCATGGTGTAACAATATCCAAAACGCCATGCTCAGCAAACTTGACATGCTGCACAACAAAATCCAAACTAGCCATCAAGCCCTCAACAACCCAGTACCCCACACCCTACCATCAAAATGCACACCAGGACACCGAAAAGGAAGTCATAACACTCATGAAGTCCATCAAACCATCAAACTGTAAAGGTGACATTTGCCCCGCCAAAATCATCAAAGAATGCACACCCATCCTTGCCCACTTCCTCACTGCATTCATCAACGCTTTGTTCTCAACCGGCACAGTACTCACAGCTCTCAAAGAAGCATGGGTCTGCCCCCTTCTTAAGAAGCCATCACTAGATCCCTTCACCCCAGGCAACAGGCCCATCACCACAGTACCCTTTCACCTTAAAATAATAGACAAAGCAGCCTACCTGCAAGTACAGGAATTGCTCGAATCTAATAACCTTATTGGCCTCCGACAGTCGGGTTTCCGCCCCCGCCACGGAACTGAAACAACCCTATTAGACCTAAAAAACCAAATAGATGACATCAGAGACATGGGCAAAGCTGCCCTGTTACTTCTCCTTGACCTCTCAGCGGCCTTTGATCTCGTAGACCAGGAGACCCTATGCAAACACCTGTCCACCGTCAAACATTTCTCTCCCATGGCCACAACCTGGATCACCTCATTCCTCAAAGGCAGGGCCATGAGAGTATTCTTCGATCTAGCCTATGCTCACCCCAGCACCCTTAAATGTGAGTCCCTCAAGGCTCATGCATATCACCTACCCTCTATAACATTTTTACTAGGCCCCTCTTCTCCATCCTAGATGCACTAGGCATCATGTATACCAATAACGCTGATGATAGACAGGTCCTTCTTACACTCGCAGGAAACTATGAATCTGACTCCAAGTCACTCAATGCCATCTTCTCTACAATCCAAACTTGGATGGCCCAAAACTGGCTCTGCCTCAAAGGACACAGAACGGAACTACTTATAGTTGGGTCGCCAGATACCCTAAAAAAGGAAATAACCAATACACAGCGTTTACCATTGAGAACATACTTATCCCAGTCCCACAGGCTGTGAAAACTTTAGGAGCATACCTAGACTCCAAACTCTCCATGACAGAACAAGTCAATTCAATCTCCTCATCCTGCGCCTACTACTCCAAACACATTACTGCAGCTAGACCCTACCTGACTGTCATGATCACTGCTTCCAAGGAGCCAGGACCAGCCCAACGTCCTTGGAAGCAGGCCCCTAACCCTAATCCTAGGCACCAGCCGGTCCCCACTGGGACCTTTTGGACCTTGTCCTGGCGCCGGTGGCACCAGACTCATCAAAACCATTGGTCCCGGCACTGGAAGCGCCGGGCTCATAATAGGTGTGAGGATGCTTGGGTGGACTTACCTGCAGCAGACCATGCTGCTTACTTACCAGCCACTTAGAAGCTATCTAAGAACAGGGACTACTTTCTTACCTGGGTGGGGCAGCTCCACTCCCTGGATACAGCACTGGAACTCTTCTGGAAACTGGAACTCTTTTCTTACCTAGGCGGGGCCGTGGAAGAAGACGCCTCATCACTCCAAGGCTATTTAAACCACACCCGATAGATGAAGCGTGCTTCGCGTTATTCTGCATCTGCAGCAGAACGCTCACCGAGTCTGCTCCGGCTTTTCTTCTTCTGATCCTGGACCTGCAAGAATCCTACTTACCATTTTAGTATCCAGACATCATCAGCACCTGCAAAGAACAGAAACAACAGGTTAGCAAGGCGAACTTTACACGCAGCACTTACTCACCTGATCCATCGGCTGCGGCCGCTTCGTCACGCCGCATCTCCACCTGCAAAGGCAAAAGTATTGCCATACTTACCGGCACGCTGTGGATTCCGGATTTCTTCGTTCTGCATCGCCGCCTGTAAAGACAAAGCATCGTTAACAACTTACTGGCATTCTGCAGACTCCAGCGCTGCAAACCAACATCTGAAAGGCAAAAGAAAAGACATTAAGCAGGTATTTACTTACGTCCATCCCACTCGTCGCAATAAAACGCCTGCAAATACTCCGGCGTCTCTTTAACACGAACTAAGCTGCAAGGAAAGAGACAATTAGAGTGCTTGCCATACTTACAAACTTCCAGGCGCTTTACTTCATCTTCCATCTCAAGAGCCCTGCAATACATAAGGGAAAAGCATTATATAGAGTCTGCATATAAACGTGCCACGCATTTAAAGACTATAAAGACAAAAGGTGTCCAGAAACTCACCGCTCGTGCAGACAACGACGGTAACCATCCTCTGAATTCAAGAGGCCTATGTTTCACCAGTGAAGGAACTGGCAACGGCACCCTGCACCAGACGCAGATGGAGAGCCCAGCATTCACCTATATAAGGTGAGCACGTTGACCTGGGGGCTCTACGAAAAAGCTGGGAAGAGAGAGGGAGAGAGGGACATTCAACTACCCATACCATTAACCCCCATATTCTTTCACCTGCAGAAACCTCACTCTTCGAGTCCGACACACAGTGCGAAGAGGTTCGACCCCAGAAGCCAATCGAGTCCTGCACATCACTTTTCGAGTCACAGACAGCTTCCTGCCAAGACCCGCGCCTCCGTGGGAATCAGGTGAGCGTTACAGAACGTGAAGCCCACCACAAAACTCCTACCCAGGCGCAATGGAAACCTCAGACACTGATCGACTAGCCCAGTTGCTCGGGGAATTAAGATCAGAAGTACATGCAGCTCGTCAGGAAACAAACTCTCTAAGAAGAGAACTGATAATTTCCAAGGAGCGAACAGAGGACCTTGCTAGGCAGTTGTTACAAACGCAGGCAGGACAGACACCTTTGCCCGTTCCAGAAGGGAGTTATCCTTCTGCATCAGCTTCAAATCCAGTGCAAATCAATCTGCCCGGTAATGTGCCCTTGGCTCCGCCCGAACGCTTTTCTGGTGATCCAAAGAAATTCGCAGTGTTCATCAACCAGTGCCGCCTACATTTCTTATGTCGACCAGCTGCATTCCCAACAGACCAGACCAGGGTGGCTTTCGTGCTTTCTTATCTCAGTGGCAGCGCTGCAGATTGGTCGATCCGTTAGTCACCCAGGATGATCCGGTTTTACATGATTTTCAGGCCTTCCAGTCCAGCATGGAGAAACTGTTCGCAAGACATGCACAAGGGCAGGCCTTGGACAATGAACTTCTCTCATTACGACAGGGTAATCAAGACCTCTTGACTTATATAGCCTCCTTCAATAGACTCATAGTGGAAACACAATGGCCCGAGGACAAGAGAATAACGCTTTTCTACAGAGGCCTGCGTGGAGAGCTCAAGGATGTGTTAGCGCAAGTTGTGAATCCTCCACAAGAATGTTCTGATTATATTGACTTAGTTGTCCAATTAGACCATAGACTACAGAACAGGAAGGCAGATCGTTCCAGATTTGATACCCGAGTGTTTTCTAAACCACAGACCTCGAATAAGGGAGCTGACACTGTGGAACCCATGCAAATAGGGGGCATGAAAGGACCTTTAACCCAGAAAGAGCGGGAAAGAAGAAGGCAGCTGCAATTATGCCTTTATTGCGGAAACTCAGGACACTTTCTTCGGGACTGTCCAGTGAAACCAGTTAAAAAGACTGTAGGAGCCGCGGATACCTGTACCACAAAGTCAGAGCAGGGAAAAGTCCTCGCCCGACAAGAGTAGATGTCCTCTTGCCGAGCGTTAAGATCTGTCCCGTGACCTCGCATTTCGTGATACCCATGGTCCTCATTAGTCCTGAACATCCGGATCGTTTGCATGCAATTGAAGCTTACATTGACAGCGGAGCAATCGGTAACTATGTGGACCGTGAAATGGTATCAAGGATGAATCTACCCCTTGTCCCTAAGGCAGTAAAAGACGTCATCACTACTGTGGATGGCACGGAGATAGCCTCCGGACCAGTAACACATGCCACCCAAGAAGTGACGCTAGTGAGTCAAGATGGACACCGGGAGAGAATCGTGTTCGATGTAATCAAGGCCCCTCAGTTCCAGATCATTCTGGGAATCCCTTGGTTAGAGAAGCACAATCCTCAGATCGATTGGCGAGCAAAGACGGTTCAGTTTCCAGAGTGTTTTACCACTTGTTATCCTCGGTCTGATGTTTCACTGGCGGCAATCTCTTCTGATGAGGTTCCCAAATTACCTCCCGAATACCAGGAATTCCAAGACGTCTTCCGGAAGGATCAAGCTAACACCCTGCCTCCTCATAGGTCTTACGACTGTCAAATAGATCTGATACCTGGAACAACTCCTCCTTGCAGCAGGATCTATGCCCTCACCGAGCCAGAGAACCTTCACCTCAGACAGTACCTGGACCAATACCTAGCTAACGGGTTTATCCGTCCTTCAAAATCTCCAGCTTCATCGGCTTTGTTCTTCGTTCCGAAAAAGGAAGGAGACCTTAGGACTTGCATAGATTACCGCGCCCTGAATCAGAACACCGTTAAAAACATATACCCGTTACCTTTGATCCCTGAACTCCTGGACCAAGTCAAAGATGCATGTATATACACAAAGCTGGATCTCAGAGGAGCCTAACACTTGGTACGGATAAAAGAGGGCGATGAATGGAAAACGGCCTTCTGCACCAAGTACGGGCTATTCGAATATCAAGTGATGCCCTTTGAACTGTGTAATGCTCCTGCTGCTTTCCAATATTTTATGAACAATGTCCTTAGAGAACTCATAGACGTGTGTGTTGTTGTCTACATTGACGACATCCTCGTCTATTCATCATCTGAAGAAGAACATCAGAGACACGTTAAAAAGGTTCTCGAGAGATTGTGTCAACATAATCTTTTTGCTAAGCTTGAGAAATGCGTTTTCAACGTAACGGAAGTCGAGTTCCTGGAATTCATATTGTCGCCTAACGGAGTCCATATGGATTCAAAGAAAGCTGATGCAATTATCAAGTGGCCATCACCAACCTCTGTAAAAGGAGTTCAAAGCATGTTAGGATTCGCTAACTTTTACCGCAGATTCATTCCTGAATTTTCTCGGATAGTCCAGCCCATCACCGCTCTGTTGAAAAAGAACAAATGTTTTAAGTGGTCTTCTGAAGCAGAACAAGCTTTTCAAGACTTAAAAGCTAAATTCATTTCTGCACCTGTTTTAAAACATCCTCGCCCAGAACTTCCTTATATCGTGGAAACGGATGCTTCTAGTCTTGCTATGGGGGCAGTGTTATCACAAAGAGATCCGGTCACACACCAACTACATCCTGTTGCCTTTTGGTCCCGCAAGTTTTCGCCTCCCGAGATCAACTATTCAATTACAGACAAGGAACTTTTGGCCATCAGATCGGCCTTTAAAGCCTGGCGGCATTATCTTCTAGGAGCCAGACACACAGTCACCGTAATGACGGACCACCGCAATTTACAATATCTAAAGACAGCCAAAGCACAATCTTCCAGGCAGCTTCGCTGGGCTCTGTTTCTAGCCGAATTTGACTTTATAATTACTTATCGACCAGGCAGTAAGAACGGAAAAGCAGATGCCCTCTCCCGGATGGGGGTAGATGAACATTTGACCAATCCAGAACCAATACCCATAATTCCAGAACAAAGAATTTTGGGTTTGGTCAGCGCTCAAACTTTTGAAGACATCAATGGTTAAATCACTCCTAACTCCGGGCGATTTACAAGATTGGCAATTAAAGGGGAAAGAATTTTCAGTGGATCAAGACCTACCATATTTCTGAGGACGATTGCATTTACCCTGTGAGAAAATACTAAAACAAGTAATCTCCTGTTATCACGACTCTCTAATGGAGGGTCACCCTGGCATTACCAAAACCATGGAAAAGATTAAAAGACATTTCTGGTGGCCGTCATGGAAAAAGGATATTAGAGACTTTGTAATCTCCTGCGGTGTGTGTGCCCAGAATGAAAGTCAGAAGGAAAAACCAGCCGGCCTACTACAGCCACTAGACATCCCTCCCTGTCCATGGCATACCCTGTCCATGGATTTCATCACGGACTTACCTCCATGCTCGGGGTATACTACCATTTTAGTAGTCGTGGATCTATTCTCCAAGATGGCTCACTTCATTTCCCTAAAGGGTCTACCATCAGCCTCAGTATTGGCCCGAGAATTCTTAGAAAACATTGTTCGGCTACACGGTTTTCCCTCGGTTTTAGTCTCCGATAGGGGAAGTCAATTCATCTCTGGCTGTCCACTAAGCACCTGCCTCTAAAGGGACCCCGCACCTTCATCCCGAGATACCTTGGACCCTATCTCATATCTGCCATAATTAATCCGGTGGCTGTCAAATTGGAGTTACCTACGCATATGAAAATACACCCATGTCTCCTTATTAAAACCTGTGCAACCAGAAACCCGATTGACTGAACACCCAGAACCGGTTTTAGTAGATGGAGAACTTGAATTCGAAGTAAAGAACATCCTAGACTCCAAAATCTCCAAATCTAAGTTATATTATCTGGTTGATTGGAAAGGTTACGGCCCCCAGGAAAGGTCTTGGGAACCTTCAGAATACGTCCACGCACCTCGTCTGGTCAAAAAATTCCATCTGAATCACCCCGACAAGCCGAAACCCCCGGAGAAGACACGCTTAGGAGGGGCCTTGAGGGGGGGTACTGTCATGATCACTGCTTCCAAGGAGCCAGGACCAGCCCAACGTCCTTGGAAGCAGGCCCCTAACCCTAATCCTAGGCACCAGCCGGTCCCCACTGGGACCTTTTGGACCTTGTCCTGGCGCCGGTGGCCCCAGGCTCATCAAAACCATTGGTCCCGGCACTGGAAGCGCCGGGCTCATAATAGGTGTGAGGATGCTTGGGTGGACTTACCTGCAGCAGACCATGCTGCTTACTTACCAGCCACTTAGAAGCTATCTAAGAACAGGGACTACTTTCTTACCTGGGTGGGGCAGCTCCACTCCCTGGATACAGCACTGGAACTCTTCTGGAAACTGGAACTCTTTTCTTACCTAGGCGGGGCCGTGGAAGAAGACGCCTCATCACTCCAAGGCTATTTAAACCACACCCGATAGATGAAGCGTGCTTCGCGTTATTCTGCCTCTGCAGCATAACGCTCACCGAGTCTGCTCCGGCTTTTCTTCTTCTGATCCTGGACCTGCAAGAATCCTACTTACCATTTCAGTATCCAGACATCATCAGCACCTGCAAAGAACAGAAACAACAGGTTAGCAAGGCGAACTTTACACGCAGCACTTACTCACCTGATCCATCGGCTGCGGCCGCTTCGTCACGCCGCATCTCCACCTGCAAAGGCAAAAGTATTGCCATACTTACCGGCACGCTGTGGATTCCGGATTTCTTCGTTCTGCATCGCCGCCTGTAAAGACAAAGCATTGTTAACAACTTACTGGCATTCTGCGGACTCCGGCGCTGCAAACCAACATCTGAAAGGCAAAAGAAAAGACATTAAGCAGGTATTTACTTACGTCCATCCCGCTCGTCGCAATAAAACGCCTGCAAATACTCCGGCGTCTCTTTAACACGAACTAAGCTGCAAGGAAAGAGACAATTAGAGCGCTTGCCATACTTACAAACATCCAGGCGCTTTACTTCATCTTCCATCTCAAGAGCCCTGCAATACATAAGGGAAAAGCATTATATAGAGTCTGCATATAAACGTGCCACGCATTTAAAGACTATAAAGACAAAAGGTGTCCAGAAACTCACCGCTCGTGCAGACAACGACGGTAACCATCCTCTGAATTCAAGAGGCCTATGTTTCACCAGTGAAGGAACTGGCAATGGCACCCTGCACCAGACGCAGATGGAGAGCCCAGCATTCACCTATATAAGGTGAGCACGTTGACCTGGGGGCTCTACGAAAAATCTGGGAAGAGAGAGGGAGAGAGGGACATTCAACTACCCAGACCATTAACCCCCATATTCTTTCACCTGCAGAAACCTCACTCTTCGAGTCCGACACACAGTGCGAAGAGGTTCGACCCCAGAAGCCAAACGAGTCCTGCACATCACTTTTTGAGTCACAGACAGCTTCCTGCCAAGACCCGCGCCTCCGTGGGAATCAGGTGAGTGTTACACTGACAAAGGAAAACTGTCTTACTATAGCCAGAGCCATTATCGGCCTCGGCTAGATTACTGCAATTCCCGCCTAGCAGGTACCTCTACTAAGAACATAGATAAACTACAAACGGTCCAAAATAATGCCCTGCGGGCTTCCATCACCATCCCCAGAAGAGACTATAGCTCAGCCGCCAGAAGACAAGCCCACTGGCTACCCATAAAAAAACGCATTCTTTTCAAAACACTCTATCTCACTCACAAGTGCCTTCACCACACAGCACCGGACTACCTCTCACAGAGAATCTCTAGACCCTCCACCACAGACCTACCATAATCCACTATGCTAACCTCCTTATTGTGCCTAAGGTCTCCAGAACTCGTGCTGGAGGATCAAGCCTCCCATTCATTGCATCAACTAGATGGAACGACCTTGCTCCTAGCTTGAGAAACATATCACCTCACTTAGCATTCCGCTAGGACATCAAAACACGTCTATTTAACTAAAAAAGCTGGACCTGGACTTATTACCATTTCTATAGGTTTTTGCAACTCCATGTCATGTAACCACATTGCTATGCCTAATGTAACCAGTAAGCAATGCTGTATCATGCATTGAACCTACCATGTCTTAACAGTGCCTCGATGCCCCTGGGCTGCAAGTGCCTATATAAGTTCAAATAAAATAAAATAAAATAAAATAAATAAAACCAGACACCCATACCACAGAATGTGAATGGATGCACCTTTTCCTTCATTCAGGTCCCACCGCTAGGGTGTACCCAAAACAAGCATTTGCTGGGAAGGCTTCTACTAGTGTAGCAGGGACAACCCCACAGCCATATATGGTCCTTTCACCAAACACCCAATCAAGGGGAAGGGAAACAGAGACAGGGTATCTCAGGACTTTGAGAAACAAGAGGGTAAGGCAGAAAGCTATGTGGCTTGCTGTGGCCATCTTGCCTTTGTTTGGGAATCCATTGATTCCTATGGCATGACCTTGGTATCCAAAAATGGAGGAGCCCTAGAGCCACTGCAGATTCAGCATGTAGCTGCCACCAGCCCATACGCTGCTCTCTGAGCAACACACAGGTGCCCAAAAACACACACTAGGTGTGCCAAGGGGTACCCCTACCCATGGGTGCATAGGGGTATCCCATGGGTCTTTCTCACCAATAATACAAATGCAAAGCTTCACTACCAGAGGTTCAGACTGAATTCCTGTGGCACAGAAATATGCACAGAAACACATACAGGGAAGTAGTGGGACAAGGACGAGGAGGCCCTGTCCCTCCAAAGCACTGGCAGTATCACACCTGCCCTCACAAAGTGATCAAAGAAGAGGTCCGGTCCTCTAGGTTCCTGTCCTGCCATTTGTCAGTCTCCATCCAGCTAACCAGAGTACACATCACCTTCCACGGCAGAGCTGACTCACAGGAGCTGACACAGGTGCAATATCAATTGTCATGTGGTGGCCATGATCTTAAGTAGTGCCAGACACTATGTCTAAACTCAGACATAGCTTTATTTTAGAGTTTACCCTGCCACCAACATGGTTTATTTATTATCATCGTAGTTTTGGTACGGGGGCATATCTTAAATGTGCAGGGATACACTGATGTAGTACTGTGATGTGGCAGAGCAGTTAAACAAGCCTGTGAATATTAGCACTTGTGGGATGTGAAGTATACCATATGATTACTATTACTGCAATTCTTGTAGTGACAGATCAGATATATTGATATGATATGATATGATGTGGCAGCTATATTGTGCCGGTACACAAGTGTTTCTAGGCGAGACACAACATGGAGGGGGAAACAAGGGAGGACAAAATGATGATCTTACTAGGCCTTGTGTCATTCAGATCGCGTCAGTGCGGGGACCTATTGCATTCAGTATTTAAGTATGTCTATATGCATTCTTTAGAAAAACATGTGTTGGCCTTTTTCCATCCTCACCTTGAGCATGGCAGTGCACAGTAGCAGATCATAAAGCTACTGTACATTTTGTACAATGGAAAGAAGAGTCATGTGTTACCCTTTTTGCATCACATTGCTACGGTGGGGAGAAAGTGAGCATGTTTGACCCTTTTGAGTGTCTCTGTGCAGGTATTGTTCACCGGCAAGAATTCCTCTACTTCCCTACCCTAAAATAAAAGACTTTAGGGGACTATCTCCAATGTTTACCTCTGCCTCTTGGTTGAAGTGAAAATATTTGCAGCCGGCGGTATTTCATTGGAATACCACCGGCTGTAACTCTCCCAACGGTGTGATTTAATCTGTTCGGCATGTGCACTTTATATAGTACCACTTTTATTGCTGTTACTACAATAAATGCACATGTTAAGTCATCATTTTGTACAATGTACTTAGATGTGGCATGTATAAAATTACAGTTTTGTTGCGTTTCCTTTTTTTTATCATTTAATCATATCTACTCAGATGTTGATAATAGGCGTCTAATGTTCTGAAGATGATGAGGCCACAGCAAAGCTGCACCTCCTCACTGAAACCAATCAGCATTCTATTTTAGTTTTATATATGTTCATGTTTCTGTTCACTGGCTTATAATACTCTCCTTCGCTAACAACACTATGGGCCTCATTACACAGATGGCGGTGAACCATGGCGCTCTTAGCGCCATGGTTCATGCCGGTAAAATACCTGCACCGCCTTGGTGGAAAGGGGAATTACCACCCTATTCCAAGGTTGGCGGGGCGGTAATTCCCCCTTCCACCATTGCCCTTCCCCATTCCCATTTTTGCCCCATAGGGCTCTATGGGAATGGGGAAGGCGCTAATTACTGTACCGCAAATTGCGGTACCGTAATTAGCTCCCTGGTCCCTTTGTGGGTTGGTTTTTAACGCCTGCAAAAAGCAGGCGTTAAATTCCCCAACCCGCAAAGGGACCTCGAAGTAAGGCGGTAAGGATTTACCGGTACCAGTAAAATACTGGTACCGGTAAACCCTTACCGCCATCCGTGTAATGAGGCCCTATAACTTGAGTCAGATTCTGTGCAATCATTTTTAATTATTGGAAAAGTGAATAATGAATAATGTGTTATGTTTTCCTGTATATTGAACAGGTTGTACTCCGGTGTATTCCTTTTCCCTTTTCATTTTAATTGAATCGTTTCCCCTTTCATTTTAATTGAATCTGAATGACTTGGTAGTTGTACGAACACATCAATTGATGAGCTAATAAACATCTTTTGGTGTGTAAATGGTTTTGGTTCAGTTTAAGGGCCTAATTCACAGAGCATTTTCCAATGGGGTTTTGCCATTATAAAACGCTTCTATCAATTGTGCCCTTAGTGTCAAAGTTTAAGTAATATCTGTATGAAGGAAAATATTTATGAGTGGTAACATCCCTGTTTAAATAATATATCATGTACTTCTAAGATTGGGAAAGATACCTAGGTCCTAACTCACATAGCGTTTTCCAACGGGTTTTGCTATTATAAAACGCTTCTGTGAATCAGGCCCTTAATGTTTTCTAGGGTGTGGGGGCAGATGAGTAATTCATTTGGAGAGCTGTTCCATCTTGCATATTGCATACACCTACATAACCTCCCTATCAACCAGGAGCTCGAGCTCATAACAAGGCGTATAGCAGAACACACATATTTCATAGAGGTTCCGTGGGTGGAACCCTACCAGCTTCGGCAATCAGGCATTCTGACTGGGACAGTAACAGGATGTGGCAAGGTGGATGCAACTGCGCTAGAGATAATAAAGAGTCTTCCACCAACTGAAAACTCTCCAGTGCTACATCATTTGGTGCGATGAAGATGGGATACAGTAACCAGAGCCCACCCAGAACATGTCTTTATCTGGAACCAAGGCTGCGCCATGGGGATCGCTGCGCGTAGATTGCTGTTTCAGCAACTGCGTTTCCTCTGAAGTGTTTACCTTCAAACGGGTACCGTGAGTGCAGCTCCAGAGTATGAGAACCATGCGGTTTCCCCGTGTAAGCACATCTGCAGTCCCACGAGGACGTCTCATTAGAGTAGAGGGCCCACAATTTCGAACAAAACCAGAGAACCCTGGGAAATATAGTTAAAATGCCTCTTAGCTGATTGCAGCCCTTATAACCTCACTCTACCATTAGAATGGATAAAACTACACAAGGTGCTGGTGGAGTGCGAGTAAAACTTGTGGCGTAAGCGGACAATGTCCTTCTGGTCCTTAAACATCCTGACACTAGTATGTTGGATATCATTTCATGGTTTTCATTAGCTGCTGGCTATGAACTTAACACTGATAAATCTGAAATACTACCTCTCAATATATACTGCTTCAAACATTACATTTAAACATTCGGCATGAAATGGTGTACAATGGGAATTAAATATTTAGGTATTCATATTTCTTCATCTATTAAAATATCATCAAGCAAAACACTAACACTTTACTATCCAGAATCAAGGTTTTAACTAATTCAGGGTCACCCCTATATCTGTCCTGGTGGTGTCCCATTGAGTACACTAAAATGATGATTTCTTCAATCTTTTAATATCTTCTGTATATGCTACCAATGTTCATTCCTTCCTCTTTGTTTAAAACTATTGATTCATGTCGGACCAGGGACCTGTGGCGGAAGAAACGGAACAGAATGTCAAAATGTAAACTTACAAAATCTCCTGAAATAGTTGGTGTCAGATTTCCTGATTTTAACAAAAAATGTAATTCAGGCTTTGTCTTTAAACAAACGCAGATGTGGTTTACCCCTGCAGGCCATAACAATGTGCCTGTATGGTTGATCCTGGAGAGAGCGATGGTATCCTCTTTGTCACTCGTTGGTAGTTATACTATTAAAGGGAAGGATAGATATATCAATTGCACAAGTGTTATCTTATCTACTTGTTACCTCAGAGGCTATTTGCATCCTACTATTGTTAACTCATTGCAGTTCTTTTCACAATTTCTTTGGTTCAATCCCTTGGTACAAGTGAATAGCAAGTCTGACTTTCAGGGAGTGGCGTTGTCTTTTGATCAATTTGCTGCAAAGTTTTCTACTCCGCTTTCCTATTTGCACCAATATGCTATAAATATTAATGCACTAATGGAAAAATTTGATGTTTTATTATTTGACTCATCTGCTCCTCAGAAAGGCAAATTACAGCACATGCAAAATCTTAATTTTTGTGCTTCAATGTTTTATAAGGTCTTATCTGCCGAAACACCTTCTGTTCCTGTGTGGGGGTCACAAATTGCATTGCAGCACAAGTGTAACCTAAACAATGAAGATAAAGGCTGTGATTCTGTTTGGAACATAATTACTTCATCAGCCAGCCTACTCCAAACCCTATATTTCTTCAATTGCAGAGTTTTCATCACTCCTACGAAACTTTTCAAGTGTAAGGTAGCTCAAAATGACTAATGCT
Source organism: Ambystoma mexicanum (assembly GCF_040938575.1). Lineage (NCBI taxonomy): Eukaryota > Metazoa > Chordata > Amphibia > Caudata > Ambystomatidae > Ambystoma > Ambystoma mexicanum. The sequence goes on from NC_090924.1 coordinate 1,198,001,285, forward strand.
GGAGCTGCTAGATGATGAAGGATCATTTAAATATATGTTTGTGGATTGTGAATTTGTGAAGAAGTATTGGAAAAATGTGTGGAATACAGTAAAACTAATCTTCAAGATACAACATGACTTCTGTTGTATATTGCTTCTACTAAGAAGTCCTCATTAGAGAGTAATGCCTGTCATTTGTTGACCTTGTTCTAGTTACAATTCAAACTATACCAGCCAATTGGAAAAACCTTGATCACATTAATCATAAAATGTGGTGGAATTCCATATGCAATATTCATACACTAGAATGATGTAATGCGTCCCCCCTACTTGTTTATAAGCATGAATTGAAGTGGAAGGTGTTCCTCAGCTTTTTATCTATTGCTGCTCCTAATTCATAATGTACGCTACTTCATTATATTATCATGTCCCTGTCTGCATCCCTCCTAGTGTGTATGTCTATTTTTCTTCTAGGTTACTTATGTCAGCCCTATCCAAGGATCTCTAAGACTTGGGATTCCTTCAAAAAGTCACCAGCCCGACACACTGCAAAGGTTGCCCCCTCGATTGTGTGGCTGAACATAACTGCCCCACAACCATCAGCTCCATCACTGCCTACCTCTGGACGGATCATAACTGCATTCAATGTACCATCCCTACAGCCCACACTACCAAAGCACTCACCTATGCTCCCCCAACTCAAGTCAGAAGCTTGAATAAATTATCGAAGGACAGCCTACTCCCTTTTCTGGAAATCCCTATACTTAAGCCCCCCTTCGCTAATGACCCCAGCACACTTGCAGACATCTACGCTGCTTCACTCACCAAAGCAATTAACGCCCTAGACCCAATCAAAAACAAGAAAGAGAAAATATCTATGCACACCAATGCATGGTTAGCAGAAGAACTACAGGCCTTACGAATTAGTAAAAGCATTGCTCTATCCACATGGCCGTCCAAGCTGAGTGATTCCACCAAGGAAGACTTTAAAAGGCTATCGGCACAATACAAAGAAGCAGTTATTAAAAGCAAAATATCTCCCCTTCAAGTAACGGATCTCTAATGCCAATTCTCAACCCAAGGCAATGTTCACCATTTTCAGAGAACTTATCACCCCCTCCACCTGCCCAGATAAGATCACTAAAGATGAAGCATGGTGCTCTAGCCCACAAACAGCCCTGCTCAGCAAAATAGAACTAATCCAAGAAAAGATTCAGGTGCCATCCAATGCCTTACCCGACCACGAATAGCCTCACCTGCCTAACTTACACTCCCACCACACCACCAACTTGCTTTTCTCCTTCCGTGACATCACTGAATCGGAAGTCCTCGACCTCCTCCATCATCTTAAACCATCCATGTGCAAAGGAGACATTTGTCCTCCTAATATCGTAAAGGAATGTGCTGTCTCCCTTGCACCTCTCGTAACGCCATTCATTAATGCCTCATTTACTACAGGCATCGTCCCCTCCAGCCTCGAAGAAGTTTGGGTACGCCCTCTACTAAAAAACAACTCCCTAGACCCCACCTCCCTGAATAACTACCGTCCAATCACCACCGTCCTGTACCTCCTAAACATCCTGGACAAAGTGGCTCACATCCAAATTCAACACTTTCTCGAATCCAATTCCTTTCTAGGTAGGAGACAATCAGGGTTCCACAAAGGCCCCAGCACAGAAACCGCTCTCCTAAATCTTAAAAACCAAATAACAGAAATTATGGGCAAAGGCAAGCCAGCTCTCCTCCTATTATTAGACCTCTTGGCTGCCTTTGATCTTGTGGACCATAAGATTCTCACCTTGCATCTCACTAATGCAGCACAGTTCATAGTTGGAGACTAACGGGCTATGTCTCCAAACTGAGATCATCATTATTGGCCCCAAAGAAACACTTGCTAAATTGGGTCAAAAATACTGTAACTTCACCATCAACAACTCCCTCATCCCGGTCTCTTCCTCAGTAAAGTCACAAGGGGTCTAATTGGACTCCGCTCTATCCATGATGCCACAGGTAAGCTCCATCACCTTCACTTTTGACCACATGACTAAGCTCATCAATGCCGTAAAACCCTTCCTCTCCAAACAAAACCGTCTCTCAATTGCCAGAGCTACCATTAGACTGAAACTAGATTATTGCAATGTCCTCCTAGCAGGCATCTCTGCAAAAAATCTAAAAAGTCTCCAAGTCGTACAAAATAATGCCCTTAAAGCAGCATTAAATATACCAAAAAGGGACCACATTGCACAAGCCAGGCGAGATGCTCACTGGCTCCCTGTGAAGGAACAGATCACGTTCAAGACTCTAACCATTACACATAAATACACTCTCAGCACCGCCCTACCTATCAGAGACTATCGTCAGAGATTCCTCCTCACGTACTGAAAGATCCTGCCGCACCAACCAACTGTGCATCCCTCACATCAAAAGGGCCAAAGCAGGTGGGATTGGTTTCCCATATATTGCACCCAAACTCTGGAACTCCCTACCCAACACAATCAGAGCTGAGACTTCCCTCCCTGCTTTCAGGAAAGTGCTAAAAACCACACGGTTCAACTAACACTGCCGTCCCCATCTTTCTCCTACCTTTCCTCTCCTGCCTTCTCATTACTGTACTGTGCGTGGATCTAAGAATGTTTTACGTAACTAAGTATGCTGCCTGTAACAGCGGCACGATGCCTTCGGGCTGCTGCGCGCTTTAAACATTTTAATAAATAAATATGTCATGCTATTTGGTATCTCTAAATGATGGTTATATGGTTACTTGGCTTTCATGAACTCCTATTACCAATATTCGGATTAATCTGCATTAACTGTTCTATTATTATTTGTTGGATGCTCTGTTATTGCTTATTGCCTTGTATCACATTATTCCAATAAAAACATTTGCAAACAAAAACAATAATAATCTCACTGAACCAAACACCAAATGCCCCATACGGTGCTTGAACAATGAAATAGAAGGAAAAGTGCTCATGCTCAAACAATTGGAACTCATCTATCTATACTGCTCTGTCAAATCAAAACACATGGCAATGATTCACATGTATATAAATACAGTAAAGTTACCCAATTAAAGCAATCAGCAATACAAAAGACAAAGATACTGGAATAAAGTCTACCAGTATCGTGCAACAGCCTGATATGATATGATAAGGCATTTATAATACGCCTATACACAAGTGTTTCAAGGCGTGACGAGGCAAGGGAGGGGAAACAGAGCGAGACCAAGGCAACGATCTTACTAGGCCTAGTGACATTGAGATCGCACAAGTGCAGGATTAGAAGCCAAGATTACTTCCCAGGCCTGGGAATCCCTCTATCCCATAGAAACAACAGAAGGAAGAAGTCAACACATACTAGAGGCCATTGGTGGCACCAGATGGAGGGCAGTCAGAAAGAAAAACAATCTTCATACATGGCTTGGGCTCACAGTTTTGCAGGAACCCACCTCCAACTACAATTGGAAAACGGAGGAGCGTTAAATGCATAAGATGAATTAGTCGGAAAGATGGACAAGAGATTTGCCACAAAAACCAATGTCATTATGAACTGCCACAACATCTACACGAGAGAGCAGCTTCACAGCAAATACACTGATGAATTTGTCACATCTTGACAACCCTCACAGTTTCATGCAAATTTGCCCAGATCTAAGAAAAAATCACCAGGGATCAACTTGTTATCCACACCAACAATCCGCATATCAGGGAACAAAAGTGGGTAGAATCAGAGCGCAACCTGGATCACGCAATACTTCTTGCAAAGATAATTGAGTGCTCAAAATGCTTGTGTCGCTCCATTGACACTGAGCAAAAAGGAGAACCATCCATGGTATACGTTGTTGGTGGCAAGCCCAACCAAAGGAGCAAACCACACAGAGAAATCAAAAACCAGAAAAGAAGTGGCAAGGCCGACAGAAATAAAATACAATGTTACTATTGTCGTGACATTGATCACATAACCACATGCAAGGACCGTCCAATAATAGAGAGGATATGCAAGGAAGCAGTCGCTCAGGACACCTAACTAAATGCTGTCAAAGCTAGGTTCAACTGTATGCCGCTTGGGCTTGCCTAGGCAGCTTCGGGTTTCCAAATGCTGATGGGAAAAATAGTCAATGGCATGTCAAACATCTTGTTTTTATTTACAATATCATTTTAATATGTACATAGTCAATTAGTAATCAAAATAAAAACCTGCACATAGTTCTTGAAATATAACAAAAGCATGGTCTTACACTCAGGGCTGAAAAGTGTAAAACTATCACAATGAGATAGATTACCTAAGACAGAAACCAGTCAAAGTAGGAGTGAAACCCAAGAAGAACTTAGTGGAAGCAATTCGAAATGCCCTCATACAATCCTGCAAGGAGGAGTTCCTCTTATTTCGAAGCTTGTGTGAGTACTATACAAAGATTGTTGATGGGTTTTCCACAATTATTGAACAAATCTGAAGGTTGCTATAAAAAAAAAGGGTGCACCCTGCCTGTGGAAGGTAAAGCATAACCATGCTTTACAATTGGCAAGAAAAGAAAATATTGGATGCCACCAGCCTTGCACATTTTGACAGTTAAGGGAGATGCCAGCTTAAAGGGCCTCTGTGCCATTTCCTAGACCATAGAATTTCCTCTCATGCCTTTTCTGAGTCTGAGAAAAACGATTCTTTTATAGAGCAGGAAGCTCTAGCTTGTGCCTGGGTGGCAGAGCACTTCATCTAATTTCTTTGGGGTGCCCTGGTATCTCAGGGAACAGGAATCTGTAGCACACGTACTATGTAATGTACTATGTACATTAACGTACTACGTAATGAGAGATGCCTGCAAATAATCCCCACGGCTATTATGATAGGCCTCCAGGTTAACTGAGTTCAGGTATGTAACCAACGACAAGTCAGGATACAAGTCAGGATACACCAATGTCAAGGCAGACTGCCTCTCAAACGTCTTCTCGACTTGATGCATATGGAGCAAAGCAAGTCAGATGTTAGAGACAAGAGATTTGGGGAAAGTTATTTTAAAGGGAACTGTGGGAAATGTGAGAAGGTGAGGACCCCACGTTGAAGTCTGTGAAAGACAAAATAAAACAGAGATGGCCTTTGTTGGGAAAACTGGTGGATGAGATGGAATGATGTGTGAAAACTGCAAATTAGCTCACCCTCGAAAATCACATTTTGTGGAGGGCAGAAAGAAGCATTCCTCTAGAGGGGATCAGTGAAATTCTGATAATAGGTGCTGCACATGTGGGACGTCCTACTATCTCATGGTCCAAGAACCTTGTCACAGACAATATCTGGTGGCCTGGCATTGATCAGGATGAAGATCACTATGCTGTTGGGTTTCAAGTATGTCTGAGTGGCAACGTCCTCCAATCCCTGAGAGTCCCCTGCAAGCCAGTGCAGGTGCCTGGTCACCCGTGGGAGAAGTTGGCACAAAACATTGTTTCTCCCTATCAAATACTTTCTGCAAGAATGAGATTTGCAATGATCAAAATTAACTACAACTAGCAATGGGCTGAGGTAAATTTCATCAGGGGAATTCATTGAATTCTTTGATTAACATGTTGTCACTGAAGGAATCCGTAAAACACTTATCACATACAACAGAGTGAATGAGTTTCTGGCCCAGCCTGGTGGGACACAACGGACCACAGCCCTGTACTGCCCACAGACCAATGGCCTTGTAGGAGATTTAAGAGGGTCATCAAAGACACTATATTACACTTACTGAGGTCAAACTTTGCATTAGGAAAGCATACCGGATATGTTGTTGGTGCATAGGGTCCACAGGCATGACATCACTGGAGAATCACCTTTTACACTCTTGAGAGGAGGGATACCAGAGATATGAGGTGGCCTGGATGGCTTGCTAAGCCTTACAGTAGACTCTTGCTACTAGCTACAAAGGTCAAATCAGTACCAAGTAGGCATATGACAAAAGACATATAACAAATGTCCATGAGTTGAAAGTGGGGATGAAGTGTGAATCAAACTTCCACACCAGATGGATAACGGGATCTGGAAATACAGTGAACCACTTATGATTATCAAATGTGAGCCCTCTTTCATAACCCCTGAAGACTTGACATTTTCAGCAGCCATGCCTCAATTCTCTAAAGCACAGACGAAAACTACAAATAAATACAAATTCACAAGGGCTCTTTTTCTGAGTCCCACTGATTTTTCATATCAGCATGATTTTCCCTGATTTAGCAGACAGAATTGTCTATTTGATAGAACTTAACATGTCCGCCAGATTTTGAAATCCACCAGGCTTAATGCTGGCATTAGCAATACAATTGTGGAAGACATTTTTATTTAATTCCAGTAGGTTGTGCTTGCTTTTACCAAATGAAAAAACAGATGCATTCGATTGGAACCCCTTTACACCTTTTCTGAAACGGAGTGCAACATTTGTGGTAACCTACACCACCAGGTTTTAATTTATTTCCACTATATCTCAGAAAAGATGCCGATTGCACAGAGGATACCTTTTTACATGAAAGTGTGAATAGAGCCCATTTCCTCGGTGTACTTTCCACTTAGGGCGGAAGCGAACCCCTCATGAACTTGTACAAAGAACAACATAGGAAAGGAACAGAGAAAGGGTTTAAAGTGAAGGTTTTGCATCTTTCTATGTTATACTCTAACCTAACTATCCTGCAAATTCCTTCCCGAACAATCTGGTAGATTACCACAGCTAAAAGGGAACAGAGAACATGGAAAATTATTTTTTCTAAAGAGGAAATAATAGGAAAACCTTCGTCTGTGTTAAGGATAAGGCATTGATGTCAGCAACAGGAAGCCTATTCACAGTCAAATACACACAAAAAAAAGAATGGTTACAAAAACCACTCCTTTTCATTATCAAACTGTCCTGAGAAGAACTCTGTGAACACTTGTCTGTCCCTCTAATTCAGAGCATGCCAGGTTAAATCTCATTTCAACAGCATACCAAAACCTACACAGGAACACTGTTCCTTTTGAAGGGCTTGAACTTTACTTTGGAGTTTTGAGTCTTCAGAATGGGTGTTCAGCTGTCTCCCTGCAGTTTGAGGTACCTGATTGGCTTCTGAAGCAATTGGCGGCCTTGAACTCTGGATCAAACTTGATGGTGTATCGAACAATGGGAAACTCATTTGAAGACTTAAACTATGGATTGAGATGCGATTTAGAGAACCCAGAAAATCTGGAGACTGCCCACAGATCTCTTTGAACTCCCCTTGAAGTATGTTAAGGGCCCACCGATCATTTATGGGGAGGTCTGTCATGGTTAACCACTACAATAGTGAATACATTTGTAGATATGTTTACGGGATATGAAATAACAACAATTTTTGCATTGTAATTTTTGTTAATTATGCATTACAACTCATTAACTGCAACAGTGAATATGGCTGCAGATATAGTTGTGAACTATGGGACAGCTACCTGTTTCACATAAATAGGATAAGCAACACAAAAAGATTAATTGTATTTATTGTACATTTTGCATCATGTGCAAGGTCCTTGTCTCCTTACACCTCCAGTCAATGTCACGGTGTCCACAAGCCTAACCACTTCTACATCAGAAATAGCATTAGCTAATACATTGGCATAAATACACTCGTTAGTCAACAAAGGTCATTACAAGGCAACCACAAAACTCTAAATCGGTTGCTCCCCATCCTGTTTCCTTCTACAAGCACTCATTATTAAAAAAAAAACCACAACAAAAAAAAGAAACTGTCCTTCTTCCTGGCAGGCCTTTCACCTTCAAGTGTACCCTTTAGCCATACCTAATACTTTGAGAGTTTCTTTTGAAAGCTGTAACACTTTTCTGCCCAGCTGATTTGCGAAGCGACTGAAAAATCAATTGTTCGGAATTTGCAAGCAAAATATTATTTTCGATGTTCTATCAGTTCTAACAACTTTGAATCCATGACGGGGCACTTCACTCACACATTTAAAACCAAAATGTGATGATATTCATTTACAAAAGTATATCTAAAATCCTATAATTCTAATAGATTTCAGGAAACATAAATGTTTGGGTTCTGTATAAAAGTGCTACACAATAGTATCAGTCGCAAAGCCTGAGCAGAATGTCTTCTGGAGCTTTTCATAAGATCCTTGGTGGGCTGGAACTAAAAAGGTGTACGGTACTGTTAATAAAGGGACGATTTGTATGCACGCCATTGCACTTCTACACTAGACAGATTTGTAACAGGGTAGGCACTAAGCATGTGCGGGATGGCTCAGACATAATTTGCCCGATGAAAGTTCCACTCATGTTGAACTTTGCCCGTTTTTCCAGAGGTTCATTACATGAGGTTCTAAATTATTTGTGTCTAAATGACGAAAGGGTAGTAGAAACCTAGACAGTCGATGTCTGACATTTGAAAAGGCAGGAGCAGTTCAGGCTTGTTCTGGAAGGGATATGCAGGATAGTTAGGTTAGAGTATAACATAAAAGATGCAAAACTAGTTGACAGGAATTATTGATCGGGATATAAATAAACAGAAAACTCTATTTTCTGCAGTAAAAGAGATTGTTAATTCAAGACAAGGGGCCTCATTAGGAGTATGGCGGTAAGGCAACAACAGCGCCGGTATCGCTACTGTCACCGTTGCTACCGTACCGCCATACTTGGACTTCTGCTCGCAGGATCCCTTGCAGCCACCTGGTCTGACCAGGTGGACGTAACGGCACCCGCGAGCAGAACATAATAGTAGCAACGTTACCGTTATAAACGGTACCGCTGCTACCATCCTCCCCTTTCCCATTGAGCCCTATAGGAGCTCACATGGGAATGGGGACGTACCGGCTTCCGCACCCACACAAGGGGAATTACTGGGTCCGCCGAGGTCGGAATAGCCCGGTGATGACACTTTCGTGGGTGCCGGAGCTGGATGCGAGTTTGGGGGTAGCCTTGCGGGTAAAACCAGATCTTGGTGGCTCACTACTCGAGTTTAAAGGGCCAAGACGTTGCACAGTTCTGCTGAAGATCCAAGTCAGTCAAGAAGTTAAAAGAGTGTTTTGCTGTCTTTGCACCTTTTTATGGATATATTACAGTTGTCACTAAAACAGGGCTATTTTCCAAACTCCTTGAACATTGGCCGTGTTCGCACTTTATTAAAATAAGCTAATTTAGATGCTAATCTTTTAGCTAACTATAGACCTGTTACATCTCTTTCGTTCTTGGGCATGTTCTTAGGAAAATCTGTATTTGTTCAGTTAAATGATTGGATTAGATCACAAAACCTATTAGCAGCCTCCCAATCAGACTTCTGACCAGGGCAAAGTACAGACACCACTACACTGCAGACTTTAGGTGACATTATGAGGCCTTTAGATGATGGGGCCTATTATGAATTTGTAGTTTTGGACTTGACGATGGCATTTGACACTATTGATCATGAGGTCATCCTTGAAATTTTGAAACAAAGAATGGGGATCAATGGCGCAGTGCTTAAATGGATGGAGTCTTGTGATGAATCTGATGATGTCATCACTCCTTTCTCGGAGGTAGCCTCACCCCATATGGCCAGTCGAGGGCAGCTGCTACCTGATCCTAGGGGCAGATATATGAGGGAGATTCACATGGGTGGAGGCATCCCTCAGGGGGGTGAAACGGCATTGTCAGGTGAAAGCATATAACCTTTTTTCCCTTTTAGGGAGGTACCCTCCATGTCCCAAAACTTTATGGCTTAAGGTAATTGTTCTCTTCACACCTCAACCAAATCTACTAATTACATTTTGCAAATCTCCACGAATAAGCTACCAAGAACTGCCTATCATCCCATATGCATAGAAATACTGGGACAAGGAGACTGGAGTAATGCAGATCAAGGAGTCAGAGAAGCACATTACAAGCTCTAGTGTTTGCAAACCTGTGATAGGTGCTGAGACATTTAAAAATCCCATCCAGCATGGAGAGCAGAGATGCTGCTTGGGAAAGCATCATCCTCTCAGTGCGGACTAAGGTACAATTGAGCCATAAAGCTGCCATTGAAAGAGCCGGCTATGGGGGGGTGGCGAAAGAAGGAAGACTGCAGATGCTGGTTCACTATGTCAGAGTCGCAACAAGAAGAAGAGGGAAGTCCCCCTGATGGCCACAGGAGCCAAGTAGCTGTACTGAAGCTGCCTGAACACAGAGAAGGGCTCCACAGCAATGCAAGAGACGTGAGGGATGTGGGAGCAGCTGAGCAAAGCCAGTAAGTCTGTGAAAGGGAAGCAGAACCATGGAACTGTGAAGCTGGAGAATGCCAAGGGTAGCCGGTGGGTCATAAGAAGGGAAACTAGGGTATTGGGGCACTCCAGAAACGTTATCAAGTACAAATAAGTGCAAACAAAGTGAATGAAAGGGAAATTCAGACCCATGTCTCTGAAATAATAACAAAGTGAATGTGAAAAATATACAAGGTGAATGCAAGACAAACTCAAGTTTGCAAGTGTGTAAAGTGAACTAAATGAGAAAAGCCCTGACAGCAGAATATACCAGGCAATGTCAGGTTTGCAAGTGTGTGGAGTAAGTCACATGAGAAAAGCCCTGTCCGGAGAGCATACCAGGCAAAATCACGTTTTCAAGTGTGTAAAGTGATTCACAATAGAAAAGCCCTTGCAAGAGAGTACAGATATCGAAGGCAAGCTTTAAGTGTGTAAAAATAAGCCACATGAGAAAGACCTGGCAGGGGAGTACAGCAGGCAAAGCCAAGTCTCAGTTTTATTTATTTTCTTTTTTTACCAGAGAATCCCAAGGAAGACTCATGCCCTAAGCAGTTTCTAATTGTGTTAAAGAGACCTGGGGAAGGGAGACAGCTCCCCAGGAGTGAAATGCGATGCCAAGAGTAGGAAGTTATCCTCTTAAGCTATAAAGAACTTCGGTTGTGTAATTGATTTCATTGTGCTGGTGAAGAATAACCTGGGGAAGGGAGCCATCCCTTGGAGCTTTGAACTTTTGTGCTGGAGTTACATTTTTTATTTGATCTTGACCATCTGTGCACTTTCAAGCCCAAAAGTATTATCCTTTTTAGAGTGTGAGTTTCGACATCTTGACAAGGGACAGACCCTTATTATTTGGTTGGTGTTGGGAAATACTGCTTAGGGTAGGGACAGCAAGGCATTTCTCAGCCCCCTTTTATTTTTGAATAAAGGTTTATAGCCAAAACAAAGAGCTTTCTGTGTCTGTGTCTCATTGCTTTCTCCTAACAGTACATTTTAGAAATCATCATCAACTAATTTTAATTGATCAGGAGCGCTCACCCTTGGACCCTGTCCTGTTTAGAGTACTGCAGGGGTCAGTATTATCACCAATGCGGTTTAAACCCTGGAACCTCTAGGGGATATCATATCTAATCATTGTCTCTATGCATCAATATGTGGATCATACCCAGCTTTACTTGAAATTATCATCCAGTGAAGAGCTAACGAGATTGGTGGCGTGCCTACTGGATATCGAGGAGTGGATAGTCTCTCATTTTTTATAGCTGAATCCTCTGAAAGCCAATTTTCTTTTACTTTCACATGCAAGTTAGACCCCTCTTTTTAAAAAAAAAAAGGTTTCAGGAAGCACACGTTTTACGTGTCCCTTCTCAGTTTGCAATGGTAGTAAAATCCTTGGGATTTTATCTGGATATGCATCTCTTGTTCTCTACTGTGAGGATCCATGCATGAGACTGGGACAAAGAGGAGACATATTTTCGGTTATAAACTTGTATTCAAATATTTTGCATTGGAAAATGCGTCACTATCACTATTATAGGAGGAATTTCCCTTCCTCAAACCATAATCCTATTCTGGCCCTCACACTCTAAATAAACCTTAAATAAACTCTAAAGATCTAAAGGGGTCTGTGCTCAAAAGTTGAACACAAAAATGTCCAATTCAACAGAAAGACTTTTCTCATGAACAATGGTCTTCTTCCCAGGGTTTGCCTTTCACCAGTTCAAAAAAAGATTAATCAACTTCCAAGAGGGTTACTCTCTCCAATTGGTATTTTCACTTTTTTGGGGGAATTGGCTCCCTTCCCCAAGCTTTCTCTTCCTTTGATATTTTACAGTTCTTTAAGGATGTGTCTTTTCCTAAGGACTCTTCTCTTTATAGTTTCCCAACAGTTCATGAATTCAAGGACCTTTCCTTGAGGATCTTTAGAGTAGTCTTAATGTTTGTGTCCACCTGAGCATACTTCACCATGTCACGTTGCATAATTATTTCACCTTCACCAGGTGTACCGTCGTACTAGGACTTCATTACTTAAACTTCAACCTTCATCTGATATACTCTCCTGCCAGGACGTTTATTTCATAAACACCTTGTTTTGCAAATAATTAACAAATTTAGAACCCTTTTTTCAAAAAAGGTTTCAAGAAGCACACTTTTTAGGTGCCCTATTTGCAGTTTGCAACAGTTGAAAAATCTGTAAGATTTCATATGTAGGCGCATTTCTCTTTCTCTACTATGAGGAGCCTGGAATGAGACACAGACACATAGGAGAGATATTTAACTTCACCTGGTATACTCTCCTGCCAGGTTAACATTTCCTTATACAGATGTGTTAGGCAAGATTGTATGCAGTACCCTTTGGATACACTACAACAACCCTGACCTCCTGGCAATAGTAACCCAAATTTGGTATACGTCTGTACTAGACAGGTTGGTAGTGTGGTCGAGTAGCCAGGCTTATCTCAAGAGAGGTCAATGTGAGCTGTAGGGGAGTTACACAGAGATTCACAGTGACAAGTATTCAAATAAACTCTTACACACAAGGTTTCTTGATTAAACAATTATTAATTTGTTTAACAGTCCGTTTGAATAATCCTTCTTCAGAAGGGAGTAATATACAGCAACACACAAACACACTTCATAAATACACACTGTTAGTTTTCTAATTCAACAAATGCCATTTGGGATGACCCACAGACACTACCTACACCCTCAGGTGACTTCAATAGCTATGGTGTTGTGGCATTAATATATCGCTGTTGCACTGTTGCATTTAGAATATACTTGAGAGGAGTGTCAACGAAAAGAGATTTCAGAATAAGACAAGCATTTACACAACTATTCTTCCCCAGTAAGTACTTTCAAACCTGCCCCCCAATGCAAAGTCAGTCAACCCTTTCCTGGAAGGAAGGCACAACATCTAAGCAGAGGAGAGAAGAGTCATTCAGGGAGCCAGGCCAGCCAATGTTAAGTTAGCAAAAGTCAAGGTGAACTGAAGCACTTCTTGCAGGTAGGTAAAAGTCTTGCACAATGTTTTATAAGTCTTTGTAGCAAAAGTAGAATCAAATGTAGGGTCACATGCTGTTAGGCCTGTGAGTAGTGGAAGATGTATGCAACTCTATAAGAGCAACCGAGACAAGTGTCAATTGAGATCAAGCAAGGTGGCACAACAAGAGGTAAGTTCTCTTAGACTGTACAGTACCCGTGGGTTGAAAGTGCCACAGATGGCTTCTGTTCCTGTGCAGCTCTGCAGATCCTGGTGTTCCTGGGCCTCAGTCGTGGGGACAAAAGGGAGGACTTCTGTGGACTCCTGCACTTCAATGGGACAGTCACCGACCGCACCAGGCAATCTTCAAACAAATGGCACTTCGGTGTTTCAGCTCCTCTCGTCTACCGCAAATAGCAACACTGCGGTTCCTGGCTGTCAAGCTGGGCTTTCCTTGCATCTGAGGTCCAGCACTCTGTTGAGGTGACTCAGGCTCGGTCAGTCCTGCTTCCTGGGAGTCGGGAGGATCTTCCTGAAGCTCTTGGCCAGTTTAAATCCAAAGCACACAATCTGGTGTTCCTCTCCCTGGCTATTTGGTTCCAGCAGCGAATGCAGTGGAAATTTCAACCAGCTTTGAGAGGATGTCTAGGTGGCTTACTTTGGACTTGATTGGTCCCACCAACTCAAGGGGAGAAGTTGTCCTTGCGGGGCTTCTCTGTCGATACGAATTCGTAGATTCAGCACAGCAGCAGGCACTTCACCACGCAAACCAATGGTCCAGGAGTTGCAGCAGGCATCTCTTCCAAGTTCTTCTTTGGATTCCTTCGTCCAGTGGTCGACTCTGCCTTCCAAGCCAAAAAGACTCCCCTTTTATGCAGGTTTCTCCCATTCATTCCAGCCCAACTGTGAGTCACCCAGCAGGGTGGCTGTCCTCTTCCAGACAGCTAGCCAGCCAATCACCTAAGAGTGCATTCCTGTCTCCTAGGAGACTAAGCACAGGGAGTTTCGGGCACCTCCCTTGCTTCCTGCCCCCGCCAGACACCCTGGCGCCAGAGGTGGGCTTCACTCGTGAATCCCGCCAAAGACAAAATGGACAAAGGGACTAAACCTGGTTTGGCACGCAGAGTAAATCTCAAGAAGGACCTTTCCACAAAGAAATGGCGAAAAAAGAAGACCGGCCATTTTGACAAAAATGGCACCCTTTTGTGCTTTACTGCAGCTGTGAACGCAGTCCACGGTAAAAGCACACCACGGTAGTTAAACGTAAACCACTGCCACCAGCCATTCATTGAGGGAAGGATAAAATAAAAATGCTACATGAGAACCTATACAAAAGGGATACTAAGTAACCCCTCCAGCACCCTATAGTCAGATAGTGTGTTCTGGGTCTAGAAAGTTACACATGTAGGTAAAGTCAATTTCACTTTATTGCTCTTGGAAACAGTAGGTTATCCAAGAGAAGGTATTTAAACCTTTGGGAAATCTGAAAGACTTCCCTGTGCCACTGCACTGAAGGTGCTGTGTGACACAATGTAAAAGATGATGCCAATGGAGTTTGTCAGACTCCATACTTAACAAAGGAACACAGAAATCACATAGAATTAAGAGTACACAGTCCCAGCAAAGGAGCTGGGGTCTCTAAGGTGGGAGGAATTTAGCACTAAACTGCAAATTCTCCCTAAGAAGATACTTAACCTGGTACATTATCTCACCAGGACTTTATCACATAAACACGTTGTTACAAAAATACTTTAATTTCACCTGGAATACTCTCTTGCCAGGACTTTGTTACTTTAACTCTTTATTGTACAGATGCTCAACCCCACCTGGTATTCTCTTTGTCCAGGACTTTATTACACAAACACTTTGTTGCACACATCTTTAACTTCACCTGTTATACTATTGTGCCAGGACTTTGTTATTTAAACAGTTCATTACTCAAATACTTAACTTCATCTGGTGTGTTTGCTTTACAGGACTTTATAATATGGATCACTCTTCTATCACAATCTTCATTCAGTATATTTCCTTGCTAGGTCTTTGTCATATGGGTTATACTTTACTCCCTCGTTGGGGTTTAATAACCCATTGGCAACTTGCGTTATAAACACTCTTGCTTCTCAATATGCCTTTAAGGCATGACAGACGGAGGAAACTTCCCTAAAGGGGAAAGGAAGGCATGTGTTTCTTCCAACAATGTTGATGCGTCTCTCTGATAATCACCTCCCCCCGGCTTGTCTTCCCTCATATAGCTTCCCCAAGGCCAGGATCAGGATGAGTTAGTGGCTGCTGTCCTCTGGCCACATCCGGATAGGTTATCCAATGGAAAGGAGTGATGACATGCTCAGAGCATGACACTACACAGAAATGCAATGGTAAAATCTGCCAATTTTAAGTTATTTTTGTTAGAACAGTCAAGCATTTCATCCCGGAGTTCACTTTCATACGTTAGTCCAGTCTCTGGTCCTTTCTCAGATTTATACTGGTAACTCCTTGTTAAGAGGACACACAAGAAATACCTTGCTGCCACTAAAATCAGTTTTTAATGCAGCTGCCCAGTTAATCTGTGGGCGTCTAAAATATGATCACATGTCCCCCATTTTAATGAAACTGCACTGGTGACCCATTGATTTTAAGATATACTTTAAACTGTTATGCATTGCGCACTAAGAACTTTATTCTCGATCCCCAGAGTATTTGGAAAGAAAACAGTCAAGCATTTCATCCCGGAGTTCACTTTCATACGTTAGTCCAGTCTCTGGTCCTTTCTCAGATTTATACTGGTAACTCCTTGTTAAGAGGACACACAAGAAATACCTTGCTGCCACTAAAATCAGTTTTTAATGCAGCTGCCCAGTTAATCTGTGGGGGTCTAAAATATGATCACATGTCCCCCATTTTAATGAAACTGCACTGGTGACCCATTGATTTTAAGATATACTTTAAACTGTTATGCATTGCGCACTAAGAACTTTATTCTCGATCCCCAGAGTATTTGGAAAGAAAACTAAAAATATCTGGGGCACAAAAAAAAGGCATTTGGAGCCAGGAGTGTTTGCAATTGGAGATCTCAAGCTTTAAACAATCATTCACCCAGAAAAGATAATTTTCTGGGATGGCCGTTAAACTAGGGATCTCACTTCCGAAAAGCATTGGGCATACTATGATCTGATAGGATATGATAAGTCCAGGGATCAAAATTGGGATTTGATGACCAGGAGCAAAAGGCTAATCATTGGTATCCGGTATAACCAGTTAGGCAGGAAACCAGGAACTATTACAGACTGTGCAACAAATCTAACTTTGCGAAGATGCAAACTCTGTATTCTGTATTCTTTAACATCCTTTATATACATCCCCAAACATACACAGTTAATATCACATAGCTAGGTCTGTATGGCACCACTCTCCCCAGGAGTCAAAAGTAGCTCCTGGTAGCTGTTGGTTTCAGGCTATCCAGGATCCCCTTGGCTACAACCAGGAGCTAAATAGCTCCCAGCTCCTGGAAATTTCGAACCGTGTAAGTCATTTATAACATGCCTGTACACAAGTGTTTCTAGGCATGAAAAGACATGGAAGGGTAGACAGATGGAGGGCAAAACAAACAAACATACTAGGCCTTGTGTCATTCAGATCATGCAAGTGCTAGAGCGTGGGGGAGAGGAGAAGTGCCAGGGAGAGCAATGGATGGGGAGAATGCAGTGGCAAGAACGTGCTAAGTGCTGCCTCTGTGGTTGCTCAGTAAGTGCAGGGAGGTAGGGGACTGTAGGCTTGCAGATACAGTCCCTACGTGGTTGGAGGGCCCGCAGGCAGTGCAAGAGGCTACTGGTCAAAGGTAGTGCAGGAGCCTGGTGCCTGTTAGGTTCAGTGGGAGGCCAGGTAACCACTTAGCAGAGCACACATGAGCATCAGCATGGGAGAGATAGAGAGTGAAAGCGGAAACGAAAAGGAAAGTCTTGAGTTGCCTCCTGAACCTTAGGTGGTCCTGCTCAAGTTTGAGCGAGGCAGGGAGGCTGTTCCAGAGGGAGGCCCAAAACGAGGACAGAGATCTACCTCACACTCAATGCCTGTAGAATCTTCTGCCTATCAGAGATTTGGAGGTCTCGAGCATAGGGCTCGAGAAGGAAGATGCTTAGGAAGAGAGAGTTGGATGTAGTGTGGTCACCGGCTCCAGAAATACTTGTGGACGATGCAGCCGGTCTTGAACTTGATCCTTGCAACCGCCCGGAGCCAGTGGAAAGACTTCAGGGCTGGAGAGATATGATCCCTGGCTTTGAGGCCAAGGACATGTCTTGCAGTCACATTCTGGATTAGTTGTAAAGGCGCAGGGTAGAGGCAGGCAGATTTAGAAAGAGGCTGTTGCAGTAGCCCAACCTAGAGAGAACCAGAGCTCTGGAGACAGTGAGCTTCTGGGGGAAGTGAGAAAAGGAAGAATACCTCTGAGGAGGTGCAGCTGGTAGTGTGACTTCATAGAGATGTCTGAGATGTGTGGAGAAAAGGAGAGGGTGGAGTCAACGATGACACCAAGGTTCATAACCTCGGGTGGAGGGTCCAGGGTGGGTGGCCAGAGTGCAAGAGGGAAAGTGGGAGCAGGAGTCCCAATGAGAAAGATTTCAGTCTTACTGACATTAAGGTAGAGATTGTTGAAGGCACACCATTCCTGAATCATGGATAGACAGTCAGGAATGAGTGAAAGATCAGAGGAGGCTGAGGGAGAGGTGAGTGTCATCCGCACATCACTAAACGTTGGAACAGAAGGTAGATATGATGTGGGGCAGAGGAGCCAAGTAATCGTTGAAGAGCCCAAGTGATAGGTTAGACCCCTGGGGAACACCACAAGTGGAGAGAAAGGGTGAAGAGAGAAACGACCCAAGTTGGACCTGGGAGGGTCGATTGGAGAGAAAGGAGGTCAACCATGCTAGGGCCTTACCTGTGATGCCCAGGTTTTAATGGATATGATTGATCAGGATGGCATGGTTGACCGTATCAAAAGCAGAGGATAGATCAAGGAGAATGAGTACAGAAGGAAGGTTAGAGTTGAGATTAGAGAGCAGGTCTTCACAGGTGTTCAAGAGAGCTGTTTCCATGCTTCTGGCTGCTCAAAAGCCAGACTGGTGGTCATGGAGACAGCCAACAGATTCAGTACGGAGAGTAAGCAGGGAGATGGCCAGCTTTTGCAGGAGTTTGACCAGGAAAGGAGTGAAAGAGATTGGGCAGTAGTTTGCCAGAGAGGAAGGATTGGCAGAGGGCTTCTTGAGGAGGGTGCGCACAAGGGAGTGCTTAAGAGGGAGGTTCCAGTGGCAAAAGAGTGATTGCAGAAATCGACCAAGACTGGAGCAAGGGTGTCGATGGGGTCATTGATGATTCTGAAGGAGCAGAGGCGCACCTGCTTTGACGAGACTTTCATAGATCTGACTTGTCTAGAAACATCATTGGGGGTGAGCAATGGGAAGGAGGAGAAAGGAGGAGGAGAGATGGCCAGAGGGGCCAGGAGTGGTAGAGGGAGAGGAAGAGGAGGGAGTGGAAGGTGCGTCCTGAGTTTTAGTGGTGAAGTGAGAAGCCAGTGCTGTGCAGAGGGCCCTGGGGGGGAACAAGAGAGGTGGAGACTGCAGCAGGATTGGCCCGCTCCTTGCAGATTTGGGAACGTTCAGCTGAGTTGTTAGAGGATGCAGAGACACTGTTTTGGATGTAAGCTCTCTTCTTTGCCTTTGGAGCAGGCAGCAGGCCAGTGTGCCGGGGGATGAGCCTGATGCCCTCCACTCCCCCTCAGTCATTTAAGGGTGGTGAGGTCGGAATCATACCAATAATTGCACTTGGATGTGTGCTTCAGATGGATCATCGTGACATGGGCAATGATATCAAGAGTGTTAGAGATTGGAGGTGCTGTTGCGCTTGGAGAAATCGGCTGCCTAAGTGTGAGCCTTGTGCTGGGAGGCATAAACTTGGTAAAATCCTGTGTTGGACTGTGTAAAACCAGTGAGGGGACATCGGAGGGTTGCACCGAAGCACCCGGTCCAGCTGTCATCCAAAGCTGGAGACGTCAGCTGGCCCTGATCCAGAGATTCGAGTGGCTACAGGCAGGCTATGGGCCGGTGGCAGCCCGATCCAACAGGCACTTCCAGGGGAGCAGCTGCCGAGGCCCAGGATCCTCGTACTGAGGTGGGGGAGTGGCCTCCTGCCCACTCTTTCTGGGTCCTCTGGCGCCGGTCGCGCCTAAGCCCCTGAAGTCGAAGGGAGAGGATCACCCCACCTTCCAACGAACCCTGCTCGCTTGATCTTGTGGTTCCCTGAGGCGCAGTGCGGATCGCCTTGGTGCCCGACACCCCCGACATTGAACAAAGCAGCTCCAGCGCTCCGTGGGATCGAAAGGTGCTGGTGCGGGGCTCCCGCCCTGCCTCTCCTGTTACCTGCATGCCTGGCAGGGTGCCTCCACAGCGGCCCAGACGGGTGGAGCTGCAAACCAGCGGTAAATCCCAGGGGCTGGAGGGGCCTTGATCTATTCAACCAATTTAGCGCCTGTAGGACCTAGCCGCCCCCCCGGGGATGCTGTAAACTTCCCGGTGGCCTGCCCCGCCGTGCTGGGAGCCCAGATGCACGGCGGGGGAGCGGCTCCCTCTGACACCCCCTGACCCCTGCACAATCTGCCTCAGTGGCGCAGGGGCTTGTTCTCCAGAGCTGTGCGCACTACTAACTCGGACCAAAAGGGGCATTACAACGCAGCCACTAACAACCAGCAATAGCTGATGGTGAGCATCCTGAGACTCATTCCACGTGGGAGAACATAACCCATTCAAATGTGGACGAGTTCCTTATAAACCCCCTCTCAACTCCAACCGCTGTATCAGTAAAGAAACCTATCCTTAATTACTGGCCCTGATATAGGCAGACCTGATAGAGACTGTAATAGAGAGCTCCCAGATCCCTGGGGCCTGATCCATTCTCGCTCAATTACAGAACTCACCTTGTGGATCTCGACTGTGGGGCTGCCCAGGTTCAGGTGTAGGGTGCCTTGATAAGACAATTACAATTCAAACTTCCTACATCGCCCATTCACCCTCCGCCCCAGGAGAAACTTGCAGGTGTGCCTCTTCTCTGCATACTATGTGCACTGGCTGACCAGCAGCCCGGGATGTGTTAACTGAACTGTAGCCGATTCCGGCCACCTGCACCATCCAGCGACCCCTTCTTACCTCAACTACCTGACATCCCACAGCTGCTCGGGGGTGCTCTCTCTGGCACATTTGCTTCCTACCATCACCCTCACTCACTTTCTCGCCCACCTCCTGTGGTCCTCCCTACCTATTAAAAGCTCTCCATATACCCCGATTTCCCAGATCTACAGGACCTACCCCAATCTCTACCATGTCTAATGGCACGGGAGGAGGGAACAGAGCTCCATCAATATGTTCACTAAGACACAATCTAGACATGCAGAGTAGGTGCAGGAGCTTGAACCCACCACCTCGGCTCCCCAGGACTCCATTGACTCACAGAAAATGATGGAGTATATCCGTGAGGGGTTCACCACTCTCCATTCCAAACTGAACGATATGAATGGCGCCATATCCTCTATCAAAGCACATATCGAGAAAACCGACAGTCGAGGCAAGGGTTGGCGACTTGGGCGCTCTCTGAGCGGAGGTCTCCTCATTGTCTAGACGTGTGCATGAGGTGGCCAAAAAAATGAGGACCTGGAATCGCGCTCCAGACGTAATAACCTCTGCATAATTGGGGTCCCCAAGGACAAAATCAAAGAACCCATGGAAGACTACCTGGAGCCCACTCTACTTACCCTTCTGGACTCCCCCAGGCTCTCACCACAGTTCGCAATTGAAAGAGCCCACCAAGCTTTATCAGCAAAACATAGACCCAGCGCACCCCCGTGCCCCATCATAGCCATCATAGCTAGGGTCCTGAACTTCTGTGATCGAGATGCCCTCCTCAGGGCTGCAAGAGCCAAAGGGGAACTCTTACTGGGGTCGGCTAGGATCCACTTATACCCCGATTTCTCAGTCGCCGTTCAAGATGAATGCAAACCTTCCTGGCAGTCAGAAAAATCTGCACAACCTGCAATTTAAATATTCCATGCTATATCCTGCTAAATTGAGAATTGAACACTCTAACCAGTTTTTCTTTTTCACGATCCCAGAAGATGCCTCCAAATTCATAGACAAACACTTCCCTGGTTAACTTTACATGGCCTCATCATTCTCTTTTCATTTGTTACATGCTCAGACACCAGTCGGGAGGGACGTACCCGGACCCACGGCCATAGGAGATTTATCCTCCAGTTCTGTGCTTCCAGCTTACTCTGACCTTATAACGTTCCTTGTCTCCCCGCCATAAGTGCCTATGCACTTCACTAATTAATGGTTCCAATGCATCTTACCTATTCTTAAGGTGCCCCCATCCCGGAGCATCGCCACCAGGCAAGCCCACATGCCCCCAGGCGTTGATGCCATTGGTTTGGATTTGGTTGTTTGGTTATGGGGTTATCATTCCTCTGTTTAGGGGTGGGATGTGGGTGGGGGTGGGTTGGGACTTGTGTTTCATAAAAGAAGGCTTGATGTTCATGGAGAGGGTGGAGGGCGAGACAATGCTAGGTTGGTCACAGTCTAAGAGGAGACTTGAATGCCTATCCCAGGCTCTCGGTCCTTGGTTGCTATCCTGCCAAAGCTCAAGGACAACTCAGTGTTCCTACTCCTATGGGTGATGATAATGTAAAATTCATGAGCTGGAATGTGCGGGGGCTGGGGAATTATAAGAAGATGCAGCAGCTACAACTACACGCTGAGAGTCATGCAGTGAAAATCCTATTTTTACAGGAAATGCATGAATGTGCTGAACACTGAAATGTGCCAAAGGGTGGGGCCCTCAGAGATATTACACTAACTACTCCACCCAGAGTCGGGGGTTATGATCCTAATCCATAGGAGCCTCAATTTACTTGTAAATCCTTACAGACAGACCCATTAGGTAGATATGTTCTGCTCCATGGCATCCTACAAAATAAAGAGCTGGTGTTACTGAACATCTATGGTCCAAATGTGGACGACCCCGAATTTTATCTCCACTTAACCTCTCACTTGGACAGCTTTCCGATGGTGCTGATAATGTGGGGTGGTGACTTCACCACAATACTAGATTTGGACCTCGATACATCGGGCTCCAGACCCCACCAACTCTCTAGAGCAGCCTATACCATTCTGTCTTCCCTTCGCCGACTGTCTATCGTGGACGCATGGAGACTACTAAACCCTGAATCCCGGATGTATTCCTTCTATTCGTCAGTCGATGACTCACATGCCTCCATGACTCACATTCCAAGATTGACAAATGGCTAGTATCAGGCGTACTGATAAGAAACATCTCACAGCAGTCGATCCTACCTAGAACACTCTCTGAACATTCCCCCGTAACCATTTCCCTTAGTTGGGACTCCGAAAGGACTTGGGGATGGAAAATGAAACCACACTCTTTGCTCAACACAGCCTTTGCCTCAGAACTACAGACTGCCATTGAAGCCTTTTTTTAAATCAACACTAATTCGGTTTCTTCACTGTCCACCCTTTGGGAGACATTTAAATTATATATCAGAGATATCGCCATCTCTAAGGAAAGCAGCATTCTGAGAACGATTTGGGGGGACATCCGGAAAAGCGAGTCGGCACTTGCTTCCCTTGAGTCCCAATATGCACTTCTTCAGTCTCCCGAGAATCTAGAGTCCTTCGGTGCGGAACTAGATACGTATTCCTTAGCCAGACTCATCTGTCGAGAGTTTGGAGCCCCCAGTAGCCCTGCCATTGAGAGTGCCGATGGTGCCCTAGCTACTCTCCCACAGGATATTAACACTGAGTCCTTGGCTTTTTACGAAGCCCTATCTTCAGAAGATGAGAGTGCCCCTACAGCCGAGATTGACGCTTACCTCGACGGTCTCCCCCTTTCGGTCCTCTCCTATGAGAAAAACAGTTCTCTCGAGAGACTGTTTACTTCTGAGGAACTCTCAGAAGCTATTGACTCACTGTCATCTGGCAAGTCCCCAGGCTCGGACGGCCTCCCGGTAGAGTTCTACAAATGCTTTAAATCACTCCTAATCCCTCATCTGATGGCGCTGTGGGACGAAGCTTGTGAAGTGGGCAAGCTTCCTCCTTCTCTTCGGGATGCTATAATAACAGTCCTTCTTAAACCTGGCAAGCCTCCTACCCAGTGCTGCTCGTACCGTCCCCTTTCGCTAATCAACTTGCGATGTTAAAATATTCGCCAAATTGTTAGCCTCACGCCTAGCCCCCTTCATGCCACATATCATCCATCCTGATCAAGCAGGATTTATCCCAGGACGCTCCACCTCCCTGAACTTGAGGGGACTATTTAATATCATCAGTAGAATTAGCCCAAACGTGCAAGCAGTGGCTGCTACGCTAGACATGCAAAAAGCTTTCGACTCTGTGTCATGGAAGTGCCTCTGGCGGGTCCTCGAAAAATGTAAATTCGGACACTGGTTCTGTTCTTGGGTTCGAATACTTATTCTAACCCGGTGGTCCAGAGTCCGTACCGAGGATGGATGCTCGTCCCCATTCCGAGTAGCCAGAGCCACGAGACAGGGGTGCCCATTCTCCCCCTTAATCTTTGCTATAGCCATGGAGCCATTTGCAGATAGGATGTGCCAATGCCACGTACGCAGAGGGCTAAGAACAGCAGGCCAAGCGGATATTACCTCCCTATATGCCGATGATGCTCTGCTTTACATCCGGTCCCCCTCTGTTGACCTTAATCCGATACTGGACGATGTTGTCCACTTTGGGCGCATCTCTGGGCTCAGAGTGAACTGTAGCAAATCTACTATTTTCCCACTCACCGAATGCACGCGTCCCCCCGATCTCATGGGGTTTACTTGGTCCCAGCCAAGCTTCACTTACCTCCGTGTAGAGGTGGCTTGCCGCCCAGTGATATTGTTTGAGGAGAACTATCTGAGGTAGCTGACGACACTTGCTGAAAAGGCCGCCGGTTGAGCAAGACTTCCAATTTCCTTGGCGGGCAGGATTGGGATACTAAAGATGGTCGTACTCCCCCAACTATTATATACTTTTATCAACCTACCCATATGGCCAGGAGACAGCTTTTTTCAAGCGTTAACCCGTACTGCCGGTGCCTTTCTGTGGCATTCTGGGGCAGTCCGACTAAAACTTGCGACATTGTCCACCCCCTTGGAGAGGGGCGAATTCAGCACCCCGGATTTTCTCAAATACTGCTTGGTGGCACAGGCTCAGTTTGCCTCGTACTGGTTCAACACACAGGACCCCCCCGCCCCGCATGTCAGACTTGAGAAAATGGCAGTCAGTGACCGAGATATCCGCTTATTGATTCTCTTTCCCCTACCAATCACAGGACTCTGTCGTTAGCACAACTCTTGCCCTTTCCAAAATCAGGAAACTATCATACGTGCCCCATCCATTCCACGGCAACTTGCCACTGTGGAACTTCCTCCCAGGGGTCCCATACTTACCACAATCCATCATATGCAGGTGGGCAGAAGCAGGCTACGTAACAATCTGAGATGCTTTCGTGAATGGCAATTTCATTGAGTGGCCAGAACTCCCAGCCGCCCTCAGACAGAAAACCTCTGCATGGCTTCAGTACTTGTCCCTCTGGAAAATTCTTTAAACCAGATGCCCTGTTTTTCCCACGATACCTCCTGACGACCCAGTTGTTGCAGAGTTATGTAACTTTGATTCCATTAGGGGAAAAGTATCCAGACTATACGCCTTACTGAAAACCAGAACAACACCCTCTTCAATAAATTGAAACACAAACGGACACAGAGGACCTAGAGGTGGAGATGACCGACGAACGTTGGAACCTCATGTGTGCACGCACTCATGAGGTGTCCTTTAACTCCTGAGTCAAATTGATCCAGTTCAAAGTCCTACATAGGTATCATCTCACACCCACTCGGCTGCACCTTATGTCAAAGGACCACTCCCCTAGATGCCCCAGGTGTGGAACTGACAGCGCTGCATACACACACATGATCTGGTCCTGTCCTAAACTGGCGCAGTACTGGGAGGTGGTATGTACCACGTTGGCTGCTATTCTGGACTGTACACTTGCCCCGTCCCCATTAACATGTCTCTTGCATGACTTTCCTGAACTAGGTCGCGACTCTAAAAAGCTGGCTGGCCTCTGTATGTTATTAGCTGTCCATTGCATCTTACAGTGCTGGCTTTGTCCCACTCCACCCTCACACATGCAGTGGCTTAGGGCAGTAACCTGGGCATCGGACACGGAAGAGTCCTGGTCCAGTCAACAACCTACTCACTCTTGGCCCTGGAAAATCTGGCTGAATTTCCGCTCATATATGGCATCCATAGCTACAGACTCTGATGCTGCATCCCTCGCCTCCTCTTTTCCCAATTCCACTGCAGCTTGACCTATGGATTACCCAGAATCTCTCTGTTTTTTGTTGTATCACTCACGCCTATAACTACAAAGCTAAGTACAAACTGTATGTGCTGCAATTGTCAATGACTGCCCCTGTTGGGAAACCGCCTGTACTCTTCTGTGTTATCAGGCTGAATAAATAAAGGTTTAAAAAAAAAAAAAGAGTGTTCGAGATTGAGAGATGCAGGTTGGAGTGGGATGCATCAGAATGTGAGTCAGCTACATGTGAAGGTAGCAGCAAAAGCCTCCCCTGACACACACTTCATTGGCTGGATGACAGAGAAGGTGGGTGGCAGTGCTGGGGTTGGCTTCGCCTGGGGAACAGAGAGCGACAGGTGAGAGGAGAGATGAAAGTTGTCAGTACAGGAGAGAGGAGTGGTTAGAGAGTTAGAGAGGGGGATGTCTGAGGAGATAATAACATCCAGGGTGTGCCCAGCAGAGTGTGTCAGGCCAGAGGGAACAGTAGAGTGGATGTTGAAGTCTCTGAGGAGGAGAAGATGAGAGGTTGAGCCGAGGAGGCAGGAGGAGAGGTCTGCCCACTCGGAAAGGAAGATGGTGACCTGAACAGGTGTCCTGTAGATGGTGGCCACAGTAAGAGAGAGACCAGGAGAGATAGAGAGCCTGCAGACAAGGCATTCAAAGGAGGAGTAGTCATGTGTAGAAATGACAGAAGCAGGGACCCACTCCGTGAAGATCAGGGCTACTCCACTTACTGGTTGGTTGGTTCTGGGTTTGGAGAGGAGCTTGTAGCCATCAGGGAGTGTCAAAATGTGTGACAGAGCTGGCTGCAAACCATGTCTTGTGAGACTGAGGACATCCAGATCAAGTTCTTCGAGCAGTCGGCAGACATCAGAGGATTATTTGACAGCAGAGCGAGAGTTAAGGGTAGCGACGTGGAGCAGATTGCCACATTTGAAAGACTTCCGTGGAGGGGTACAGGCATAAGGTATGTCCTACGCAGGTGTTAGAGTTGCCCAAGAGTGGTCAGAGAGAAATTGGCCGGTGCCATAGAGGTGGAGGAGGCGGGAGGATGCAGAGCAGCCAGAGAAGCAGAGGAGGGTGCCACAGAGGTGGTGGAAGAGGAAGGTGGCATAGGATCCAGAGAGGAGTAGGTAGGTGTAGCAGGAGAAAGAAGGAATTTGAAAAGATGCAGCCTCTATCAAAAAGGAGAAGATTGGGCTGAGGGCCCTCTACCAAGAGGGTGCCATTCAGATAGACATTAATGATGGTCTTGGAGGAGTGGAAGGGGGCCAGAACGACCTCCGACCCTGTGCCAGAATTAATGGGAGAGGAGGAAAAAGGAGAGAGATCAGAGACCATATGAGAGGTCCATAAGCCTGGAGAGGGAACGACAAAGAGGATGTCAGTGAGAGTCTGTCTGGAGGAAGCACTGGTGTAGGTATCAGCGATAGGGAGGCCCAGTTTGGATAACAGTATGTTCCTTTTGAGCTTCCTCCTACCAGACATAGTGAAAAGGACAGGATAGGACATAGAATAGCAGTTAGAGAAGATAGGGCAGACTGAGAGCAACATAGAGGGGTGTGCGGCAGAGAGCAGGAGAATGCAGCAAGCAGGAGGGGGTGAAGGTCACACACTAGGGGCACACAAAGGGGGAAGTCAATCAGAGAATGGGTACAGTGAGTACAGGGAACTGAAACAACAATGCACACATTTCGGTGGGGAGGACCTAAAGAGAATGATAACACGGTGTGATAATGCAATAGAGACCACTGAGGGGGAAGTGAAAGCGGAAATGCAATACAGTACAGTCCAAAATATGCATACACTAGTAACCCGGGGGACCTATAGGAGTAAGAAGAGAAATTCAACAATGCCCAAATATACAATGCAATCCAATAATCACCAAACAATAGAGTTTGAAAGTGGGATGCAATGCAGTACAGGTTGCGGGGGAAAGCACACGTGGAGACAGGAAGTGAGGGGAAGGATGTTCAAGGCTGGGAGAAGCAGAGCTACAGGGGGAAGGCACACGTGGCAATGGGAAGTGAGGGGAAGGACTCGCAAGGCTGGGAGAATCAGAGCATGAGTTAAGGGGTACGCCCAAGGCTGGGAGAGGCAGAGTCTGAGTTACGGGGGGAATGCACACGTGGAGACAGGACGTAAGGGGAAGGAAGCGCAAGGCCAGGGAAGCAGAGAATGTGTTGCAGGGGGGAAGCGCACATGGAGCCGGGAAGTGTGGGGAAGGTCATGCAGCCCGGGAGAAGTGGAGCCTGAGTTGCAGGGGGAAAGCGCACATGGAGACGGGAAGTGAGGGGAAGGAAATGCAAGGCTGGGAGAAGTGGAACCTGGGTTACAGGGAGAAAGTGCACATGGAGATGGGAAGTGAGGGGAAGGATGCGCAAGGCTGGGAGAAATAGAGCCTGAGTTCTGGGGGGGCGTGCAAGGCTGGGAGAAGTGTAGCCTGAGTTACGTGGTGATGCGCAAGGCTGGGAGAAGCGGAGCCTGAGTTACAGGGGGAAGTGTACATGGAGACGGGAAGGAAGCACAATGCCTGGCAGTTCCGTGGAGTGCAGCAGTGTTACACTCCCTCCCGCACCTTCTTACCTTATGGACGCGAATGGATGGGGTGTCGTCTGCACTCATAATCTCTGCCACTACTCCTTCACCACCAAACACCTACATCCATCAACACTGCGGCCTTCTCCTCTGGGGGCTTTGACGCAGAGGGTCCGATCCTCAGTTCTTAAAGATCGGAAGCATGGACGTAGCATTACGTGTTATGTATTATTGGGCAGCATCTCATGCGCATCTGCATCCCTCAACACCGCAGCATTGTTCTTCCTTCAAGGACTTTGGTACAGAGGGTCCGATCCTCAGTTCTTAAAGGCTCTAAAGCGTGGACGTAGCATTGCGTGCTACGTATCATCAGGCAGAGTCTCCTGCGCACCTGCATAGCTCAACACTGCGGCATTGTCCTGCAAGGGCTTTGCTGCAGACGTCCGATCCTGGGTTCTTAAAGGCTCAGAAGTGTGGACGTAGCGTTGCATGCTACATATCGTTGGGCAGCATCTCCTGCACACCTACTTCACTCAACACTGCGGCCTTGTCCAGCGAGGGTTTTACCGCAGAGGGACAGATCTTTGGATCATAAAGGCTCGGAAGCGTGGACGTAGCATTGCTACTGAACATTTCCTTAAATTCAGGAATTAAGTAAAAGCATGGTGATGGGTACAGGCTTTTTAGATGTGTAGAACTGTAGTCTATGTCTTTATGAATTGTTCTATTATACATTTACGATAGGTTATATACATGTGTTGTTGATATAGCTTTTAACTAAATGATAGGGTATAAAATGTTTTTAGCATATGTGGTTGTATTTATTGCATTGTTGTATTTGTTATGTTATGTACTATATTGTATATGTCTTTTGTGAAGTGCTCTGATGCTCTAGCTAGCCATGTTTGCGCTACAGAAATATATTAAATTAAGTAAATAAATAAGTAAATAAATAAATAAATAAATAGGGTCAAGTTATATCGAAAAAGGAGCCTATGTAGTGTTTGTTTGGATTTATTTTTTGGGGAATGTTTGGAGCAAATGATTTACATCCCACTTGTATTATTTTGGCATAGGCAAAGAGAACAGCACATACATTCACTGGGCAGAGAATAAGGCCAAAGCACTGGGGAAACCCTATGCCATTTGTTGATGGAGGAAAAGCCATACCGCTGAGAATCCCAACTGCATATACTATACATTGGGGAAGGTCAAAGCACTGAAAACCTCACCTACATTTACTAGGCATAGTCAAAGGCTAAAACACTGAGAACCCCATGTGCAGTGTGAAAGTAAAGGCGAAGGGTGAAGGATTGAACACCCCTCATGCACTTGGAGGCAAAGGAGAAGGCAAACCACTGAGAACACCAGGTTAATTTCTTGGTGTAGGGTAAGTTCAAAGCAGTGGGAAACCCATATGCATTTTGTAGGTGATATGATATGATATAATATGTTTATTTATATAGCACCTATGCACAATGTGTTTCAAAGTGATTCACGGCAAGGGAGGGAACAAGGGAAAAATACAATGACATTCTTACAGGCCATGAACAAAAAGAATCTGAAATTAGCTATCGTACTCTGCCTGGCGATATTTCAGATAGAGCAATTGCAAAGATTCTGATAGTAAGGAATGGGAAACAGACAGGCGACTACCGTACTAGGCCCGCCGACATTTCTGGTAGATCTGGAATTTTACAATAGGAGAGGGAGAAGGAGGGAGAGGAACAAAACAAGCGACTACCATACTAGGCCTGATGACATTTCTGGTAGAGCTGGAATTTTACAAGAGGAGAGGGAGAAGGGATGAGAAGGAGGAGAAAACCAAACACTGAAAAGCCCATGTGCATTTACTTGGTATGGGAGAAGGAAAATTCACTGAGAACCCCGTGTGCATTTTGTTGGCAGAGGAGAAGGCAAAGAACTGAGAACACTACATGCATTTACAATGTGTAGGGTAAAGTGAAAGCACAGAGAACCCTAACTTACTTATGTAGGTGAAAGAAAAGGCAAAGTATTTGGAGCCATACATGCATTTACTATGTGTTGGAGAGGGCCAAAGCACTGTGAACACTGTATACCTTTTTTAAGCAGCAGAGAAGGTATGAATTAAATCAACAAGACTATAACGCAGGACCCCGAAGTGTTACGGGGCTGGAGAGCATTTTGCAATTTATATGTTTTTCGCTTGCTACAGAAGCCTCTGTTTGCATTGGAGAAGCCCAGCTAGTGGATCTCTGCTCCAGACACACTGGTCTTTCGGTAGCCAGAGATCTCTTCCTCTGTAAAGAATAGTGGTATCTGTTTCAAAAGAATCTGGTGCATCAGAAAAAAATGTACGTGTGCATGTAGCACCTTTGGACATGCATAATGTGCCAGAGCATGGAGTTTAGAAGGAGGAGGAATAGGGGGAATGCAATTAAAGTGGTAGAAGATATGACATCAGCACAGCACTGCAATAAAGTGAGAAATCCCTGGATGAGGAAGAAGAGGTGATTCCTGAAAATGTCCCACTTCTCATTTCCTTAGAAACACATGACAATAAAGACAACTTAAGTGATTGTGCTCCATCCCTGATATAAGATCAAGACACAGACATCTCTTCAATGACAATGCAACTGATAGCAAGGTAGAACAAGAGACAGAAATAGAGGGTGCAGGTATTGACAAATGCATGCAGTTGTTCCGTGCAAGCACTGCACACAGAAAGTACATTTCAGGCACTGTAGTGCACCAGTATACAATATTTTCCAAAAAGGTGCTAGGAAACACATTAGTGATGGTACACTATTGCAGTCAGTCAGACACATCAAGGGCACCAGCTCATCAATCAAGAGCTCCTACGCAGAAGCCAGTTCAAAGTACACCAAGCAGACCCCAGGATGGAGGAGAGGCAAGGATCCATCTCAGCAAGGATCCATCTCAGCACTCCCAAATATCTGGAGTCTGGAGTGTGGAGTTATTTTATGTCGGGAAAATAACGTGTATCTAGCCACCTACCATATATGCAAGAAAGGTGCCTTGCAAAGGAAGCAGGGTACTCATTTGGCACATCTTCAATGTCTTACCACATAATATGCCATTGTCTGCATGCTTGCAAAAGGAAAGGGGCACAGGGCAGTCTCTCAGCATCCCTCAACTGCAGACAATAGGGTCATGGTGCACCACCCTCCCCACCACTATACTGGATACATTTGTTGAGACACAAATGTGCACATGCCCTGTAGGAGTACATCTTTTGCATGCATATCCCATGGCCTGCTGACAAATTGTTTTCCCCCTCAGTGCATCAGTGTTGCAGAGGCTTTTGAGTGTGTCATAGTGTAAGCGACTTCAATTCAACACTACGGCTAAGTCAAATGCCTAGTCTGGGATGCTGATGGAAGCCCTTATTGATTTATGTTTATGTCCAGTTCATTTACTCTGGGTGACAACCCTTATATAACACCCCTCTCTCAGAATGCCCCCGACCCCGCTGAGCCAAGAAGTAGGTTTGTTTTGCAAATTTAAAAGGTTTATTTGAAAATTAAACAATATATATCTATCACACTTTTATAGTAAATTAATATTTGATAGCACACTTGTGAGGATGATAGTGATCAACAATGGATAATGTTACAGTGGTACACTCTTTTTGATGGCTTAGAAGTGATATAGAGAGGATGAAGTAGCTGAGAATGCTTTTATGGCTTCAAGGACAATGCAATGACAATTCACCCTCCTCCCCCTTTATGCAAGGTAAAGAGATGGAAGGAAAGCACACAGTTCTCAGGAAATGCAATCAAATATAATTCAGTTCCCCCTTAGCAAGCTTAGAGGAAAAGGGATGATTTTAACACAGGCAAAGTACTTTAAAGGTGGTATGCAAAGAAGTGAATAATATGCTAAAATGATTTTAATTCCCTCTAGAGGTTCAGGGTGGGTGACAGCTACTTTGTATTAGTTCAGGATCACTTTAGCAATGCTCTATGAATTATTGTCAGGTTGCAAATGAATTTCAGCAAAGGAAAGCAAGGACAAATCTTTTTACACGTGGCTGAAATTAAGCAAAATATCAAATTGCGGCAAATTTAGTTGTGTGCGTCGAGCGCAATTAAGGAAGTCGGAAAGCCTAGAATCTTAGCTTTAAGATGACAGTTAAAACTCGCTCCTAGCCCAAACGGTTCCAGAGATACGGCCGATTTAGTAAAGGTAGTTTTTCGGATTTGAAATTTCAAAGCTCAGAATGACAGATGACAGTTTTCAGTTTTAAAGATGACAGAAAGACACGATTTTAGGAGGTAGTTCTAATAGGCTAAAATAGTATGGATTAGATTATTTTAAACTAAGAGATTGGTTTTGGCACAGTGCTACCTGGGTACTCACACTAGATTTTGGACAGGAATGCGACTTTGTCACCGATCGGGTCAGGATTGGCTGGACTTCTGCTAGCAGTTCTTCACAGCGATCTGGTCTCTGGTTCTCTCTGGTTCCGGATACAGCACTGCTTTCTGGATACTGCTACAGGTTCTTGCAAAAGTTCTTGGCAAAGAATTCAAACAGCTCGCCCGGCTGTTGAATAGTTTGTTTGGGTTTGAGGCCTGCTGCAGAGGATTCAACTTGTGGATTCAGGCCTCTCTGCTACAAATTCTGGAGTTAATTTCTGGTCTCTAGAGATTGATGGATTTGAAGTCTGGATCTCTGGATGTGAAGTCTGAAGTCTCCCGGCAAAGCGTCCCGCAAGAAAGTGGAACATGAATGTCCCTACCTGGGTTCCAGTGTTCCTTCTATGTGTTTTGAAAATGGGTGTGTGCCTGGGCCTAGCTAAGCCTGCCCCTCTCACTTATCATTGGCCAAGCTTTCCTCTCTCCCTTGATTGGGGGAAAGAAATGGAGTGTCAGAGTGATGCTGTAGGTTTTATGGTCAGAGGAACCTCCCCTTGTCAAATTGCACACAAATATATTTCTGACCCAAATACATATTTATCTATGTACCATTTTTCTGCTATTATAGGTCCAGTTAACATATTTTCTGTAGCACCAAACCATCCGATCCCTGTCTTTGTACGATGTTGTGTCCACTTATGACAGAATTATCACCTTTTCATCCAGATAACGCCCTCTAAACCTTTCCAGATTTTACACAAATGTGCACCAGGGATATGGGTTTCAGATGATAAAGTGTCAGATTTTTAACATGCATACATTCGGAGTAACAACCTTTTTTTCCGCTACTATCCCCAAGAACATACCACAGGGTCCTAACACCTCTTAAAATGTGCACAGAAAAATCGCAAGAATAATGATGTTATTTATATAATTTTGACAAGTCCGCACTGTGAATTATCCATCTTTTTAAAATCATGCTCTGGCCCCAACGGGATGTGGTTTTCCAAAGCACATGGTGGAATTTCTGGTTTATCCACTTCCCCCAAGCTCAGCTTGCTCTCACAGGCACTGCCCCTCCCAGTTTCTCCCAAGAGGAAGCCACTTTACGGCCCCCCCAATATAACCTTTGCCTGAGCCAGTGACAGTGCTTTGTTTAGTTTCCTATAGTCCCCAGGTGCTCCTCCCCTGATTCAGTCAGGAAGGTGTCATCTCCTTTTGGTGGGGGCAGCAGAATGCAGCCAGGCCTGGGAAGAGTGGCTGAGCAGGTTTCACTCCTGTCGGGGGTAGTTGCCGGGCAGAATTCACTCTCATCAGCCAGGCTTCAGCTAAATGTCCCTTTAGTTCCCAGTTTTCTACATTCAAATCCAACTTACAATTTTTGCACATGCAGCTAGAATGCTGATTCTAAGTTCAGAACTATGACATTGAGGGGTCGATTCATGGAGCAAACGTGCACCGAAAATCCCAGCGCAAGCAGGCGCAAGGTGGCACAAGAGTGAGAAACCCAGCGCACGCGCACGCGTGCAATTCAAGGAAGACGCTGCGCGTGTTTCCCGCTGCCCGTGCGCCAAATCCTGCCATGGCGCACGCGGGCACACACGGCGGGCGCTACGCGCACAGCAAAAGCGCACATAGCGCGGCGCACACAACCAAAGTGGGTGGAACAGTGGGCATAACACGCAGAATGGGGAATAATGCGTGAAAAAGAAGGCGTAACTGGGGAAGTACTGCAGGGAACTACACGGAACGCCCACATGCACGCGAAGAACCCGTATTCATGGATTCGAATACGGGAAACCCGCGCACGGCAAAAGACGCACACAGGCGTCAACACGTCCGCCACACGAAGGCAGGCGGAAGCGTCCCTGTGCACAGTATAAAAGTGCACGCAAACCACAAACACGTATATACAGCTACAATGAATGCCCCATTTGTCGCAGCACTGATCGTGGGACACCGCAGGAGGAGGAGAATAGCCAGGGCACGCATTTTCGCACCACGGACAAGCCTTTTTGGGATGCCTGACGATCAGGTCTACGGCAGGTATAGGTTTCCACCCCATATCATCCTAGACCTGGTCAGGGAGTGGGAAGATGACCTTACATTCCCCAATCTTTGCTCCCAAGCATTGAGCCCCTTGGAGAAGGTGCTCAATGTCCTGCATTTCTTGGCCACTGGGTCATTCCAGCGGACTACTGCCATAGTGGGGGGGGTCTCAGAGGCCTTGCAGTCACGCTGCCTACACCAGGTACTGGCAATCATGACAGCGCGCCCCTCAGTCCGCAGGCACATATACATGCCCAGAACACCCGCAGAAAGGCAGGCCATTGTCCTGGATTTTTTCAGGGTGGCACACTTCCCCAAAGTGCTCGGTGCCATAGATTGCACCCATGTGGCCCTACGTCCACCTAGGGCCACTGAGCACATCTACCAAAACTGCAAGCACTGGCATTCCATCAATGTACAGGTGGTATGCGATGCAAAGGGAATCATCACCTCTGTCTATGCAAACTACCCTGGCTCCACCCATGACAGTTTCATATACAGAATGTCCGCCCTGAGCCGGGCCCTGGAAGCTGGGAAGCATGGCGACACATGGCTCCTAGGTGAGTACAAATGCCCTTGCACATGCATGCATGTCACACACACACACACAAATACACAAACCCCAATAATCACAACCATTTACACCTCCCCAGGGGACAGTGCCTACCCTCTGCGCAACCACATGATGACGCCAATCCGGAACCCCACCACACCACCCCAGGTAAGATAAAACGCCACCCATATTGCAACCAGGGCCATAGTGGAGCGCACATTCGGAGTGCTCAAGTCACGTTTCCGCTCCCTTGACCGCTCTGGCGGGCAGCTACTCTATGCCCCCCCAGTAGTGTGCAGGATCATTGTGGCAGCATGTGTCCTGCACAATGTTGCAACACGGCAGGGCGTACCGGTGGACATGGTGGTGCCCCCACATCCCCAACCACAGGCACAGGCGCTGCCCATGGGAGGGGACAGGGCACGTGGCGAGGAAGCCTGGACCCAGCTTGTGGCCACATTTTTCACTTAAACTCCCACCCATGCGGAGTGCACACAGGCCTGGCACATACCAGGTGACAATCGATGATGACAAAGAGACAGTCAACTGTCACAACCCTACCACCCTGAGATAGTTGCCATGGAAGTGCCACATTGTCTGCATCCCTAGCTACTTAAACACAAGCAATCCTGTGTGACCAAAAGGCACACATAAGACATGACATGATATGGCATTTGTAACGTGCCTATACACAAGTATTTCAAGGTGCGATGAGGCAGGGAGGGGGGAACAAGGGACGACAGACAACGATACTACTAGGCCAGGTGTCATTTAGATTGCGCAAGTGCAGGGGTAGGGGGAAGGGAAAAGTGCAAGGGGAAGGGGAGGGGGGGAGTGCAGTACAGGGTAAGTAGACTAAAAAACAAATAAATAGGCCAGCTGGTGGCAACTGCAAAGGTAAGTGCAGACAAGTGCTGGGAAGGAGGGGCTGTAGGGATAGAGAGACAGTCCCGCAGTGCAGGGGTTGCCAGGGAGGCAGTGCAAGTGGAGAGTGGCTGGGCCAGCGACCGAGGTTGGTGAGTGTGGCCCAGTTGCAGATCCAGTGTAGTTCCAGTGAAGAATTTTGCAAGGGAGAGGGAAAGAGAAAGCAGAAGCAAAGAGGAAGGTCTTGAGGTGCTTCCGGAACCGGAGATGGTTCTCCTCAAGTTCCAGTGAGGCAGAAAGGCTGTTCCAGAGGGAGGCCCCTGCCGCGGAGAGAGATCTACCCCCAGCTAGTTGCTTTGAGAAGCGGATGACCCTGACATGCAAGGTGTGAATCACACACACCTGCAAAACATGCCATGACCATCACTGTTATGTCACTCAAACCCTCCCAAACCACAACATGAGCAAGCAATACCCATACACCAACACAGTACCAATAAGGTACACATTGCCATGTCAAAAATGTACAGTGGCATCAGACAATGATGCCTGACATGGAATCAGATGAAATGACTGACCAACAACCTCCCACCCAAAATAAGTAATTCCCAAATGCATTACAAAAGTTGTAGACGTAACATAACAATGAATGCCTGTCTACATGCGCATTGTGCATTGCAAAATCAACACTGCAGCTTCTGTGTGCTGTGTCCAACTCCTGCAACACACTGCTCAGCGCACAGCACAGTGAACAGCCATTGTGTGTGATGCACACCCTGAGCATCACATCTAAGCGACAAACCACATCAAAAAGCAAATTAGGCATGTACAGGATCCATAATTGGTCACAGAACATGTGCTGCAGGGACACAGTGGGCACCAGAAGGCAAACAGAGTGTACACGTGGATATGCAAGGGTGGTTGTACATGTAGTGCATCATAGTGCAAGTGTGTGGGTCAGTAAGGACATGCACTCAACATATGCATGTGCAATCAAGTGACCATCAGTGTCCTCTACACATCACATGTGAATATTCACCATGTGTACACCCCAGCATGTTAAACCACAACTATCCCCTCACACCTGAAAGGTAAACACAACACATGAACAGGCATTGATCAGCAGAACACAACATGTACATAGGATACCACAATTACAATGTCAGGGTTCCCATCACACTGCAGGGCAAGGCAACTATCAACAACACCCCCCCCCCCTCTCCCTCTCAAATGACCATGACCCACTGAACAACTGCACCTGGGTCATGGAGCCTTCAACCCTCAATTTCACCTGGCCACAGGATCACCCTTCACCTTCGTCACCATCTCCCACCTTGTGTGTAAAAAGGTGCCTGCACCCTCCGAGTACACCCTCATTTGCAAAATGACAAAATCCAAGCCAGAAAAACGAACCAGAACACCCTCCAGTAGATGACTTGACGTAGCAGTACCTCGCAAAGGCCAAGTACTACCGCAATGATGTAACAACCAAGGTAGCACAGTAAAACAATGTCACAACAGGATGTGAACCATGTGTGGTACATAACATAGAATGATGCACCATGAACGGATGTGTACTGTCACAGGTCCCGTGTACAGGCGCAGGAGTGGCACGAAACAACCACCCCCACCGTGTCCCGGGTGCCTGCAAGGTCAAACTCACACAGGCCTCTGATACCCTGGTGGGGAAGGAGGGTCAGGGATATGCAGTCGGGACATGTGTTGGCACACTGGATAACTGGAATGAGTGGCAGGAGAGGGGAGGAGGAATGACACATGAAAGTAGGGAATGCACGAAAATGTACTACCTGCATGAACACATACACAATCCGAACAAACTTGGGCATCATTGTCATGGCCTTCTGTAGTCCAGGCTTAGGAGTGGCACAAACCAACCACCCCCTCTAGGGTTTTGGCACCTGCAAGTTTGGGGCTTACACAGGCATCCGCAACCCCAGCGGGGAAAGATGGTTAGGGAACGTTGCTTGGATAGGTACGGGAATCAGGAACACCGGGTAGAGGGTACAGGTTTTAAAATTGGATAGGACTCCGGGTGATTAGGGGAAAACAAACATACCAAATTGAATTACACATTCATCCATGCATTAGTGCACCCCCCAGCAAGCCTATGCAGAGCAGTTTGAAAGAAAAACAACAAGACACTTAGCTCTGGTTTTGAGTGCTGGCCTCCTGCCTGCGCACTCTCAGGTCCGGTTACAGGAGCACTGCTATGCTGCAAAGAGAGCCACAGTTAATAATCTGTCCGTGCCCATAACACAAAAACACACCACCAAACATGCCGCATAGCAACAAACTACTCTACAAACAGACAATCTGGTGTAGATGCTTCGTACCCATATGTAACATTACCCCTGTGATGGGTCATACACAGTCAATGCAGAAAGTCAGCCGCCGGTGGGTGCGTGGCAAATGGAACACCAATGTGTCACAATTCACACAACATGCAATGTTCCCTGGGTAAGCAGACAGACCCATATAGCAAGGCATGACTTCAGAACAAGTCGTGTTCCACCATGACCGAAACAAAGTAGGCAGTGCATGTATCAAAATGTACATGGAAATGAAATGCACTGCACCCGAGTATGTCCCTTGCTGTATGTCCCTGTGAGCTGCCCCTTTCCATGTCTCGGAAGGTTACATGGTTGATACAAGTGCCTCAATGGACCTTTGTGTACCGGATGGTATGTGCCACTGGCCCTGCAGGTGTCCCAGACAACCTTACAATCAACAGCCATCAGTCCACCAACACATCTGAACAGCATTGTGTGCTTCAACACCAATATTCGTCCAAGCTCACCCTCAGTGCTGTAACTAAGCCTGCATGTGCAACTCGCCTGGTGCAAGCTTTGCTGTGTTGTGGCCCCCCTGTGTTGCTCACCTTGCCTGGAGTTCCTTGGAACACGTCAGCAGTTCTAGGATGTACGTCTGCAATCCCTGTGCCTCTGCTTGTGCACATATGTGCATGTGGGCACCAACAAACGTGTCCAGAATTCAGATGTCCAATGGGCCATGTCTGCTGGCAAAGGTGGTCTGGGGGCTCATCCCCCTGCAGAAAGGGCATGAAACACATGAATAATGCCTTAAAGTCATCTGTGTGTGTCTCTTCAGGCATCTCATTACTGGACCATGTCAGAGACTTACATCAGAAATCACACAATCAGTCCGTCTTTCACATACAAAGTGTGGAACACACTATCTACGGCATGAATTGCAACAAGCACGTGTACAGTAAAGATAAGAAACATACTACACAATGCATAGCAATGAATGTACACATTAATCATGAAACACCCCATCTAGCAAAAGCTGTACAGTGGACAATAACACTGCAATCATCCCCACTAGGGGTGTCAACACAAGTCCCACAGCACCAGACATGCCACAGATATGACAGTCCAAAGCCCTTGTGTAATAGGCTGTCACACCGAACCATCCTTGCGAGCCCATGGATAAGGGAGGCAGGAGTGGCATGTGTGAGTCAAGGACCCCAAGCAGTAAACACATACACAAGACAAGCCTGAAGGGCCCAGCTGGAACAGACAATAGATGCCTTCAAAAGCCACAAAGCACCGCACCGTCACATGAAAGCACAATAGACAAGCAATTTTAAACTATATTAACTAATTACACTAACTATGAAAAACCTACATTACCTAATTAAACTAACTATCAAACAGAAACTTAACTAACTAAACTAAAAGAAAAATCAAAAATGGCCACATACGACCCGGGGGGGAGGGGAGGCACCCAGGAGGGGGGAGGTACAGGGTGCTGCAAAAAAAAAAAACCTCCATGGGCTCAACGCCTGCACAGCCCGACCTATGTGGGAGATAGATGGTCGTCCGATTCTGGCTCATCCTGGAAAGGAGGACGTGGCACAGTAGCCTGGCCATGCCTAGCCGCAGCTTGTCCCTCATCGGCAGCAAGTCTGCCGGACGGGTGAGCCTGGTTCTGTGTGGCGATGTGACGTAGGTCTGCATGCAGAACCTCACGTGATACACGTGCTTCCTCTTGCAAGGTAGCACGTGTAACACAGAGTTCCTCCTGCAAGGCCTGGCTGGACAACCGCTGCACCTCCCGGCAAGCCTGTAGCTCAGCCGAGATGGTACGCTCAAGCTGTGCAAACCTCTCCTCTGCCCGCTGCCTCTGGGACATCATAAGGACACCCAGAGTGGATTTGAGGGAAGCATACTCCTCCCTCAGGGCATCCATGTGCGCCTCTGCGTGAGCAGCAATTGCTTGACGCAGAGACGACATTTCAGCCTGGCGTGCCCTGTCTGAGGCTGCCATGCCCAGCCTGAGCGAGCGGGCCGTGGACCGTGCCGCCTGCTGCTGGAGAAGCACCTGCCTAGCAGGGGGGAGCACAGATCGGGCCACACGCTCCATGCTCTCAGCGATGTTCTCCACTGCTGCCCCCTGCCGTTCTGAATTGGCAGTCATGTCTTGCTCCCACTCAGTATACTACGGTTGCGCGCAGCGACTGCGTTGCCGGGCTTGACCCCTGCAGGACCCAAGGACCGGGGGTCCTCGCTGTGTTGGCACCGCCCGCGGCTGCACGACTACATGCCCCCGTCGACGTGATGTCCCAGGCACATCAGTGACTGGTGTGGAGGGTGACCCTGCGTCCCGATCCACCACGGGCGGAGGAACCAAGACTGTCTAATCCCTCAGTGCAGGTGTCGCGGACAGAGGAGTGTCCACATCAGAATCACTCACCCCTGAAACATGGACTTGATGCTCATCCAACTCAACATGGACGTCAGAGTCGTCATCAAGGCTGGACTCCTAGGCAGCCAGAGACAAGATGGACTATAGCACTTGGGGGTTTTCGTGGCCTACCACCCCACGACCCCCACTTGTGCCGGGTTGATGTAGTGGTAACAACCCTGTGTCTGGCATGACAACACCATCGCCGCCTCCATTGCATCATCACCTGAAAAATAGAGAGAAAAAAGGTCACTACACATGTCAGAAGCACACAACACACACACACACTGACAACAAACGCATCAGGCAGACATGTGACACACAACATATAACCTGGCATGCATGCTGGGTCAACTTTGAATTGCTTCTGTGATCAGACCTGTTGAAAGGTGGCAGTTTCCATGGAAGTGGGTCTATGCAGTGCAGACTACCTACATGTACAAGGACTCCATGGTGTGTGTCAGGAAATGTGAAGGCAGTGCAAGGTCAAATTCAGGCATCACGTGCATTGTGCATTCAATGTGTACCATATCTAGAAGCCAAGCACCCCTCCACCCAAGTACAAAAGCAGGGATGCCTAGCATGGTATCAAAAGGCTGACCATACACCTGTGTATTGACAGGCCGTGTTGACTGGCATCAACAGCTTAATGTGATTCAAGTGACAACACTGCAAATGATGATGGGACAGTAAGCAGGACACATGATGAAAACTCTGGAGGCCGCCCACGTGTGAAGAAGACACAACAACAGTTGGACAGAGTCATTGGCCATTGAACAGGCTGGGGCCTGTGAGCCACACAGATTGTCAGACCCTAAACATGTGTGCAACGCAGTACTGACTCACAGTTGACATGGGAAGGCTGATGAGATGCCATGCAATGTATGTCACCCAGGACTTGTATTACAGTGATCATCCAGTCAAGGACAGATAGGGGCATGTGTGCAATGCACATGGAGCATGAATGGGCACTCATGTCCCTGCGGGACATCTGGCCTATGCACAGTACAAGTGAGATACCCTGCATCAAGTACTAAGGCTGTACCACACGGCATATGTCTGGCAGATTGTACGCTGGAAGTTAGCATCTACACAGGACGCATGGACAGGAAAGTACACATTGGCAAGATTGAAGCAGACCAGTGCAAAGGTGGAACTGGGGTGCAGAGTGGCGGAGGAGGGGCAAGGGAGCATGCCTACATGGAGTCCCCGCATGCAGGCAGAGGAGACATGCACGTCAGTCATGCAATGACATTGTGCCTGGGCTGAGAGGAAGGTCACCCCACGCCACATGCAGAAGGGCCAGTGAGCTGGAACATGGACCGGAGGGGCATACTTATAACCAACATGTCAGTAGGGTGCAACAGTGGTGATGCTGACAGTCCCCGTCTGCTCCACATGTCCACCATCCAGCAGAGCAGACATGCATCACGGAAGCATTGCATTACTTACACATCAGAACCATGTACACGTCACATGTAGTGGCAATCATGCACAACACATCCCACAAGTGAAACACACACGTCCTCAACAAACACGCGTCAACACTCACTGGACTGGGCATCAAAGTCGAGCATCTCTCCCACTCCTTCGACCAATTCAGGTGGTATGAACTCCGCAAAGAGTGCCTCATGCGGAGTGAGCTCTTCCTCCTCTGGTGCAGGCCCACCGCCAGTCACCAGAGTCAAGTTGTAATTAGAGGCACGCTTAGCCTTAGTGCTGCGTTTGATGTCATTCCAACGCTTTTTGCACTCTTGCGCCGTGCGCACCTCATGGCCGAATGAACTGACATGTTCCGCAAAATGCTTCCAGTGGGTGTCACGTTGGGCAGCCGTAGTCTGACTATTGGCACCCACTAGCATGTCACGGCTGTGGCCCCGCACGTAGCCCACGAGGAAGTCCAGTTCCTGCTTGCAGAAAGGCTTCTTCCTCAATGTGCAGGAGGTCGTGGTTGTGTGTGGTGTCCCAGCCTGTGCTGCAGGTGCAACCTTCCTCCTCTTGGACTGTGGCGCAGACCCTGGCTGGCTAATGCCGCCCTGACCAGTATGGCCAGTGGGTTCGGTGGATTGAGCCAAGGGAGTGGCAGGTGGAGGGACGACCAAAGGCCTGACATGTGTCAGTGGCATCTGGGTGCCCTCTAATGAACCCTGCGCAGCAACATCAGCTGTGGCAGGGTCATTGACCGCAACGGTCCTGGTTGGCAGACTCACAACCGGGGTGTTGTTGGGTGCATCTGCCCCTGCACTTTCCAACAACCGGCTGTTCGGGTAGCAGATGACATAACTGCCCCAGGGACACGTGTCTTGGTCTGAGCTGCCCTGCCTGCCCCTTTGGTTTCCCTCCTGGCCTGTTGGACATCTACCAAGGGCTCCTCAAGTGCCAACGCAGCCTGCGCTGGCAGACCCTGAGCCTGGGTGGAGGTGTCCACAGCTGCACCTGCAGCTACCACTACCCTTGGGCCCGTGGCAGTCAATGGAACGGACTGCCGGGTCACACGGGCGCCAGTGCCAGATGCAGAAGCTGCATCCCCCGGAACCACAGGGGGTGGTGGCATGACTGCACCGACACATGGCACAACATTGTGCTCAAGTGGCGCACCCCTGCCTCTTCCCCCTCTGTGGCTGCCCTGGACACCCTGGAGTCCCCCACTCCCTGGTCACCACGACCACGTCCCCGACCACGCCCGCCACGAGGAGTACGCCCAGCTGAGGCGCCCCTCACCTTTGGTGTCCTCCCAACCATGGCACAGATGTAGTAGTGCCGGCACAGATGGAATAGTGCCAATGGGAGGTGTACACCACAATTGATCTGGGCAATTGTGGTGAAGGGGGTGGGAAGCAAGATGTTAACAGCCCCCCTGCACCTGCAAGGCTGTATGTGACCCCGGTGATGTAGTGACGGGTCACGCAACGCTCAGGCACCCCAAAACTGCAGTAAAACCGTGCACGCAACCCTGCAGCCTACGTGCGTGGAATCAACCTCCCGCAGTACGTGGTGGCACCCAGTAACACGAATAACGCGTACGCGTGGGACACGCAGGCTACTATGACATCGAAAATGGGTGCGATACACAGGGGCACCCGCAGTGGGAAAAATAGCGTGTGCGACTCACCGTCTGACTAGCGCGATGCAGAAAAACACGCGTAGCCAATACCCCCGCCAAAAGAAGAGATATGTCCTTGATAGCTGTGAAGTTGTGATGGCGCGAGAAACAACAGGAAGCAGCAACACACGTCGGTCTCCACGAAAGGCACGTACAGCGAACTGCTGGCCCCGCTCACCTTTAACCCATGCTGAGGGAAACGCCCACGCGCGTCACGTCACTTACACGCATGGGCCCTTTCCTCAGATTACACGCGGACATGCAGTTTTTACGTGCGCTGAAACGCCCATGCACGCCTGCGCGCGTCACGTCACAGAGGCGCTTGCGCTTGAAGGGCCTTCTGTCCAATGAAATTGCGTATGCGTGCAGACGCGCTTACGCGCTAAGGGCCTTTCCTCGAATTACACGCTGACATGCAGAATTTTCACGTGCCAAATAACTCCATATCAAGCTGGCCACGCGTAAGCACACGGAAGACCACGCACCTGCCCAAAAGGCCGAATTACTGCCCCCCAGAGCCCCAAGCAGCCTCCCACGAGCC
The DNA here is from genome assembly GCF_040938575.1 of Ambystoma mexicanum. Classification (NCBI taxonomy): domain Eukaryota; kingdom Metazoa; phylum Chordata; class Amphibia; order Caudata; family Ambystomatidae; genus Ambystoma; species Ambystoma mexicanum. The sequence continues at coordinate 1,198,045,604 of NC_090924.1, forward strand.
ATCTGCTGCTGCCTGCCTGCCTGCCTGCCTGCTGCCACCGTGCCCTGCCATTTGGTGCCTGCACATCAGCCATCTGCAGGGGTCCAGTTGCTGTGTCCACCCCTGCTGGAACAGAAGACTCCCGACTGGGATACCATCGCTCCACAGCCCAGCCCCAGGACCCAGTTGCCAACCCACGCATGCCTCGGTGGTCGCCATATCGGGGCAAACACCATCAGAGACCACTGGCGACCCCCAGCCAGAGGGGCAGAGGGCCACCAGCTTCAGTCAGAAGGAAGTTGGTGTCCTGGTGGAGCATGTCCTGGGGCATTATGATGCCCTCTTCGGATCATCACGCGCCGACAAGGATGGACGGGACAGGATCTGGACGGACATCGTGACTGCCATCAACGCGAAGGGGGTGGCAGTCCGCGACTTCCAACATGTCAAGAAGCGCTGGGAGGACTTCAGGTCCAGGACCCTCAACAAGGCCCGGTGCCTCTTGAAGGCAGCGGATGCTAAGGGGCGCCGGGGCCACTTGTCGGAAGATCAGATGAGGGTCCTGGAACGCATATCCCCAGCGCTCCACGTCCAGGTCCTTGAGAGGCAGACCCATCTGGAGTCGAGCGGTAAGTGGCCAGGCATTGCTGTGTGAGACAGGGCATGTTGTAGTGTGCTGGATGTCTGATACTTGCCTGTATGTGTGACATAGTCCATGTACGCGTGTGTGTGTGCAGGGACATCATGGTCATGCATGTGAGACCAGTAATGTGTGAAGCACACGGTTGGAGTATGTGTTTAAATGCTACATGGGGAGCCCTATGCGGAATGGACACATGAGAGCATGCCAGTCTCTGTTCCTGGACATGGGTGGGGGTGAGGGATGGGTGATGATGCCATGTACATGTATGGTTTCCATGTCTGTGTTTCTGACCTGCGTGTCTGTGACTTGTGAATGCCATGGATGCATGACACATGTCTGTGTCAATGTTCAGATCCACTGATGCAGCCTAGCGATCCTTGCATCCACTGTGTCTGGGGTGTACGAGTCTAGATGGATGAAAGTACGGTGAAGTGTGTGAATGTGATAGGCATGACCCATGATGCATGTGAGTTCAAAAACAACATTGTATGTTTCAAGAGTCCCTTGGACATGTTTGCTTATGTCCATAGCATGCGCCATGCCTGTTACTGCATGTGTTTTGCCTGCACTGACCCATGTGTTGTGGAGGGACGTGATGGAAGTGATCTTTGACAGTGCCACTCATCTGCTATTGCTTCCTATCTAGGGGACCATTGTACAGTACCCTGATGCTTGTGTTCTATGTCTCCCTCTACGTAGCGCAAAGTGAAGAAGAGGGCGGAGACGGCGCTGTGGAGCCAAGCGGCAGGGATGCCCCCACGGCTGCAGCGGAAGGGGTGGCTGAGCCCCCACAGGGGCTTGCAATGGCGGAAGACGGTGTGGAGCCATCCAGGTTGGTGGTTTCCACAGAGGAGGAGGAGGCTGCTACTGAGCCGCACATGGGGCCTGGTGGGGGCATCCCTGCTGGTGCAAGTGGTGCAGTCCAGGGGCAGGGGCAGGGGGCAGCACAGGTCGCTGTGGAGGTGCCTGTGCAATGTCACTGTCCCTGACACTGTGACTGCACCACCATGCACCAGCAGGGATGCCCCATCCCGGGCCCGTCCGCAGGTAGGGGGGATGTCCATGTCATCTGACTCCCCTCCACCTGCGGACGAGGGGACCCCTGGCCGTATGGAGAAGGTCCTGATTGGTGTCGCGTTGCGCACTGGTGTCATTCGTGATGAGGTGCGTGCTTCCCGGAGGGAGCACGCACGTCATCACGAAGAGCACCGTGCCAACGTGGCCCAGTTGGGAGCGGTCGTGGTCGGGGGTCTCATACATGTGTCGGGCACTTTGGCAACCCTCTCCTCCTCTGTGTAGGCTATGCGCCAGTCGTTCTCCATGCCGTATTCCGGCCCAGATGCCACCAGGGCCCCCTGTGGACCTGCCCCGACCAATGCAGCCAACTCGGTGGGGATCCCATCCCTGCACACAGTCGGGAGTCGGAGGTCCAGCAGGGGTGGACACACCAGCAACTGGACCCCAGCAGATGGAGGATGTGACAGCATCATCGGGCAGGGCACGTGCACGACGGCGTCAGTGGATTCCATCAGCCTGGATGCCGTTGTGCTGGCACAGGCAGTTGCGTCGGAGGCAGCGGCAGGCTCGACGTGGGAGGCATCATGGCTTGTGGCCATCAACATCAGGGGTGCAGGCATCGGCCGGAGGGCGGGAGAACCCTGGAATGGGAGTGGCTTCCGTGTGGGAACGGTTGGGCCAGCAGATAGGTGCGGAGCGGCAGCGGGCAGAGGAGGAACGGCTCACAATGGTCAGGGCAGAGAACTCCATGCAGAGGGCGCTGAGGCGGGCTGAGTGCCTCGAGGGTCTTCGCAGGGAGTTGGAGTTGGACACTGCTTTATCCCTGCAAGACCTCGGGGCCAGGGAACATGCCCGCCTCCGAGCCATTGAACAGGAGTTCGATGATGCCCTGGCCCATGACAACATCCAGTGAGCCGTTGGACTAGCCCGCTGCCCTTGTAAATAGTTATGTAGTTAGTGTTAGGTTTCCTTTGCTTTTTTCTTGATTTTGGACCTTTTGGACAAGGGCCAACATTTTTGTATATAGTTTTTTTATTACGCAGTATTTTTAGATAGGTTTCATTTCTTCAGTTGGGATCATGGACCCTGGATTGTTTATCTGTATATAGTTGAATCTTGGATTATGGATTTTTTTTTTTGATTTACCCATGGAGCAATGGTTTTTGGTTTTGTTTTTCCCTTGGATGTACTTTTTGAACTGTGACTTTGGACACCTTTCCTTTGGATTATGAGTTGTGGTTTTTCATCATTTTACGGACATGCTGCTTTTTTGATTTTAATTCCCATTGTCGTTTGTTTATTTTTAATCCCATTTATGTTGCTTTTAATACATTTTTTCCATCAAACTTCAATGTGTAGTATCATATCATCATGATATGGGTTTTGACATTCACTTACACCCATTGTGTGTATGTGAGGGACATGTGTTCATTTAGATACTTGCCATTGGGGTTGTATCATGTAATTGGCAATTCTGAGTGGGTGGATGCAATACTTGGGTGGGTGTTTGGCATGTGGAGGCTGCCCATAAGTGCCAGGGATCTAGATTGTGATGACGTGTTGGCTGGGGGACATGTGTCAGGGCCTGCTGGCAGGTGCCTCGCAATGCTGGGGGGTGGGGGTGCTGGGAGACATGTGTGGGGGCCTGGTGGAGGGTGCACCTGACTGGTGGGGGGTGGGGGTGCAGGGAGACAGGAGTGGGGGCCTGGTGGAGGGTGCCCCTGACTGCTGGGGGGTGGGGGTGCTGGGAGACAGGAGTGGGGGCCTGGTGGAGGGTGCCCTGCACTTCTGGGGGGTGGGGGTGCTGGGAGACAGGAGTGGGGGCCTGCTGGCAGGTGCCTCGCATTGCTGGGGGTGGGGGTGCTGGGAGACATGTGTGGGGGCCTGCTGGCAGGTGCCTCGCAATGCTGGGGGGTGGGGGTGCTGGGAGACAGGAGTGGGGGCCTGCTGGCAGGTGCCTTGCAATGCTGGGGGGTGGGGTTCTGGGAGACATGTGTGGGGGCCTGCTGGCAGGTGCCTCGCAATGCTGGGGGGTGGGAGTGCTGGGAGGCATGTGTGGGGGCCTGGTGGAGGATGCCCCTGACTGGTGGGGTGTGGGGGTGCTGGGAGACAGGAGTGGGGGCCTGGTGGAGAGTTCCCCTGACTGGTGGGGGGTGGGGGTGCAGGGAGACAGGAGTGGGGGCCTGGTGTAGGGTGCACCTGACTGGTGGGGGTGCAGGGAGACAGGAGTGGGGACCTGCTGGCAGGTGCCTCGCAATGCTGGGGGGTGGGGGTGCTGGCAGACAGGAGTGGGGGCCTGGTGGAGGGTGCCCCTGACTGGTGGGGGGTGGGGGTGCAGGGAGACAGGAGTGGGGGCCTGGTGGAGGGTGCCCCTGACTGCTGGGGGGTGGGGGTGCTGGGAGACATGTGTGGGGGCCTGGTGGAGGGTGCCCTGCACTGCTGGGGGGTGGGGGTGCTGGGAGACATGCATTGTTGATCAGTAGTGCAAGGTGACATGTGGCTTGGCTGGGGGGCATGCCCATGGTGGATGGGCTGCCTGCGGGACATGAGCAGGGGTGCAGGGTAGTCCCCTGTGGTTTGGGCTGCCTGCAGGGGCCGTGGAGGTTGTAGAGCGAACACCTGGGAGGACCCACACGGCCAATTCACGTGTAGTACTCCACGGAACCCCTAAAATACACGTACCCTGCTGAAATCGCATGTGAAACTTCCCGCGCACCCCGAAATACACGTACACAGGACATTTGCGTGTGGAACTTCCCGCGGACCCCTGATATACACGTACCCTGATGGAATCGCGTGTGGAACTTTCTGCGCACCCCTGAAATACACGTACCCTGCTGAATTCGCGTGTGTAACTTCCCGCGCACCCCGAAATACACATACCCAGGACATTCGCGTGTGGAACTTCCCGCGCACCCCTGAAATACACGTACCCAGCTGAAATCGCGTGTGAAACTTCCCACGCACCCCAGTAATACACATACCCCGGTCGCACAGGGCCAATCACGTGTGGAACTTCCCGTGTACCCCAGTAATACACGTACACCTGCTGAAATCGCGTGTGAAACTTCCCGCGCACCCCAGTAATACACATACCCCGCTCGCACGGGGCCAATCGCGTGTGGAACTTCCCGCGCACCCCTGAAATACACGTACCCTGATGGAATCGCATGTGGAACTTCCCGCGCACCCCTGATATACACGTACCCTGATCGAATCGCATGTGGAACTTCCCGCGCACCCCTGAAATACACGTACCCTGCTGAATTTGTGTGTGTAACTTCCCGTGCACCCCGAAATACACATACCCAGGACATTCGCGTGTGGAACTTCCTGCGCACCCCTGGAATACACGTACCCAGCTGAAATCGCGTTGAAACTTCCCGCGCACCCCTGATATACACGTACCCTGATGGAATCGCGTGTGGAACTTCCCGCGCACCCCTGAAATACACGTACCCTGATGGAATCGCGTGTGAAACTTCCCGCGCACCCCTGAAATACACGTACCCTGCTGAATTTGCATGTGAAACTTCCCGCGCACCCCAGTAATACACGTACCCCACTCGCACAGGGCCAATCGCGTGTGAAACTTCCCACGCACCCCAGTAATACACATACCCAGCTGAAATCACGTGAGAAACTTCCCGTGCACCCCAGTGATACACGTACCCCGCTTGCCGTGCTGGTACAGGGTTAGTGCAGCCCTTTGCGCTGGATTGGGGATTTTGATGGCTTTTCCCTGCGCAAGGGACGTTCTTGGGGGCGTAACTGGCACTGCTGCAGGCTCGCTGCGCCACTGTGCACCACGGCTGGTTTTGGTGGCTGGAATCCATGAATACGCTGTGCACGGAAATGCATTTTAGCGCACGCGGCTGGCGCAGTGATTCGCACGCGCCCACTGGGCGCCAGCAGCGTGCGCCACTTGTGCGCTGAATTCTATGAATTACCCCCTTAAACAATTGCAACCTATGTGACACTCACAAGTAGGTCACTCATTTATTCTAAACATTTCGATTTTAGTGGCTTTAAACCCAAAATTCACTTAAGCTGCTGACATACCCAGCTATTTTTTATATATACATTAAATAATTACTTCCTTCAAGTCATTTCAGAATATAGTTTTACATTGTATCCACCTCTTAGCAAGTCTTTCCTTGGCCTGGTTTGGGTTCATTTGTTCAGTTTTACACAAAAGTCTGGTGGTTTTAAAACGCTGGCTTTCTGATAGTGGTGAGCACCAGTATTGCATCCATTTTTGACATTAAGAAAATGAATTCCCCACAGTTCTGGGTTGCTTTTGGCAATCAGCATTGCCATTCCCAATGGTTTCAGGCTACGGTGTGTGTAGCCCAATGGTGATTTTAGGCAGTGCCCTCCTGTGCTCACAACATAGGCAAAAATGGGTGGCAGCCTATTCTTCATGTTTTCCCTGTGCACTCTCTGGGGAGTTCTGGCCATCATGATGTTTTCAATGCCAGTACTGCACAGTTTTATGGTAGGGCTTGGATGCATTGGTAAAAACATCCCACAATAGTATATTGCAAGAGACACAACCTTCTCTATCTGTTCACTGACAATCTTACTTTAATGTTGACAATTGATTTACTGCCCTAGTCCTTTGTAGAAATCTATAGATTCACATGGCTCCTTGGCTTTGTTGATCTCAGTGAGAAATTCCAAATCAGTAGCACTTCATGTAAACTTCAGTACCATGGCTCTGTGACCACTGTGAGAGTAAGAAAGTCCACTTAAAAACTGACATGTGAATAAGTTCTCAAGGCACAGAATTCACCAGACTCTGGGTCACCTTCCCCATACCTCTTATCAACAAAGCTGAGGACATCAGCCTCTAACTGAGAGATGTGTTTAGCAAGATTTAAAATGAGAACCGTGTGAAGTATAAGGTACATGGAAAACAGTCAACGTAACGTCGCTGAACACTAGCAGTTCACTACCAAGTGATAAAAAACAGAATTGTGAATGGAATATTTTCAACAGAGTGGCATGTTAATCGTTTGAAGAAACACATGGTTGGAACGCTAGTCATCTCATAAATAACTGTCCTGATGAAGGCTGCCATATGGAAAACAGCATTTTGAGAACTAGTTCCACATAGGCCAAAACAAATTGTGGCTGATGCTTTTGTTCAGATTTATCAAATGAGGTCAACAACATTCTGTCCAGAATGTTTTGTTATAAAAAAGAATCAACAGGCATGATAGTGATATAAATAAGTTTGAAAGGATGTTATAATTATGATGAAATAAGTGTGTTGTTAATTCATTTTCTGTACTCTATTTTCATACATGTATAGTTTAAAAAAACCTTTTAATAAAAATATCTTTGTACATGACTACATTATTTTCTATAGGACCTAATTGTGTATTCTCTAACAAATTACTTGTTAAATGTAATAACTTATGATTCATTCATTTGAAATGTGTTGAAAGACCATTTGGCCTCGACTTGAATGCTCGAACTTTTGACAAGTTTTGGTTTATCTAGTGTAAAAAATGTACATAAGCTCATAGTTTATAAAATACCACACCGGACATGGCACTTTTTTTTAGATACCAACCTCATTTTAACTAGGGTGGCATCTTGATATGTGCTTGAGGGCATTATGTTATAACAGGGGTAGACCTAGTAGAACCAACATAGGGGCACTACTATGTAAACATCACTAAAGCCTCATATGGACATTTTGTCAGGTTCGGATCTCACCTTCTTTGGCTTGGTTGCAGACTCGGATTTCTCCTTCTTGGTCTTGCTGTCTTGTGGTGAGAAGAGATAAGGCCTTTCACTCCAAGCGGCCACCATGCCAGCCCAGTATGACAACCTGGGAGGCATGGAGACCGCTCGGAGAGCTGGGTCTCAAGAGGAAAAACCTTGTTGGTGATTGAGTGAAGATTTCCCAATGGCTTTTGAAACGTGCTGAAGGTCGTTTGTAGATTCTGCAGAGGCTGAAGTGACCGGCAGAAGTCGGGCAAGAGGCAGCAGTGTAGAAGCTGCCAATCCGGAAATACGATAAGCGCTCACTTGGGGTATGCAGTAAAGTGGCAGAGCACACTGAGGTAGGAAGGAAGGGAAACTAGCAGATAATCCACCAGGAACCAGGAAAGAATGCCAGCTGTAGACAGGAGAGAATGGGAGCCAGGAATGAGCAGGAGACCGGTAGGAAGAGGAGCCCAGAGAGCGGCTCACAGGAGAACAGAACAGGAGCTAAAACACTGGAAAGAAATGCAGAGCGTAATGCTCAGAGGAAGCTCGAGGGAACTAGCAGACAGCGTACAACAACAACGAAGCAGTTGTAATGCCCCGCTTACCTGTTCTTCCGGGTATTTGTTGTCATGGCTAAGGCATGCCATGTATTACGCGCATGTGATGACATCCGTGCATCAAGGCCACGTATGTCGGTCATCTTGGAACGGGACATCCAGTTCCAGCGTTTCCATAGCGGCCTCCGTAAATACATTTGTCAATGTGGCTGCATACGCCGCGCAACGATCAGAGATGTTACACATTTACTGCCATTATTTACCAACTATAACTCCACATGTCAGGGTTAGTAATCATATGCCAAGAAAAGCCCCAAATTCCCAGTTGCTGTCATAATACAGTATGCAAACTCTAGCCTCTATTTGAGTCTACTGCTATCTGACGTCTGTTATAACCCTACAACTTAGGAACAGTCAAAATATGTAAGTCACATCATTACATTTCCAGTGGCTTCTACTATATGCCAAGTGCACCTTCAAATGTCCATTAATGGCGTGTCAGTTAAGGACTCATTACCTGGTATGGTCACCATATGTAAGGGAGAGTCTCAAATGTCTAATTGAGGCCACCATATGTGAAGGGCAGCCTCAAATGCACCAGTGATGTCACCCGATGCCTTTTATGCATGGTATAAGGTACCTTGGGACAGATTACAGAAATGTTGCACTGGTGCAAGTGAAAAACGTTGTACCATATTAGCACTAGGGCAAATTTTGCACTAGTGCAAAAAACCATGGGGCCATATTCGAAACATTTGTACTGTGAAAAGTGCAACTTTTCATGATATAAGCACTAGAGCAAATATTGCTCTAGTGCAAAGAACATGCACTTTTAATACATTTTTGCATCAGGGCAAAGTTTTCCCTAGTGCTGATAGCATCCATTTTAGCACTAGGGCAAACTTTGCCCTGATGCAAAAATATATTGTCAGTGCATGTGTTTTGCACTAGCGACATTTTAGTCATTGTGCTTATACCATGAAAAATGTAACTTGTCACAATGCTAATACGGTGCAAATTTAAACTTGCACTCGTGCAAAGTTTCTGTAGTATGCCCTGTATGAGCAGGATTACATGTAATTGATTTTATCATGTTCTAGCTCAGCCTCAAATGTTCCATAAACAGCATTATATATTTATATATGATATCTTTACCATGTGTAATATGAAGCCTGAAAAGTCTTATACAAATGGTGTGTTACTATATGTAATGTGCAGCCTCCAATGCCCAGCATTTGCCATCATATGCCAACGAAAAGCCACTTAGGTCCTCAAATGCATGGCAACTTAGTCTTCAGGGGTCTGCACACATTCAGCACAGAATTGCATGGATGGGTGATTCAGTATCGTACTCTTATAATGTGCTCTTAGACTCCCATCCAGTTAACAGAGGAAACAAGCCCATGCCAGGGTGGATGCACTGCTTGAATACACAAATTGGAAAGTAGTTACATTAATGAGACACACATGGCATCTCAGAAAAGAGGTGGATATTTACACTTTTGGCCATCTTTTTGGTGGACTAAGAAGTGGGTTCCTTTCTCTGGGGGAGATGTGCTGAAGCATTGTTTACAATACACAATGTGGTTGCAGCTGGGGACAGCTGTTGACAGAGACAAGCATGAATGGGCCAATGGGAAATGCATGTTGGGCCTGAAACATTCAAATATTACATCGTTTTGAAGTGAACTTGTCACATTATTTAATACAAAGAGGAATGTCCCCCTTGCTTAATCATGAAACTATAAAAAGATTTGTGAACTTTCCCACCCCAGTGGACAAATGTGCTCCTCATCATGCTAATTTGAAAGTGTTATGAATAAGAGAGAAATGTGCACCATACCTACCTGTCCCAATTATAAATATATGCCCCAAAGCCAGAGTTTCCATTATTTCCAATGCATTCAAATACTAAAACATGTGGCCTGGTCTAAGAAGTCAGAAGTCAGTTCTCTGACTAAGAAGTCAGAGAACTGTGACCTGGGTGTAGGGTAATCCATGCAAAAGACAAGGATGCAAAGCAAAAATGTATCTAAAAAAACAACATTTGAACTGCAGACCGTGCACAGAATGTGAAAAGGATGCATGCAAGAAAATGTGCAATGTTAGCAGCTCATCTACAATGCACAAATGTGTCCAAAAGTAACTGACAATGCAAACATAATCAATGTTTCCAGGTACCAGAAAGTATCCAGCAACCTTTTTTAAATGGAAAACAGTCCAATCTGTGATGAAAAGCACAGCATTTCATAAGAGAGTAAAAATCGAATTTGGGCCTACATTCTTCTGTTTATTCCCTTACAGTGTTAAGAATCAGCATTATAAGATCAAATGATATTCAAAAATGTAAATGGTGATAGGGGTTTGAGTGCAAAGAAATGTATGATGGTGACCTGTTTTGTGGAAATGTAAAAGCAAGGGGAAAGAATGACTGTAAAAGTTGCCTTTGTGAATTAAATTGGCTTTGGGCCTGGACAGCCAAATGACATTCCTTCCCCCCAGCCACAACAAAAAGAGGGGGTGGCTTGCTTTCCCATAAGAAAAGTGTGAACTCTGGCTTTGAAACTGACCATAAAATATGATGATTTTGCCTGGAATTGGTGCTCAGGATTCATACCTTGCAAGCAAAATAAACACTGCCAATGTTCAACCTATATCTGTCTCTGAGCTAAACATTCCTAAATATATAAGAAATAGGCTCTCTGCAATGATCATTCTTACAAATAATCTGATATTTTTAAAAGACTGGTCTTTCCAGAAGAACACAACTGGCCTTTCCAGAAGAACACACTTGACACAAGCATGTTGAGGCTTATAAATTACAAACTACTACTACTAACTTCAGAGACTTGGAGACTGGCTAAAGTGATATAAAATATCTCTTATCACTGAGAAACTAAACCTCACAGTCATGAATGGCCCAGCTCTAAGATGCAAAGGAACTAACATTATATGACACCAGATGTTCTGTTTTCAGGCAGAGGAACTGGACAAAACATTTCAGATTTTGTTTAAGTAAAACAACTTTTGAATTTAACATATGGAATCATATTTATGTTTATAACTTTTGAACAAAATATCATGGAACATTAATGTGTTTTAAACAATGTTGAGGGTGAAAAACTATCAGCTAAATATAAAATTATACTTTTTGATATTATGTTAATTATATAAAGTAGTAAAACGTGTATATTTTCATGAAGAAACAGCACGGGCCAGTAATCCATATAAACAAGCATTTGTGCTGGTGAACCTGTTATTCTAAGCTGGGATTGGAATGGTTGTGATAAAGTATCAGAGAGCAGTAGACAAGAATCTGCAGCACACACATCCCATGTCGTACTGAGGTGAATATAGCATTATGTGATTTGCCTGAGTGAGAGCAATCTGATGAACTGATTAGTAGCAGGATCACATGTTAGAAACATGATGTTTCAGAAAAATACAATTGTTTAATGTAGAAATCTCCATGATTACATAACATCAAATGAGATGGAATATTGATATAGAAGTCACTTGCCTTTATGTTCTTTATGTTGTGCTCTTTATTAAAAAGCCTTATGAGTTTGAAGGAGATGGCTTAGTGTGATGTCACTTTTGGAAAACTGTCCTATCACATACACTGACCGATTACATTTGTGAAATGATACATACTTCGAAATGCAGGGGTTTCTGATCTATGGCAGTTCAAACACATATTTTCTACGGACTCAATTATTCACTCACGGGCTGATATGGAATCACTGACAGACTGACTGATTGAAGGGAATAAGTAGAGAATTGACAATAACAGAAAGGAGAAAAGAATAGATTGCTTTCCTTTTGACCCATTTTGGATTACCAGCATAGCACTGTAATTGAAGCCTACCTGGAATGTATACCCATGCCTTCTCCAGTCGAAGAGACAGCATACAGGCCCAATACAGAAGGAGTGAGACCAGACTGTTGAGGGAAGCAGAAACACTCTTGCTGACTGATGCCCACCTCTTCCTAGAGGGGGAAAATTGAACCAGTCCTTAAGTTGATACCCCCTGTCTGTAAGCCACCAAAAGCAGTTCCTATATAACTATATAAGTAAGGGGAAACAATTCTGAGGGGCACAATACTGTAAAGGGGAATAGGTTAAATCTGAGCCCTTTTATTAGTTAAAGTACTGAGGGGATGGAGTATATCAATGGACTATTCATTATAAGAAATTAAAAATCTGTGTACATGCTTCCGGCATTATACATTTTATGGCATATGCCCGATGGTGTATATATGGGAGATTATCTGCCACGTTCTATGTGTAATGCTGAAGCACAGAAGTACTATTCTGATATCTCATTGTGTAACTAGAAAAATAAGTAATGTGTGGTTATATCACCATGCACAGTTCTGTTTCCTTGTGCTGAATATGTCAAGAGAAAGGGAAAGAGATGATTAACTGCTACCCATTTTCACCTTTAAATTGTCCATTAAAAATGACAAATGGACACGTTTACATATTAATGCAATAGAGGCACTGCTAAAGTGAATGACGCAAACATACATGTTAAACATGCATTTTCCTTTTTCAAGCAATTTAAATGCTTGAGTGTTAAGTAGCCTGTCTTTTACATTGAGTATCTGGAATGCTTTTTGAAATGTTCACATGTTTATTGGGTAGAGTGGATATACTTACGTTTATTCCAAAAACATAGAGAAACTTAGATAGGCAATGCCTAAGTTAATTTGTTTTCTCTAAAATGGCAGCGTTATCCTGAGCCCCATACATGTTTCAATACAATACATGGTGGATAAGCGCTCAGGGTAAATCAAAGGTACAGATAGTGGTGGTGTGTGTTACAAAAGTCTCTATTGCTGTAAATGTCACATTGACAATTAAGGTGACTAGTGTATTAATCATTCTTCATGAGAGTCACCATTGACATTGGAAATGTATAGATGTATGATCTGCTTATATTTAAATTGATTTACTTATTTCTATTTTATGAATAAATAGACCTTCTGTCAACCCAGTGTATTTCTTGTTCCAAAGGAAGAAGGAGACTGTAGGGAATCAATATTGTTAAATTGGGAGTCCCAGATTCATAGAAAGAACGTTATTCAATAAATAGACATTGTGCATGCCTGATTCGGGATTGGAGGACAATTTCCCCAAACTGGTTGTCATCGGATTAAAACATCCTACATGAGTTACTTGTAGTTAAACTCTTGAAAGTACTTATGGTCTGGTGAATCGTTCAGTGACTTGCAAAGAGAAATAAATACTCGATCTAAAATTTGCAGAGTGAAGTAACATCTGTATTAAAACCAAATTACACTAGTAAAAGTACATTTATATTCCCAAAAGTATGGCCCCAAACACTATGAAAACTGGAACTTCAAAACTGAAAATAACATTCTTTTGAAAAATTATTAAAACTTTCACAAATGAGTCAAGTTTATTTTAGCTTTAGGAGGCATTAAGAACTTGTCAATATGATGCCATTAAAAAGAGAATCTGTAAACATTGTTCCTTCCCTCTGAGACAATTGTTTACAGTGTTTCACCAGAAGTAGCCGTAGATATGTTATGTTAGGGATGTTATGTTAGGTATATTCCTTGAGCGCACAGCCACCCGAGGGTATCTTGGCACTAGAGAGGCAGGCAGTATTCAGACAAGGTGCCAAAAGAGTGTCAACCGACACCTAGAAGAGCACTGTTTTGAGCGCTTTTCTAAAAGCCAGGTGTTTCGATAGTTTCCTGATTGAGAGTTGTAGCCCATCCATAGATTGGCCGCGACAATGGTGAAGCCGCGACCACCCACACTTGTGCGTCAAAACCTGGGTATGATGAGTAGATCTGCAGAGGAGGATCGCAACAGGCGCTTAGGGTTATAGCGAATGAATTTAGATTGAAGAAATTCAGCGTGCTGAAAATTGAGGGCCCGATGAACTATGCACAAGACTTTGAATCTGATGCACTGGCCAACAGGTAGCCAGTCCAGTGATCGTAGCACCAGAGATATATGGGCTCCATAGGGGGTGCCAGTTGTCATCCGGGCTGATAGATTTTGTAGACGTTGTAATAGCTGAGTGAGACCATTAGGCTGGGCTAGATACAGTGAATTACAATAGTCTACACAGGAAAGGACCAGGGCCGCAACTACCGGAGGACGAAGATGCTCAGGGATCAAATGGAGCACCTTCTTCAGAACCTTCAGTTGGTAATGGCCTGCTTGACAGACTGCTGCAACTTGATTAGCCATAGACAGGAAGGCTGAGAGAATAACCCCTAGATTTTTCACTTTACTAACCGGTATAGGGAGGGGACCAAGAGTGGAAGGCCAGAAAGATGAGACCCAAAGTGAGGGATCAGGAGGACACCCAACCACCAGGACCTCCGTATTTTCTCATTCAATTTGAGCCAGTTGCAGTCCATCCACTCACCAACAGTGGCCAGGCAACTCTGAAGGCACAACGACACCTCAGCGTGATCCTGAGCCAAGCGGATCAGGATTTGGGTATCATCGGCGTATGAGTAGCAGTTGAGGCCGTGGGAGTGGATGAGACACACCATGGCCCAAATATAGATATCTCTTTGATGCGAGTTCCAGCTCCTCCACCTGCATTGAGTTTGGGGTGGCCGTTTCTATCACAAGCTGAACGTGCTCCTCTGCCTCCTCTGTGCCGGTGGACGATTTGGGACCCCCTCTCGTGTGCCTGGAGAGGTATTCGGCTGCGTTATTGATCCCTGGGCAGTAGATCAACGACACTCCACATTCGAGGAGTGCCAGCCTCCACCGCTCTATCCTCACCGGTGGTTTAGACGAGGACCCCGCCATAATGGGAAGCAGGGGTTTGTGGTCCATAATTACAGTGACAGGTCTTGCCAAGATGTACAGGCAGATATGTCTGCAGCCCCACAGCATGGCCAGTGCCTTGCGCTCTATTTGCGAGTACCGCTGCTCAGTCTCAGAGAGTGCCTTGCTGGCGTAGGCAATCGGGCAGACCTCCTGGTCCCTACTGACTTGCGTGAGCACTGCCCCTAGGCCTACGGGCTGGCATCCACAACGATCTCAGTCTGTAGCCCTGGGTCGGAAAACGCCATGGTGCCATCAGAAGCTAGGGTGCCTTTGATGTCGTCGAAGGCCTCCTAGTCGAGTGGCCCCCAGGGTCCTCAACAGTTCAGTGCGGAACGCCAGGTTCCGGATGAAGCGGCCACAGTAAATGACCATGCCCAGAAAGCTTCTCACCTCAGCTACATTCTCTGGTGGCCTTGCCTCCTGAATGTCTCTCACCTTGCGCGGATCAGGTGACACTCCATCCGCTTTAAAGACAAACCCGAAGAACTGAATTGTCGTCTTGAGAAACTCGGACTTGTCCCTGTGCAAAGTGAGTCCCAGCGAGCGTAGGCACACAAATGTTTTAGCCAGGCGTGCCAGTTGTTTGGCCTGCAACCTCGCAAACGCAGGATATCATTGCTGATGTTGAGGACTCCTTCCAGGTCTGCAAGTAACCCCTCTGCTGAGGAGACTCCAAAACTCATTCTTTTATACCTGTACAGCCCCTTGTGTGTAGTGAACGTTGTTATGTATTGTGATTCTGGGTGTAGGACCACCTGATGGTACACATCTCTGAGGTCCAGCTTGGAGAAGAACTTCGCCCCCTGTAGTTCCGTTATGATATCGTCAATGGTGGGGGTTAAGTGCCGTTCCCTCTTTATTGCCTTGTTAGGGAGGCGCATATCCAAACAGACTCTCACTGCATCGGGTTGCTTGGGCTTGCGGGCGATTACAATGGGAGACACCCACGGGGTTGGGCCCTCCACCTTTTCAATGATGTCTAACCCCACTAGGTTGTCCAACTCCTGATTCACCAGGTCTCTGGGGTGGAATGGCACTCGCCGATGTTTGAGCGCCACTGGTTGAATGGACTCATCTATATGCAGCTGTATGGGTTCACCCGTCATCTGTCCAATGCCTTCAAACAACAGCGCATGCTTGTCTAGTAACACCTGTATGTCGTCAAGGTATACCGAGTATGCAAACGTCACGATCCCAAGGGCCTCTGCCACAGCATAGCAGGGTATTGTTGCTTACCGGTGTCACGTAGAATCGGGCCCGGACTGATGTGTTCCCATACTGCACGCTTGCCACGAATGCACCATCGAGGGGAATAAGCTGGTCGCCCCCAAAAGTGAAGATGCGCGCCCTTGGCGCAGTCAGGATCGGCGGGGATTGCATGGTGTCATAGTGTTCCCTGGCCATGACATTAACTGACGCACCAGTGTCCACCAGCCTCGGTATTGAGTCCCCGTTCACTAGCACTTTCAACCTGCACTGTCGTTTTGGCATTGGGTCTCAGGAAACCCACGCTGGACACAAAGAATATGTTCTCTTTGTCTTCTTCATCTTCGTTGCCCTCAGGCAGGGCGCCAACATCCCCTTGGTCCACATGTGCTACGTTTGATGACCTCTGGGGGCGGAAGGAGCTAGCTCAAACGGGCCCTCTGGGGACCACTGTGGGAGCCACAGCCCTGCACTTCCGGGCATAATGGTCAGCACCCCCGCACCGGCCACACCTTTTTCCAATGGCCGGGCACTCTGCTGGGTGTGGGAGATCATATCCACATTTTGAGCACACAGTGCTCACTGTTTGCCCTCTCTCTCCCTGGGCACCCTCCGGGCGTCTGGGTCCACGGCCTCTGCCGACTGCGCAGATGTCATCTGCTTTGTTGGGGCACACTCCGGCCTCCATCCTGGTTGCACGCAGCTCAGAGATCTCATGGCACCTCCCCAGTTCCTGAAAGCATGGAAGGGTGATGCCTGGCTCACGCAGGATTTGACGGCACAGTTTGCCCGACACACAGCCCTGGATGAGTTGGTTTTGAATCATGGTGTTTGGGTCATTCCATGCACATGGTACTGCCAGTCTGCGCAGCCTCCCATAGAACACGTTGAGAGTCTCATCATCCTTCTGACGTGCAGCCCCCATCAGAAAAAGTTCATAATCTGCATTCGCCATTGGTAGAAAGTGATTGTGGAGCGCATCTTTGGCTGCCACAAAGGACCCATCTGCTGGTTGAAGGGACAGAAACATTTTGTGGACTGCAGGGCCTGCACAATATAGGAGGGTGGCCAACCTACTGTCATCACTAGTCTCCATTGTGGCCCGGAAGTACATCTCTAATCTGTACAGCCACATTTTCCACCTCGGCCCCAGACTCGATGGGGTGCCCGAGACATCAAACTTAGGCATTGGCTGTAGGGCGCCGGGTGGCTTGGGTAGTGGTCTCTTTGGTAGGATGGGTGGCGGCTGTTGGGCTGCTGCAGGAGTGGCAGGTTGTTGGGCAGTAGCCGCAGCTTGGCTCAAGGTGGCAAGTGCACAGGCACCCCTGGGATGTAGAGGAAATGGGGCCGCAACTCACCACCACACCACTCAGTGTCTATCTGTAGACGATGTTCCTTGATGTGGCCACTGACAACCCACAGATGCCAAATGTTCCGCAGGCGCAGTAAGGCAGGAGCAGTTCCACAATGTAGCAGATCAGGTAGCCAGGCAAAGTAGAGGATCCAAAAATTGAGCAGGGTGGGCCCCAAGCATACACCCAGTAGGCCTTCCTTGGTTCCACACCCAATCACTCGGTGAAAAACAGTGAAAAAGCGAATGAATCACACTGAAAATGGCATGTGCTGTCCGCTACTGGATTGTCCAACAATTTGGCATGGATGGCTCACCGTCGCTTCGTTATGAAGCCGCGGCCTCCCAGGGCCTATTGTGCAAAATGGCCGCCACCCGCATGTGTCTCTCCCCTCTCTGCGGCATATTTCGGAAGTTGCGACTCACAACAGATCATTGCGCACCTTTCCAAAGATCACCGCCTGTCCCGGGCATGTATCCGACGCTCGTCGCCACTGTTAGCGGTGTGCAGTCACCGTGGGCTCCCCGGTGGCTCTGAGGTTGCCGGGAATGCCCCATTTATTTATACCCGCACGCGACGGAGTGGACGTCACTGCGTCCCATGTGCGTCATTAAAGGGCCAGCGCCACATGTATTATGGAACAGCATTCTACTGTAGCTACTGACATGTCCATAATAAACACTGCAGCCTTCCCAGACTATTCATGCTGAACTATTGCAGCATCCGGAAGTTGTACTTTGGTTACAGACTCACCCAACATGGCAGCCATTCACTAGCTGGGCCTCTAACAAAGGCACCAGTATAGTGTCTGTATATAAATTACAACTTCTGGATGCTGCAACAGTTCAACATCACAAAAGATAAGCACTGTTCTAACATTCCCATCACCCTCTCTCGCGCTATTAATATCCCGGGATGTGCACCTGGGATTCCAAAAGCAATAAGCCCCTTGCCGGGGTTGGGGGAATTACCACATCCGGTAATGCCATGGGGCTTTTGTTACTATGGGCCCAAGGGCATTACCCTGGGCTCAGGGTTTATTGCTGAAATAATACAAATAATACAAATTTTTAATGGTTTTCAAAAACAGGGTCAATGATGAACAGACATTAAAGCATATTTTAACTTATAAAGCATATTTTAACTTAAACTTTTATCGTCTATATGGAAACCAATTCTTTAAAGGGCAATATAAAATAACTACAAGAAAATTATTACAAAGTAAGCTTACAAATCCAGAAGTTTCCTTGAGGATATTTGGGTAGGTAATCTTTCAGCAATTATGGAATCCCATTTAATCTCATACTCTTTGTAAATGAATATCCACATTCTTAATGCACAGACTTAGTAGTAAAAGACTGGAATCAATAAATCGACTTATTCTACCATCCCTAGTCATTCAATGTACCTTCCCTGGTCAACATCATCCAACCAATTATTTGCTACACTTATCAGCAAGACTTATCAAGTTGTTCTTATTTCACTTTGCTTTCCTGGTTTCTCCTCTATTCTAGCAAACCGAGCAATGTATGGTGAATTTCAAATATCGTGGACACCATTTTATGGTCATCTGTGGTATTTATACCAACCCAAAGTGCGGCATGATTATGTCAGAAAACACAGATGTAATTTTTGAAGTCTGTTTATATTGGTCACGTTAATTATTGTTTCGGGTCACAGTTAAATCAAGTATTTACTAATTACTTGAACTGTAATGGTAGTTAATTTATCGACCTCAAACTGGCCAAAAGGTTGAGTTGGGCTTGCAGGGCTTCAAACCTGGTTCTCTGGGCTAAATACTAACATCTGAAGCAAGTGCCAAGCTACCTTATTGACTTAAT
This sequence comes from Ambystoma mexicanum, assembly GCF_040938575.1. Taxonomy (NCBI): domain Eukaryota; kingdom Metazoa; phylum Chordata; class Amphibia; order Caudata; family Ambystomatidae; genus Ambystoma; species Ambystoma mexicanum. Next base: position 1,198,064,752 of record NC_090924.1, read on the forward strand.
ATCCTGAAACAATGCTTTCTGCATGTTATTGTTTCTAGTTAACCTGGGTGAATCCTCAGATGCCCATCCTTTTCAAAGGAAAATGTATCTGTCCCTGGAGAGACTGCTGAGACTATTTGTTTCTGCAGGTGCTAGATTGTCCATCTCTGACTTAACCCATCCTTCCTAAGGTCAGCAGTTTCTGCAGAAGTGTAAACTCATAGAACCCTGCTTTGCTATAGTTGATCTGCTTTATATCCCTGGTTGACGCCCCAAAACGTATCCTTACTACAGTGGGCATTTTGCCTGTCCTCGTTCAAATACACAGGACAGGTTGATCCTTTAAGTGACAGGTTTTATATGATATGTTATATGATATGATATACTATGGCATTTATAATGTGCCTATACACAAGTGGTTCAAGGCTTGATTAGGCATGAACAAAGGGAAGACCGAGACAACGATCTTACTAGGCCAGGTAACATTTAGATTGGGCAAGTGCAAGGGAGAGGGGTGGGGAAAAGTGTGAGGTGTAAGGGGATGGGGCAGCGGGGTACATGGAATCAAACAATAAAAGAAGTGCGGCCAGATGGTGGCAAGTGCACGGGTAAGTGCAGACAGCAGGTGTCCAAAGCGCAGGTAGGGTTACAGATATAGACCCAAGTGCAAGGGTTGCCAGGGGGCCAGTGCAGGTGTGCAACTGTCGGGGAAGGGGCCAGGGCCCGAGATCAGAGGGTAGCCAGGTGACCAGTACAATATCCCTGGGTAAGTGAATCACAGAATACACCTTTCCTACTGGTGACTGCATGTAATCCCGGTGCAATCCTCTGTTAATCCTGCATGTAATCCCTGTGTTAATCACATTAATCACATTAATCCATTCTTGTTTTTTATTTCTTATGTCACGGTTTTATAACACGGCACATTCCAGCCAGGACTCCTTCCCCAGACAATGAATGTGGCGCACAATAAAAACGCTTTTTATCTTTCATAAACCACAGATTTGTTTTGAGTAGGCCCCAACCCGTCTCGCACCCACCTTTTACAAACACCCCATGTCACAATGGACTAGGAACCAGGCCGGTGGGTATCAATAAGATATTTATTAATTTATTATTTAATGAAAAAGGAAATATATTCAAAATACAATTTTACAGCAGCCACCTGTGTTGTGGCAACACAGATGCAATTGAACCCATTGTTCTTCCTACAGAACAATGGGTTGAGAATCTTAACAGTTCACATGAATATTTAATGGCAAACAGGAAAATGGTTTTAAAGCAGGTGATTGCGCTAAGGTTAAGCACTCCCATCATGCACTCACCCCCAAACATCAGCTAACTTAATTCCCTTTGGATGGAAGGCAGTGGCAATAAGTAAGGATAATGAGAGAAAACTCGAATTTAGAATACTGCCCACCACCCCAAGATGGGAAGTCAGAAAAGAAAATGAAAACCCGATTTTTGAGCAAAACAGCAGAATCGGATTTGCATGTTACTTGCACAGCAGCTCACAACCGTGGTGGAAAACCTAGAAAGGAAATTTATGATGCTATGCTTGAGGAGATAAGGAAGCCTAAAGACTACTACTCAGCACACCAGGGCAACGTGAAAACAAGGTAGGAACATCAATTTGGGGGAAGAAAGTCAATACAAAAGAAAAACACACACGGCAAAAAGGAAATTTGCTTTACACGGTTTTAAGGAACAGAACAGAGGCATATAACAGATATGATTCTAGAAAAAGGGGATTTCTCTCGATGGGATTATGGTTTGGGTTTTTCAATGGGACAGATGCAAATTCGGAATTTGTGGCGTAAGGCGCACAAGACACGGGTAAATTATGTTTTCAGTGACAATTACCAATTCTATTGACTATATTTTAAAGACTTTAGTAATTAAAGAAAGACACTGGACACAAGTGAAAGAGACCCTCTCTTTCCTTTGGGGAGCAGGAGCCCCCATCCCACTGCTGGAGCAGTGGCCACCACCCCTGCAGATCAGTTTAGGCCTCATCCTTATCTGAGGTATGCTAATACGGCTACGTGCGACTCTGCAAGCATTTTAGAGTTCCACAATGCCTCGTTGTGAAATTTTGCATACCGCATCCAGAATTGTGCAAATTGCGCGTCCCGCCGAGTGAAGCCGTCCCTGGAAGCACCAGGCATCTCCTGCAAGAGTTTTGTGAGCTTCGCCATTGATGACCATAAGGCTCTGCCACTTCAAAATGGCCGCTCGTGTTACTGCATGCATGTTGCAGACCTAACTTCCTCGTTACCCACCACGAGCGCGAAGTGATTTGCCTCCACCACCTACTTCAGAGCCTATGACATCGCCGGCAGGCGAGCGCCGGCCCACCAACAAAGGCACACCTCTAAGGCTACGACCCCTGCTGTGAGCCGGTCTGGAGCCTGATGAGCCCACGCCCGCGGCTCTTCTGACTTCTCGTTCCCATCTCAGGCCTCAAAGAGGTAAGCCCTTCCACTACTGCGCCCATACCTACCTCCTTCCATACCGTGCACAAAGCCCTCCCGCCTCCTGGAATTGGGCTCCATATCTCCCCTGCTGCCGCCAAACCTACCCGCGCACCAGCATCACGCACGGATCACCCGCAATGCCGTACCCACCCTCCCACCTGCACTGTTTTAGTGCTGGGGCCGACGAAATCTAGATGCTAGTGCCCTACGCACTACACCACCACTCCTCCCTGGGATCCACAAGATATACTAGAACAGAGGCACGCATCCTAGACCATCGTCCGTCCAAATGAGCCGCATTCCCATCAGACTGTGCCTCACCACCAACACACATGCAACATTCAGCATGTTGTGCCACACATGTCTTATCATATGATTGCAGCACCCATTACCTACCTGTATTGACATTTGCACGCTACTGAATCCTTGTTGCACCTCGATTGTTTGCACTGACATTGGTTTGTCTCTAGAACATCTGGTCTTTTACACTGCCCTAGCACACTCCATTTTAGCTATTTACGCATCCTATCTGCTAATTTGAATCTAGCCATTTATGCATCCTATCTGCTAATTTGAATCTTGCCATTTATGCATCCTATCTGCTAATTTGAATCTAGCCATTTACGCATCCTATCTGCTAATTTGAATCTAGCCATTTGTGTATCCTATCTGCTAATTTGAATCTAGCCATTTATGCATCCTATCTGCTAATTTGAATCTAGCCATTTATGCATCCTCTCTGCAATTTTGAACCACCCACTGCTGCATTCTACTAGTATATGCGATCTAGCCTGTGTGCATTGCCCTATTCGATAGCATATTCGATTTTAGCCATCCTGTATTAATCACATTTGGCCCATTCTGTGACATATGCTCCCTGCCTAAGAGTAATTCACTTAGCTCTAGAGCACAGAATACTCACCTACAGCATGTACTCCCTGCCACTCTATGCATGCCTATTAAGCGTGCTACTCACTGAAATGACCACACCTCACCTCCCTAGCGTAGAGCTCAACCACCACCATTACAACGCCACCAGCAGTCCTCCCACCATGAACACCCTGCCCAAGCCTCCATGCACCCCACAAAATAGAACAGTAACTGTGGTGCCTAACCTTAACCTGAGATTGGTCAGACTCAGAACCCGCACCCTCCCCCTCCAACACCATACCAACTTAACACTCATCACACACAGAAACCACCAACTTAGCTCATGCACCACCAAAGGGAATAAACACCACTACCGCAACATTACCCCTATATGCCACAGCGCTAAGCCCACTCACACCACACCTAGCAGCAACTCCTACACTCAACATTCAGCCGCACCTAAGCCAGACTCTCCTACCATACCTATTAAGAACCTGCGCCCTACAACATACAAGTGCGCTTTAATCAATGCACGCTCTCTCAATGCCCATGCCCTAGAAGTAAATGACTTAATAACCACCCAAGACTTAGACATACTCGCTATCACAGAGGCTTTGCTCAACGAGGCTTCCGGCCCAGCCATCACACTAGCCTTACCGCAAGGGTATTCCATCATCAGACAAGACAGGACCGCCAAATCAGGAGGGGGGTAGCCCTTATTCACAAAGAAACACTATCTATCAGAACATTACCCCACCAAGAGGAAGGGAATGTTAACATTCTATCAGTCAAATTAGCACTCTCACACAACAGTACTATAAATATACATATCATATACCGTCCACCTGGCCCCACCGCCAACTTCACAGGTCAAGTCAATCACCTCCTAGGAAACAATATTAAGAAATTGACCAAATCACTACTTATAGGAGACCTTAACCTTGGATTCAACGATCCCAAGGACAAAACTGCCATTTCTATAGCCAAAGATCTCCAAGACCTAGGTTTCTCTCAAAAAATCACATCGCCTACCCACGAAAAAGGACACATTCTCGATTGGATCTTAGACCACAATTGTAACAATTGTAACACAACCATAACCTCCAATACTAGCCTCCCATGGACAGACCACAACCTTCTTCACTTCGACATCCCAGTCTCAATATGCACTAAAGTGCTTACCACAGCACCAGCGACCTTAGCCAGAAGTACCAAAAAACTCACTGCGGACAACGTCAGTACACTTCTTAACCGGCCATGCCTAGCGCCCCCGTTCTCCTCAGACCCCAACATCCTCCCAGACATATTTAAAGACTCCATTACCATGGCTGTCAACACTGTTGCCCCACTGGAAAACAAAAAAGAGAAAAAATCCTTCCACTCCAATTCCTGGTTCACAGAGGAACTCCAGACTCTTCGCAAAGACAAACGCCAGGTGCTCAAAAATTGGCAGTGCAATCCCTGTGATTCCACAAAAGATAACTTCAAATCCATAGCAAAAACATACAAAGATGCCATCTTCATTGCTAAATCTGAAACCTACAACCACCACATCTCTGCTGCCAAATCCCACTCCAAAGAATTCTTCAGTATCTTCAAAGAATTAACTGTACCGCCCACATGCCCTGATGATATCGTCAAAGACGAAGCATGGTGCACAGGCATACAATCAACCATGCTTACAAAAATAAACCTCCTCCAAAATAAGATATCTCACCACTGCAAAACTCTTCCTAAGCAAAGCCCTCATGTACAATCTCAACCTAATGCAAAAACATGCAACATACCTAAATTCGCTTTCACTGAAATCTCTGAAGCCGATGTCATTTAGATCCTCAGACACCTCAAACCTTCACAATGTAAAGTTGATGGGACCCCCCTAAAATCATCAAGGGCTGCGCTGAACCACTCACCCCTATTCTCACTGCATTCATCAATGCCTCTTTCAAAACGGGCATAGTCCCGGACAGCCTCAAAGAGGCCTGGGAGCGCCCCATTTTAAAAAAAACAACGCTAGACCCTGCTAACCTTAATAACTACAGACCTATAACAACTGTTCCATTCCTCCTAAAAATACTAGACAAGGCCGCCCACAAACAGATTCAACTATACCTTGAATCAAATGTGATCCTAGGAAAAAGACAATCTGGGTTTCGCAAGGGGCACGGAACCGAAACCGCCCTTTTAGACCTAAAAAATGAAATCACTAACATCCTTGACAAAGGCAAACCCGTGCTTCTCCTTCTCCTTGACCTTTCAGCAGCGTTTGATCTGGTAGACCACAGCACACTTACCAGTCATCTGACGCATGCAGCGCACTTCTCTAAAGACGCAGCATCCTGGGTGACCTCATTCCTAGAGGGCAGAGCTATGAAAGTGTTCTCCAACACATCTCATGCAGCACCTTCCATCTTCCACTGCGATGTCCCACAAGGATCATGTTCTGCCCCCACGCTCTATAATCTTGTTACCAAGCCCCTCTCTGATAAACTGGACGCACTTGGGAGCACATACACAAATTACGCTGATGACACTCAGGTTCTCCTTCCCCTTACGGGACACTATCATCAGGACGCCACGACCCTACAGCAAATCTACACCACCATACAAGCGTGGATGGCCACCAATGGCCTTTGCCTGAACGGGGACAAGACCGAAATCCTCATTCTAGGCCACAAATCCACCCTCTCTAACCTCAACCTGCTGCACCTCAATTTCAACATAGATAATTGTGTCATTCCAGTACTATCGTCAGTCAAAACACTAGGAGTACACATAGATGCTACCTTATCTATGGACAAACAAGTCAGCGCCATAGTCTCAGCCTCTGTACTAAACTCATCAATGCAATAAAACCATTCCTAACTAAGGATAACTGCCTCTCCATAGCTAGAGCAACCATAGTAGCCAAACTAGATTACTGTAACGCACTCCTAGCGGGCACCTCCAAAAAGAACTATCAAGGCTCCAAACAACTCAAACCAATGCTCTTAGAGCAGCCCTCAGCATACCAAAAAGGGACCACATCACACAAGCTAGGAAGACAGCCCAATGGCTCCCAGTCAATGACCGCAACTCCTTTAAAATTCTCACAACCACTCATAAATGCATCAACCTCTTAGCAGCATCGTACCTATCTATCAATCCACCAGACCGACCAGACTACAATACACCAATCAACTAACGATACCTCGCATCAACAGGACAAAAGCAGGAGGTATAGGCTTCCCCTTCCTCGCACCCAAGCTCTGGAACTCTCTCCCCATTGACCTCAGAGTCAATATCATGTGCAAGCCGTATTTCATTTTCTGTTGGAATGCAGTTCTGTAAATCAGGGGATGTTCTTTTAGTTTGACCTTTTGGGTGGGTTTGCAATTGTTGATTCAAGTACACAGGGAGATACAGCAAATGGTTCTTTGATGTGACATGAAATGAAAAGTAAAACTCAAGCCGTTTCTTTCATTTGCAGTGTTTTTGAGCGTTGCGGTTTACATAAAAGGGAAAACAACAGCCGTGTTGAGTTGCATTTTGATGAAATATTTGCTCCTCACATGAATGAACAGTCAGATAATGCTGCTTTCTGATGTATTGCCTAATATTTTGGCATTTAGATGGAATTAAACAAACGCTGGGCTGTTTTTCAAGCAGCGCATCACTTTGTGGTATTTCTGATGAAAGAACACCAACCTCAGGGCCCTCTTGAATGTAGTGCACAACTTAGATCTTCAGATGACAGAACAGCAAATGTAGAGCCCTTTGAATGCAGTGCACAACTTTATGGGTCAGATGAAAGTAACAACAATTGGAGGGCTGTTTTCTGGGATGCAGTGTGCACATGCATGCCACAAATATGCCAGGGAGAACACAACACAGCCGTTTCTGGTGACAATGCTTAAATGTGGTTTTTAGGTGAAGTATTTCTGGTAGGGCATGTAAATGCACCCCACACTTAATTCCACTCTAATTGTGGATCATTAGTCCATCAGCATATCTGGCAGAGATCTTGAGTTTCGTCTATGCTACCCATGTGTAAACTAGGGGTACTTTGTGGGTGCATTTAGCTTGTCTCGAAGTATGGTTGGTTGAATAGGATTTGAGGAAGCTCAGGTTGAGCCATGTTTCTTAGAGGAATTAATTTAGTTTCCTCCTCAAGGGCCTCTCTCTGCCTAAATCCTCATGAGCTATCTCTCTTACATGTGACTCATATCTCTTACGCTGGTGGCTATGCAAAACCCATCTTTGCTACACATAACTAGCCGATATCCCTAGATCAATTGTTCCTAGATGTGACTGGCTTGCCGCCTCTATGCTAATGACCAGAAACAACTATCCCAACATAACATAACTTGTGTTTGTACAGCTCTCACTAGCACAGCGCCATATTTAAATTACAGGTTCTCTTTTTCTTGTGCTGATACACAGTCTCCTCTCTTTTTACAAGTAGAACATCATTTGGGCATCGTCATATACCACAAGCCCATCCATCCTTAAATTAACATGCTAGTTGTCCTTGGAGGAATCACCAGAACCTCTACTTCCAGCAAGAGAAATGTTGTTTCTGTCCTTTATTAAATTCCCAGAATCCACCCTTCATACAGGGGACAGACTCTCTATCCCTCTAGGAATCCTTAGAGCTATCCATCTTTGAGGTATTAGGCCATAATTTGTTGCTTGAAGTTCCCTAGAACCCATTATTTTAATCAGTGACAATGCTCCACATTGTTCCTTAAAGTAAGACAATGCCCAGAATCTGATAGGTGAACGGCAGTGTTTTGTCTCCTGGACAATGGCCAGACTCTTTAATTCTTAGAGGTGAAATGTAGGGTTTGGTCCAGAGACAATGCCCATAATACACCCACCCAAGGTAGCTTGTCCATGAGCAAATCTCCAGACCCCATGCTATAAAAGTCACAGTTCTCTTTTCAAAGGCAAACTCTTAGACTCTGGCAATCTTTCGGGTTAGATCCCATCTGGCTTGGTGAATACCATTAGCTCATGCTTTTAAATTGTAAACACCTGTCTCAAAAACCCATCCTTCCTAATTGAAAGGCAGTCCTCACTGTATTCATCCTTTTTACAGGAGACAAGTCCTGGTTCCTTCGTGCAGGCTGAAACCATTTTGTCACTGTACAACACTAATTTACACTGCAATCCTAAAATCATATCTGCCAATATTGGTCCCCCACAGCATTTCAATACTAGTTGGTCCCCTGGTCCTATGGGGCTTCAAAATGGGAACTAACACCATGACCCAGCCACTTGCTATTTGGCCAATTTAGCGTAAAAACGACTGGTGGTAATATGTAAACAAGTTTAACAACACTTCCTCTGGAAATACTCCCAATATCATGATGAGGTTGATTCCATTGACTTAACAAAAGAGCATAGAACAATTGGCACAAAACTGTTGGGCCTGTTTTTGCACACTGGCATTTCATGTAATAGGACATAAAATGATTAAACCCAGAGCTATCATATGGTGCAAAAGGGGATTCAAAACACCTGCAAATATTAAAGGCACTGCACATTCAGGTTATGAAATAGATTGAAAAGATTGCAATAATGTGAAAAAAAACGTATGATTCCTCAGAAAAATGTCACCTGCAGCATCCATTCATGATTTAGTGCAGCCGCTGCTTATTTATACTGCAGTCATTCGCAGGCTGGAACATACACAACCCCAAGCATCGCTGCTCTTCAATATCTAATTTCACAGTTTTCTTAACACATATCTCATGCTATTTATTATAGTCAATGTCATCACAACACCTTTGTGAGCTTCTTAGAACCTTTTAAATGGTTTTGATAAGAGCCCATCCATCATACATCGAGGAGCATAGTTTAACCTCAAGAAATATCACTTTGAAATGAAAACAATTGGCGTATGACCTAATTGGATGCATTACTCATATCAATGTGTGATAATTGCCTCTTTTCTTGACTGGATGTATGCTTTTCATTCAGTAGCTTGGTGCATGGTCTTAAATTGCTTTGCAACCCGAACCATTCCCAATATGCCTTGCGTTTTGGTGTTTTTAAAGTGTTTGGCAGTAAGTCTAGTTTTCCCACATTTTTAAGGATTCCTGTTTACGGCGGGTGATCAAGCCACACATTCAGTGGTGTGTCCCAGTGAGCCTTAGCAGGCATCCCCTGATACCATTATCAATAAAGTATGTAGACATTAAACTAGCTGTGCCACTTTACAAAGCAGAGAAGGAATGAATGTCCACTTGCATAAAAAAGACAAGTGCCTTTACTTATCTCAAACCTCGCATTGGGTTATAGTTGCCCCTCTTTCCAAATTAGAAACAGAATCATCCTTTGTTTTTGACAATTGCACAAGCAGTAATAAAACAAATCTTAATTGGCTGTCGAAAAACCTTCATTGTATATTATTCAAAATATGACATTTTTATAAGAACTAGCTGTACCTGGCATATTATATGCCGAGTTACCTCTCTCTATCGGTCGCTCTCTCTCTCTCCTCGATTTCAAAAACAAAGGAACTCACTTAAAATCTACCAGCCTCTTTTCATAATTTTGCAATGTTAATTTCCAGTACATACATAATAGAATGTTACTCTTGTCTTACTGAGAAAAACACACTATCAAAAACAAAAATAAGCATATGAATAATGTTCTGATGAAAGGTTATTATTCCAAGATAAACAGTCTCATACACTACTGTTAGGGAGATTTTCTTTGTTTATTTTGTTTTTAAATGTGTATGACTAGTTACTTAGCATTTTATATATTCATTACAAAATGTAAACAGTGCATTTAATGTATATCCCTTTTAAAAATACATAAATCTGATGTCTCAATATACAGTATTGTATATTGTTATTAAACAAGTGAAAAACGTACTACCATCAGAACAAACTTACAAGGCGTTAAGAAAAATGCAACACTCACAATCATCATGAACAGTGTCAATCTATAACAGCTTCTCACAAGACGTCTATATTTCTGACATTCTGAATCAGTACCACTATTTTTTCCCAAATAGGGTGAGTGGCAACTGTTATAACAAAAGACTCCGAGGCATGAAGGGTGGACCAAAATTGGTCCGTCTGGTACCCCAGATGCCTGGAGCAAAATCCTTTGTAGGCTTTTTTGTTGTTCTTTTGGGAGATATTTGTATGGCACCTATACACACGTGTTTCCAGGTGCCACAAGGCCAAAAAGGGGACGTGGGTGGGCATAGGAGAAAAACAACAGTAAACGGACATACTGGGCCTTGTGACATTCTTACCATGCAAGTACAAGACATAGAAGTGCAGGGTGAGCGTGGACGTAGGGAGAAGGGCTGGTAAGGAGGAAGGTGGGAGGGAATAAAGTGCAGGAGTGCAGCGGTCTGGGGAGAGCATGTGCTGATGAGAGTCACGAGAGCAAGTGCTAGGGACAAAGGTGGGGGAGGGAGGGCAAGTGCAGTGGAACGCGGTGGACCTGATAAGACAAGCCCAGGAAGGGTGCCCGAGGGCAAGTGCTGGAAGGGATGCTGGAGGAGACTGGTCAGGGAGGTCCAGGCCCTTGTAAGAACTTGTGAGGGAGCAGGCACCAGTCACAGCAGCAGACAGCGATTAGCACGGGCAGGTGCTCTTTAGGGATGCTGGGGGAGACTGGACAAGGGGGGGGCCCGGCCCCCGAGTACTCATAAGGGACGGGCACCAGTCACAGCGGCAAAGGACACTAGCTATGGAGGGCGAGAGGGAAGGAGGAGGAGATAAGGAAGGTCTTGAGGAGTTTCTGGAACTTAAGGAGATCCGGCTCAAGTCTGAGGGGGCCAGGGACGCCATTCCAGGTAGCCACTCCAGCCATGGAAGGGATTTACCTCCCACTCTCTGCTTGGCGAAATGCCTGACCTGCATAGAGTTGGAGCAAGATGACCGACAAACTCTAACATGGAGGTATTTAGGGAGAGAAATCTGAATGTAGAGAGGTGACAGGACCCAGGCAGCCTCGTGGATGATGCAGAGGGTCTTACATTTGATCCTTGCAATCACTGGGAGCCAATTAAGAGATTTTAGAGCTGGAGAGATGCAGTCCATGGGCTTGAAGCCAAGGATAAGTCTTGCAGCCCTATTCTGGATTAGTTGAAGTGGACGAAGGGAGGAAAGAGGCAGATGGAGGAAAAGGCTGTTGCAGTAGTCCAGCCTAGAGAGAACCAGAGCTCTGGAGACATTGAGTTGCTGGGGGAAGGTGAGGAAAGGGAGAATACCTCTGAGGAGGCCTAGCTAAAAGTTGGACTTCTTGTCAAGGTCCATGATGTGAGGGGAGAATGAGAGGAAGGAGTCTAAGATGAGCCTGCGTTTTTTAGCCTCACAAGAGGGTGAGGCTAGTGGACTCAAGGAGGGTGGCCAGAAGGTGTTGGTGAAATGGGGAGCAGGTGTCCAATGAGAAGGATCTCTGTCTTACTGACATTAAGACAGAGATAGCTAGCAGAGCACGACGCCTGGATAACATATGATAATATGTTATGAAATGTTTGCAACCTGTTGGAATGTGCCTACTGGACTCTAGTTGTTTGTCACAAAATCTACATTCTATGTGTTCCAGTGCTATTTTTGCCCAGACTCTTGTAATTTCAAGAACCGGAAACAAGTTTAACCAGAATTGCAAGATGAACCGTCTTAAAACTGGATGGCAGAATTTTTTCAAATAACTATGAGGTCTGTCAAGCTCAAAACCCTTGCAGGCAAATTCATTATATTGTCGTTTCAGGGCCAATTCAACAATGGATGCACTATGATCTCATGCCACTGACTTTGCTTTTAATTGCTGTAGGAGGCGACTTGGATTGTCCATTTCTGTGCAGATATACCAATAACCTCCAGGTGCTCCATTACAGTTTTGACCAATTACAAATGGGCTACATTATCCACTTTCACCCATGCATGGAGTCCAAATTGAACTCATTTAGCATTGGTATGTGTAAAACCAATATCTAAGATCTTTACTAACCACTTACAGTGCACTAACTTCTATAACGTTACGAGCAATGACAAACCCAGTTCTAATATGAGAGCCGGGACAGGTCAGTCTGTGGGAGTCCAAGCAATGATCTTATAATTTTCCCTCAAGTTTTTGTTACCATTTGACAGCTTGCTCAAGCAGCGTTCCAAGCCCATACAGAATACAGGGTGTAATGGATTTACTACATAGCTCAAGGTATCCTTCAATGGAATCCACTCCCAAGCTACAGATAAAATTCCTGATGACCTGCCATTTCTTCAATGCTTTAGCAATGACATAGGTTGTGCTGCAGACTATTCTATGGGCCAGGGCAGGCCCAGGTAAATATAAATATAAACTGCATCTAGTCTGTCACCACCCACGTACCATTCATGTGGGATGTTCCTTTTTCCCTTCCGATGGATTTGGAGTATTTTGAACTTGGTCTGATTTATTTTTAACTGTTTCTCATTATCATTCCTAGTAAGGTCAGCCAGTGGCCATTAAATACCAAGAAGAGTCCGGTCCAGAAGGAGCAGATCATCGGTATGTGTGAGATCCATGCTGTGGGTACACCACCAATGCGTGGAGTAAAATTACAACACTGTTTTAATGTAATAGATCTGCCATGTAGTGATTAAAGCCCAAGGTTGCGAGGACCTGCTTAAGTCCCAGATTGGTACTGATAGATGCAGTTATTGTACCGGCCTGATCCATTCTAACCACCATTGAGTTGTCTGCATAGAAAATGTTAATGTAACATAACAATTGCTGCTCAATGCCCCATCAAGTTTCCGCCAAAACATTGGCCTGGAGACACAGTCAAAAGTGGCGATAAAATCTATAAAACACAGGCATAACGATTCATCTCCTCCCCAATAAGTGACAGCAAAACGCAGTTGAATGCATGAGATGGCATGCACCGTGAAATGGCCTTTCCGATAGCCAAATTGTTGTGAATAAAGCCGCTGCTTCTTGTCCACCCTTTCAGTCAATGCCGAAAAATAATGGTGGCAAAAGTTTTGCTGCGAGTATCTACATCGCCAATTTACTATAATTGCTTGGTACTGCACAGTCCCCTTTCTTATATACCAGTATGAGGACAGAGCTACTCCAGCTAGCAGGAACCAACCCTGTGTTCAAAATATTCTCACACATAATTGCTAATAATTTGGACCAATAGTGCGGAGTTCTCTTCAAAGTGACATTGGCTGATCCATCTGGACCATGGGCCCTGGAGGATTTAAGATCGGTGATAATGCCAGATATAGTCAGCTCTAGCATCTCGACCTCCAGGCAACCCCGGGCTAGATAAACTAAATCAGCTTTCAAGGTGTGGTTAAGGGATGTAACGGCAAGATGCCTGTGGTAGAGATATCCAAACAAGTTATTCGATTTAAACAGACTAAAAAAAATCTTCTTATTAAAAGGGGTAATAAAATGCATGTGTCCTCTAGCCTATTTGTATACGTGGTGTGTAGTGCAGCTATCAAGTCTTTTTGCTCAGCAAATGTATAAGATCTACAGTATTTCATCAAACTAATGCACCTACGAAGGGTGATTTCTTTCTTGTATGTTGGAACTCAGGCCATATCATTTCCATTAATAAACATACATACTTTAGCATCTGCCTAGGAGGAGCTCAAGTGAACACCCTTGGTGCACCAGAAAGCGCTTACCTTATCGATGTTACATTCAGACCACCCACTACAGTAGCTGCAGCTTCTGCCATGAGTGGATTTCTTTTAATCAGCACCTTTAGATTAAAAGAGGCACACAGTGAGGAATGATCGCTAAGTGTCGTCATTTTAATCTCAAAGGTTAACACCTGTTTCTCCAACTTGTGGGTGACAGACATGCTGCCTAAACAAAAGGAGCTATCTACACTTTGCCTGGTACTAACTCCAACCAGTGAATCACTCCAACTAGGCGTAAGGGCTTCCAAGTGGAATTCCAGCAATCATTTAGACCATCTAATTCCTTCGTTTAACAAGCTAGTGGGGTGTTTTTCCCTTTGGCTGTTCATACCACTCTCCAATAACCACTCATCTAATACTGTAATACAATGGCCATTAAAATCACTTCCCATCAAGACCTCTCCACTGGATTGTGTTACTTACCAATGCTCCAATATTTCTTTAATCTCAGTTTGAAATTTCTGGTCTTGGGTACCATCAGGAGGAGTGTATAGATTCAAAATTAATATACAGACATTCCTCCGTGGAAAATTATTAATCTCAATGCCCACGCAATAAGGTCAGTCCCCCCCCCATGTCAATGGGAAGAACTTCAAATGAACATCTAATGCTGATACACAACACCCCATGTGCCACCCCACTTTAAGAGCAGTCAAAGACAATTGTTTATAGCCATCTTGTACTAAGCCAGAGAGAAGCCAAGTCTCCTGCAATAGAAAGACTTCTTCCAAACGGAGTACAGAGAACCCTTCTTCATGAGAGGTAAAGGATTTAAAACCATGCGTTTTCCAAGAAAGCTCTGACCATTGAGATGAACCACCAGTATATCAATATCTAGAGGGCCCACTCAATGATAGCCATCCTGGATCTGTTTGAGCCGACAAAGATTCACAGGACATTCGCTTGCTTGAATGGATCTTGTGAGCTCCATGGCAATCTTGATCCTCATTAGCCGGCCTTTTGCCCATCATAATGTATAGGGTAGAAAAGGTACGGTCAGTGGGTGCTTCCAAAGACTTGCATATTTGTAAGTCAAGACCCAAAACACAAAATTCATTAACAAAGCACAACAGGCGCTCCACTGTCAGTGGCAATACAAAAGTCACCACAGCACAATTAGTGTGGCTGTAAAGGGCTGGCAGTTCCACCGACTCAATATTTTTAGAGGATATTATCTTGAGATCCTGTATTTGGTGAAATATGTACATCAGATTACCTCTTGTGGGATGTTTTTACCCATGCATCCGAGCCCTACCTCAAAAACTGTGCAGTACTGGCATTGAAAACATCATGATGGCCAGAGATTCCCAGAAAATGCCCAGGGAAGTGCATGAAGAATAGGCTGCCACCCATTTTGCCGATGTTATGGGCACAGAAGGGCACTGCCTAAAACCACCATTGGACTACCCACACAGTAGCCTAAAACCATTGGGAATGGCAATGCTGATTGCCAAAAGCAACCTAGAATTGTGGGGAATTCATTTTCTTAAATCCCAAAAATGGGTGCATTACCAGTACTCACCACTATCAGAAAGCCGGCGTTTTAAAACAACACCAGACTTTTCTTTTTTGTGTAAAACTGAATAAATGAACCCAAAGCAGGCCAAAGAAAGACTTACTGAGAGGTGGATACAATGTAAAGTTATATTCTGAAGTGACTTGAAGGTTTATAACAAGACTGGCTGAGCTGTGGATTTCAGCAGTTTAAGTAAATTTGGACTGAAAGACACTAAAAATCTAAATGTTTAAAAGAAATGAGTGACCTACTTTGAGTGTCACATAGGTTGCACTTGTTTAAATGTCATAGTTTTAAACTTAGAATCAGCATTCTAGCTGCATATGAAAAAATTGTTAGTTTTATTTGAATGCAGAAAACTAGGTAACTAAAAGTGACATTAGCTGGGGCCTGGCTTAAGGAACTGAATTCTGCCCACCAGCTACCCCCGACAGGAGATGAGACTTGCACAACAGCTGTGTTCCCAGGCCTAGCTGCCTTTTGCTGTTCCCACCAAAAGGGATATGACACTTCTCTGATTGAATTACCTGGGCTCTGCAGGAAATTGAACAAAGCCCTGTCCTGACTCAGGCAAATGTTTTATTGGTGGGAGTCGTAAATGTGGCTTCCTCCTGGAAGGAAAGGGGAGGAGCACTGCCTGTGAGAGCAAGCTGGCTTGGCAGAACTGGAAAAACCAGAAATTCAACCTTGTGCTGGGGGGAAACCACACCCCTTTGGGGCCAGAACATAACTCTAAAAAGATGGATCATTCATAGAGCGGACTTGTGAAAATTATTTAAATGATACCATAATTCTTGTGATTTTTCTGCCCACATTTTAAGAGGTTTTTACAACCGGCGGTATGATCTGGGGGCAAGCTAGCAGTTAAGAGGGTATTACTTAAAATGTATGCATGTTAAAAATCTGACACTTCATCAATTAATGTCCATACTCCTTGCGCACATGTGTGTAAATTTGGGTTAATGTCCGAAATTGCAAAACCAGTTAAAAAGTGCAAATGTTGCCATTTCTCAATGCAAGCTCTCAGGAAGAGCAGATTTGGACAGGGTATACCTCCTGTGATATGTGATGGGTGCATGTAATTTTAAACAAATGTGTACCTGTTCAAATATGTCTTTTGGGTCAAAATATAGATTGTGTGTAATTTGACAGGGGTGGGTTCTCTGTATCATAAACAGACCTCATCATGATGACACTTCATTTCATTCCCCCAATCAAGGGGAAGAGGATGAAGTGGCCAATGACAAGTGGAGAGGGGTAGGGTCTAGAAAGCTAGCCTCTCCACCCACTTTCAAAACACATAAAAGCAGACAGTCAGGACAGATAGGGACATTCAATTCCATTTGCTGCAACGCGCTCTGCCGAACCACACAACATCCAGAAGATACTAGATTCAACACTTAGACTTTAAAACTCCAAAGAACTTGATTCAGAACTCAAAGCAAGGGCCTAAACCCACAAACTGAGAACTCTTCTCAGTGGGCCTCAGCATCCAGCAAACCTAACAGAGATAGCAGCATCCAGGAGCCGTGCAGATCAGCGCTGGGTCCAGAGAAAGCTGTGCAGAAAGATCCAGAAGCAGTGCTGTACCCAGAGAAAGCAGAGCAGTATCCAGAACCAGAGGCAGAGCAGAGCTGACCCAGACCGCTGTGCGCAGAGACCGTCCGTGGCAAGTGAAGAAAACCTGACCAGATCCGTGGCGAGGCCCATTCTATTTCTAAATATATTGTGAGTACCTAGCAGAACTGTGCAGAACCAATCTCTTAGTTAAAATAATATAATTCAATCTATTTTAATCTAACCAGAACTGTCTCCTAACTGTCACCTGTCATTTGCAAAGCTGTCACCTGTCATTTCTAGTTGCTAGCTGTAACTTGTCACTTTGAACCTTTAAAATTTCAAATCTGAAAAATGACCTTTACCATATCGCTCATATCTCCGTGACCGTTTGTCTTAGAGACTTGCAGTAACTTTCCTCTGAAAGCTGGGAATCTTGGCTTTTCAACGGACCTAGAACCGCATTCCTACTCCCTATACTTTTGCCACAATCGCGAAAAATGCACTTGCGAATTTGCCGCGATTTGCAAATTTCCCCACGTGTGAAAACAGCAGCTTCCTTGCTTTCATTTGCCAAAAATTTGTTTAACCTGCCAATCATTCCTAGAACATTGCTAAAGTAAGCCTGAACTAATTTAAACCAACTAATCCTCAACCTGAACCTCCAGAGGGAATTAAAATCATTTTAGCACATTTTCCAATATATTGCTATCACATTTTAAAGCATTTTGAGCCTGTGTAAAACTCATATCTATTCTCCTTTAAGCTTGCTGGGAAACTGGAACTCTGTATTACATTGTGATTGTATACCTGAACTGTGTGCTCTTCCTTCCATCTCCTTACATTGTATAGGGGGGGGAATTGCCACAAAGGGAAAGTGATTACCTTGTCTTTTGTGAAACCATATCAGTTTATCTTCTATACTGCATTTCATTCATTCAACCTTGTATTTCCTTGAACCCTATAAAGCATCCTCTACCACATTATTCTTCTGTCCCTATTTACCAGTGTGCTACCTTATCCATTTCATGTCAACTCCTTAGTGATTATAAAGAAGTGTGCTAGTGCCAGATTCTCCGTTGTTAATCTTTATCATATCAGATTAAGTGTGATATTCAATTATTAAGTTATTATAAAGTGTGATATATATATATATTGTTTAAATTCTCAAATAAACCTTTTAACTTGCAAAACAGAACTACTTCTTGGCTCAGTGGGGTCAGGGGGATTCCAAGAGAGGGTGTTATATAGGGGTAGTCATCCAGAACGCATGAACTGGACATAAAGATATATCAATAAGGGTTTCCATTCAGTATCCCAGACTAGGCATTGACTTAGCTGTAGTGTTGAATTGAATCCTCTTACAAATTGGGGGCTCGTAGCCGGGGATTCTGGATTAGATCTATCACTTGTGCAGATTAATACAGTGTGCCAGCTGACCAGATACACATATCCGGTCGGATCACCACGCTGTGTTATGCTGTAAAGCACTCCTCAAAGGAACGCTCTAAGGAAAAGGTCTGTTTTGCAAAAATAAAATACAAACTTCTGTAAGTCAGGAAGGAACTCAAATTCCAGAATGACGACCTTGGTAGATATGAAAATAGCCAGAGAGCACTTTTTACATAAGCTATTTGTGAGAGGTGAGTGGACTCATCAGGACCAGACGGTCTGGTTGCAAGCAATCGCACCCCAGATCACGGAAACAGGGTCAGATATATGGAGAGACCAGGGTCCCTTACATGTGGCCCTGAGTGAACTATATATGTCCTCTAAGGCCAAGGATGAGCACAACAAGATTGCCAGGGTAGCGGCATATTTATATTTACATATGGGAGCCATGCAGGACAAATGTGCTGAAGGCCAAGATCTGGCGAGTAGGCAACTGCTGGCATTACAGAAGGCCCAATCTGATCTGGACTCTTCTGAGCAGAGGCTGCAGAGGAGCCACGAGTCAGAAAATGATAGTAGGCAGTATATCATTAAAATAAAAGAGGACATGGATATACTGCAACAGGAAAAGGCTGACCAGGATACTAGACTTCTGGCCCTGCAGAGGGAGCACCAAGACAGTTTGGACTCCTTACAGCAGAGCCAGAAAAAGCTGGAGCAACAATTAGACTTTAACAGGGCATGCACGGAGCAGGTAGCCACCCTGCAAAGTCATCTAGATAGAGTGAAGGCAGAGAGCAACAAGCTGATTTTGAAAGACCTGGATACCCAGGCAGAGTTTGATGAAGAACGCCAGAAATCTGGTGCCTTTCAAAGGCAGAGGGACGACCTGGCGGCACAAATGCAGGCTCTTAGTCAGGAAAGAGACGTCTTAGGCCAGGAAGTCTGCCATTTAAAAAGAAAAACAGAAGAAAATCACTTGGCCCTCCAGGGGCTGGGTGACCTCCAAAAAGAACACCAGAACTTGTTAGAACACACCAGGAGGGTGGAGGATGCTCTGGCAAGAAAGGAGCAGGCCAATAGGGACACAGCTCAGGAGGTAACCCTCCTGCAGCAAAGACTGGCCCAGTGCTCCAGGACCAATCAGGAGGCACAGAGAGAGAATGAGGCTCTCTGCCAGCACAATGATAGACTCCAACAACAGGTAGCAATGCAGGAGAGACTGATAGAGTCTAGTAAGGCCTTAACTGAGGAACTGAAGGCGCAGGCTCTTGCATTGCAACAGGGAGCAGGGGCGGATAGAGATGAGGTTTGCTGGGAAAGAGAAACTCCTGAGCATAACCCCAGGAGCCCTAGTACCAGAGGCCTTTATCTCTCTCAGTCCCTGGACTCTGCCACCCCCATGTCCCCTGGCGCACATGAGCACAGGGCCACAGGGATGGCAGATTACTATCCAGCCAGAAGCATGGGGCTCATAGGCCAGTACCACCCAGGAATGGAGGGGCGGGCATCCGGGTATGGGCACCCAAGCACAGTGCAATTTAATGGGGAACCCCAGGAGAGTAGGCCCATTAAGGGCATCCTAAAAACCTCTGCCCAGTTAGGTCAGTGGGGGGGTACCCATCAAATCCTGGCAGCAAGGAGGGATCTGAAGACTCCTCTGAGCGGTACAGGACACAGGAGACCAGGTCCCCACATTCTGCCAGCCATTCCCAGGCTCGCAGAATCTGGGAAAACCTGGAAGAACAGACGGGAACCTCTGGGAGCAGTGCCTCTGAGTCAGAAGATGAATGTACCAGGGTTACCCGGACCAAAAGGGCCAATAAGACAAAAAGGGCCTTGCTTAAGGACCCCTTAAAGCAGATTAAGGCAATCAGGAGCGTCATCACGCCTTATTATAAGAACGCCAAGTATTCTGTTTGGGAGCACTTAGAGTTGTTTGAGCAAATGATGGAGACTTTCCATTTGAAGGACAGCCAAAGCTGTATTCAATATGTAAAGTGGACCTTCTCCCCGGAATTCTCCAGTTTCTTTGCGGGGCTGGAGGACCAAAATCATTTAAGATGGTCCACCTATAAGGCGGCCATCTTGAAACATTTTTCTACTCATAGAAATCCTCAAGAGGCTCGCAAGGCAGCCTACAATTTACAATGTGGGGAGGATCAGGCCCCACAAGAATTTGTGCATGAGTTAAAGCGTGCTTTTGCACAGACCACAAGAAGGGTGCGCACGGATAGCAGAGAATTTATTAATACGTTTTTCCATGCCTTGCCCAAATACATAATGACCCATCTCGTGAGGGATTTTCACGAGAAAAGATCTTTAGACTGGGTCATTGAACAGGCGACCCGGATCTATGAGGTGCAGAAGCCAAAAGAAAATAAAAATAATGCGCCCAAAAACCCGAAAGCCAACAACACCCCTGCTGCTGCCAAGGTGGCAGAGGTAAAGGTCACCCCCGTTTTAGATTTGGAGATGGGGGGGCCTAAAAACCTACCTGCACCTAATAATGCTAGGCCCAGAAGGTCCTCGGGCCAGTCACAGACAGGGAGCCAGGGAGGCAGCCCCACAAATGGGGTCCCTCGCTCTCCTGATTATGTAAGCCCCCGTTACAAGGGAAACAGACCCATCCTGGGTTATGTGTGGACTCCTCCAGCCCAAGGGGGGGGATCCAGCCAAGCACCTAACCCAGAGAACTTCCCTCCCAACTTCTCACAGGAGGGCAGAAACTCACCAAACCCTGGCAGAACTTCTTCCCCAGGTATCCACCCAACTTCCAGCCCCAAAATCCTCCACCCTTCTTTCCCCAATTCCCTGAGCCCAGACAACCGAATCCGGGAGAGGGGAGGCCAAGGGTGGAGGGGTATCCAAATCTTCCCAACCAGGGGTACTACCAAAGAAGGGATAGCTACCCTTCCCGGGATCAGCCCAGGGGAGAAAACAGGGCCCCGTATCAGCCTGAGCGGGTTTCCCAGTTAGAGCGCCAGGTTCAAAACATGGCACGGGATCTGGGTCACATACTGAGGGCTCAGCAGAACCCTCAGATCGGCATGCCAGCGCAGAACGCACCCAACTCTGGACCTGGTGCTCCAGAACAATGACGGGGGCAGCACCCCGATAACTCACCGGTTCCCAGGGAGGAGGCACAAAGGGAAGGGGGGTGTAAAGCCTTGGAGGAAGCTTCCTTCCTCACTTGTAAACAGCCCCTGGAAACCCAGGAACCGGAAACAAAATCTCTTGCCCCTGAAAGTCTGCCTCCTAAGGAGCAGAGGGGGGGTAGGAGAAACAAAAGACCCAAACAGACTCAGTTTGAGGAGGAGGTACAGATCTTCCAATTTGAGGGAGAGGGATCCTCAGAGGATCCTGGGAAAAGGATCTTCTCCTTCAGAGAGGGGGGAACTCCTCCCAAAGAAAAATGGGTCCCTAGGGATGCAAATCCAGACTGGGGAGATGTGAAGACTGAGCTACCGCCGCCCACCATCTCATCCCAGAACCAAAAGCAAGAAAATCCCCTGGTTCAAACCAATCCTGGTGACTGCCTCCAAAAAGGGGGGGCGGCCTGGAACCGGAGCCAGGGGAACCCACAATGGCTCTGATCTCCAGTTGCCAATTTTTTCTTTCAGATTCCCAAGGCTCTCTGCCCAAATCTCTTCGCTAGCGATGTCCAAAACCAGAAAGTTAGCCCACCAGTTGTCCAAAAATGTGCATTATCTGTGCCCCCTTGAGGAGAAGGAGGGAAGATACTATGCCCCGGTACAAGTACAGGGGCAGGGTACAATTTTGGCACTGGTGGACACTGGATCTCAAGCTACCCTTCTGTCCAGAAAGGCCTTTGACGAACTGAATGCAGGAAGGGGAGAGAATTACCAAATTCCTCTCACCTCTCTTCCTGGACAACTGCAGAACTTTGACGGGAAGGAAATTCCCGTTGAGGGGACTGCAGACTTGGACATTAAGATCGGGCGACACAAGGTGAAACACCCGGTCATAGTAGTGACTCCAGAGGGCACCCCTTGTTTACTGGGGAATGTCCTCCTGAGGAGGTTGTCACCCTTAATAGATTGCGTAAACAAGGTCCTCTGGACCCAGACTAGCCGACCAATAAAATTAAAACAGAGTGTCAACCATGTTAGTTTAAACGGCACCTGCCACATGGTTGAACAAAAATCTGACCAAGTAGAATTTCACTTCCAGAACAACCAAATTCCAGACGTGACAGTAATAGCAGTAGGACAACAGACTGGTGATGGGGGGTCCTCTCTATTTCTGAAAATCAAACTTCCTTCCAGTTTAAGGTGGTATTCCACACTGGAAGGAAACACCCTGAAATTCTTTACTAATCCACAATCAGAAACTCCCACTCCTATAGTCCAGAAAGATGTGAAATCAGCTCAGAGCCTGGCTGATATTCAGCAAATTGGAGAGCAGTTGTTCATCCCTGTTCAGTTAAATGATGGGAAGGACTCTGTTCTCGCTCGAGTGTGCGTGAACAATGGTAAGAGCTTCATCAGCGAAGCCATGTTTCGCCAACTCCCAAAAGATCCAGCCATTCCCACCTTCAAACTGATAGACAAATGGGAAATGGACCTGGAAGCACCTAATTCCAAACATCTCCTGCCAAGCAGGTGTATGCTCAAAATCCCCATTGGCAACAAGAGCATAGTCCACAATTGTTGGGTCGTGCGAGACGTCCCTGCCGCCTTTTACTTAGGCAGTGACATTCTCAATCGCTTTGCCATTAGTTTGGACCTAATAAACTTCAAAGCTTGGTCCCGATTAGCGGATAATCCCATGGGCTTTGATGATCCAGAAAAAGCATTTAGGTCAGCTCAATTGCTACCTTATGCAGTTGAAATTCAGATCAAAGAGGAAGTCACCATCCCAGAAAGGACTCGACAATTCTCCCTGGAAGTGAAAGCTAAAAGAGGACAATATTTGCAAAACCCTGATGCTTACATACATCTAAATGCTTCTCTCCAACAGCAAGGGTTAGGGGTAAACCCAACACCAGTAGTCAACATAGAACATGACACCATTCTAATAGAGGTGGATAACAGCGACTTAAAGAGTATTACTCTAGCCGCAGGCACCATTATTGGAATGGCGGTTGATGACCGACATTTTTCCATTGATTTAGGTAATGAACTGTTAGGGCCAATCCCCAAGGACTGCGTTGACAGTGACAGTGAGGACAATACAACACCAGACAGGATTTTTACTCGGCATGGGGGGTACTTCCTGGTGTACACTTCCTGCCCCTATGGTAAGGAAGATGTGACTTGTGACTTCAGGAGGGATGAGGTGATTTTCCAGGTCCATGAGGGCTGCCTTTCCCACCTGAAGCCTCCGGTCCAAATCAGCACTCTGATCAGGGACTTCTCCACCCAGCTGGAGGAGGCCGCGGAGATAGCCAAACCAGAAGTCTTTCCAGGCTTCAGGCAGATGGTGGAAGAGAGAGTCAACCTAGCTGATGCCTGTGTGACTCTGGAACAAAAGCAAAAGTTGAAACAAGTTTTCTTCGATTTCCAAGATCTCTTTGCGGTAGACTCATATGACTGTGGTCGCACTGACATCCACACAACAACAATCCCCACGGACCCTGGCATGACTCCTGTGTTTGTGAAGCAATATCGCTTGCCTCTCGCATCAATGGAGTCCCTTACTGAAATAATTAAGAACCTTGAGTCCCGGGGAATAATCCGTCCAGTCCACAGCACCTTCAATAATCCGGTGCTGGGAATATTGAAGCCAAACGGCCAGTGGAGACTCTGCGCCGACCTCAGGGAGCTCAACAAACGGGTCCATACTTCCCGATGGCCTCTGCCCTACATTGACCAAGGGCTGGCCCAGATCCAGGGGTCACAGGTATTCACTGCAATAGACCTGACCAATGGATACTGGACTGTGCCTGTCAGTAGGGAGGACCAATACAAGCTGGCTTTTACCTTTGGGGGCCAGCAGTACACATGGACCCGGACTCCCTTCGGATACCTTAACTCTGGTAATGAGTTCAATATTTTCCTACATAAGGCCATGCCCGACCTGGGTGCGAGGGGTAACCTGGCTTATGTAGATGATGTCCTCATCAAAAGTTCATCTGTGGAGGAACACATAGCGGAGATCCGTTATGTTCTGACCCAGTTGAGGGCCGCCGGAGCAAAACTTTCCTTTCAGAAAGCACAGTGGTGTAGAACCCGTGTTAATTTCTTGGGGCATGAGATTACTCCTCAGGGTCTCTGTCCCCAGGAAAAGAAAGTGGAAGCACTTCAGAAACTGAAAGACCCCACAACTCTGCGGGAACTAAGGAGCCTCCTTGGACTGACTAATTACAGCAGAAAGTTCATTGAGGGCTACGCAGAGATCACCAGACCCCTGATTCATCTCCTGAAGGGGGGGGGGTCAAGTGGGAATGGGGTCCAGAACAAGCCGAGGCAGTAAAACAACTCAAAAGAAGCCTCTCAAAAGCGCCTTGCCTAGCTTACCCTGTCAGAAACAAGGAGTTCTTCCTGGAGAGGGGGTTCTCTAATTCGTGCTTGACGGCAGTATTATACCAAAAGCATGACAAGGTCAATAAAGTAATCTCCTATGCGAGCAAAACTTTGAACTTGAAGAATTACCGCCCGTTTATCCAGGGGGAACACATCATAGTGGAGACTCCACACCAGCCTCTGCAATATCTCCAAAGTGACAGAATCCGGGCCGGAAATGTGAGTAATTCCCAAATTACTTCCTGGATTCTGTCAATGCAAGGCTTTCCTGTGGAGGTCAGATATGGCCAAAACAAGAAGAGTCCCCTCGCGCAAGGTCTGGCTGACTTGCATGATTGTGCCAGAGAAAACTGTCTCGAGGACGAAAGTCTAAAAATAAAGGACAACATGGAGGCATACCTTAATTCCCCCCACAAAGTCTTTGAAGAAGACAAGTGTGAGGGAATGCCCACTGTGTATGTGGATGGATGCTCTTACCATGTTGACAACGACGGGGAGAAAGGACTGGTGGCTGGCGTAGGGAATGCATGGGTGAATGAGTCCCCAGAACCCTCCGCTGGATACAAAATTGGTCCCCGAAGTAGTCAGGTGGCAGAATTGATGGCTGTGCATCAGGCCATCCTCACTGCTGTCCAGCATCAACTCCACGAACTGGTCATAATCACAGATTCGGATTATGTACGGAACGGGTTCGTGGAGCACCTGGTTAATTGGAAAACCAGAGGCATGTTATGTGCTAACAACAAACCCTTGAAACATGGGAAGTTGATCCAAAACATTGATGATCTGGTCACCTCGAAAGGAATGACCATCTATTGGAAGAAGATCAAGGGTCATTCCAAAGTAGAGGGACCAGACAAAACTGGAAATGACTTAGCTGATCAGCTGGCCAAAACCGGGACCATCCAAGGGGATCTAATTGAGATTGAGTCCCTGTTGGGGGAAATCCAGGTCACTGCTATCACTAGGTCCCAGACAAATGCTCACAACGACCTTTCAATTGCACAATGGAGTAAGGAGACCCCTGATGCTGATTTGATTACTGCTCAGAAGGGGGATCCAATTATTGGTAAGTTTTACCAACACCTTGAGGACCCTGAGAACTTTCCCCTGACGGATACCGATTATATTGGGAAAGAGGACCTAAGAGTGTTGATGAAATGTCCAAAAATTTTCCGAATTCAAGACGGTTTGCTGGTAAGGAGATCCAAAGCTGGCCACGATCAGTGGGTGGTTCCTACCTCATTCCGAAGCCTGATGTTAAGTCACGCCCATGATGCGGCCACCGCCGGTCATAGGGGGTTTCACACAACACTGGAAATCTTAAGAGAGGTTGCATACTGGCCACACATGGGGCAGGACCTTGACCAATACTTGAAGGGGTGTCTTGTGTGTGCGCAATTTCAGCCGACGTCCCTCACACACCGCGCGCCTCTCCAAAAGCGGGGGATGACACTGCCATGGTCAGATTTGCAAATCGACTTTGTAGGCCCTGTGATTCGCTCGTTTAGAGGAAACAAGTACATGTTGACCGTTACATGCTTGTTTACCAAGTGGGTGGAATGTCTCCCAGCCCCAAATTGCAAGGCAGAAACTGCAGCTGCCCTGATGATTAACCACATCTTTTCCCGTTTCGGTCTACCTCAAAGGATTGAGTCAGACAGGGGTAGCCACTTCACCAGTGAAGTAATGGCAAAGATGTGGGATATACTGGGGGTCAAAAGGAAGTTGCATATTGCTTACCGGCCAGCTTCTTCTGGGGCAGTAGAGAGATATAACCGAACCATTGTGAGCATATTAAAGATGTTTGTGGCAGATTCTGGGCCAAGTTGGGATATCCGATTACCTCTGGTCCTAATGGCCATCAGATCTACCCCTTCATCTGCAACCAAAATGTCACCATTTGAGTTGATGACTGGGCGCAAGATGGTGCTTCCTCAGCATTTGCTCTACAGGACCCAAGAGCAGACACTGATAAATGCCTCCACAACTCATGAGTATGTGGAGAATTTAAGGAAACACCTTCAACATGCTTTTGCTTATGCTCAGCGGAATCTAGAAAGATCAGCTGATAGCATGAAGACCCACTATGACCTGAAGACTTCCAGGAAGGAATATCAGGTGGGGGACCGGGTCTATTTATACAATTTCCAAAGGAACCAGGCCAAACAGCGAAAATTTTTGCCTACATGGAAGGGACCCTTTGAGATTATAGACAAGATCTCCCCTGTGGCCTACAAGATCCGCATCCCCAAAGGCGGTTTGGCAGAGGGGGAAGACAAGTGGGTCCACATTAACCAGTTGAAGTGTTGCCATCCCAGGCACACTCTGCAACAACTGGAGGAATCCTCTGGAATCCTAGAGGGTACTGTCTCAGATTAATTCAGTTCTAACTTAAAAGATCCTACATATCGCCTATCAAATTCTGAGTTTCTCAATGTGGTTGTTTTCGTTTTTGAATGCAAAAAGAAATGTGCATGTTCATATGTTTTGACTATAAATTTATATGCCACCCCACTATATCAATGGTGGGGGAAAAATGTCGCTCTTCCTTTGTCGTCCTAGGAGAAGGAAAACCTGCAGGCTGGCCAAGGAGGACGATCCGGAGACCGGGAGCAGAGACGCAAGGGGCCCAGTGTACCGCCCAATATTCCCATCAGGACTGGCGAGGAGAACCGATCGATCAGTACCGGATGGAGGAAAAGATGCTGAACTGTGCCATCTATTGGAAGAAGATGAGGAAACATCCCAGGTCTTGCGAGTTCCATCAGTGAAACAGAATGGCCATCGCAAGAGGGGGGCTTGTGGGATGTTTTTACCCATGCATCCGAGCCCTACCTCAAAAACTGTGCAGTACTGGCATTGAAAACATCATGATGGCCAGAGATTCCCAGAAAATGCCCAGGGAAGTGCATGAAGAATAGGCTGCAACCCATTTTGCCGATGTTATGGGCACAGAAGGGCACTGCCTAAAACCACCATTGGACTACCCACACAGTAGCCTAAAACCATTGGGAATGGCAATGCTGATTGCCAAAAGCAACCTAGAATTGTGGGGAATTAATTTTCTTAAATCCCAAAAATGGGTGCATTACCAGTACTCACCACTATCTGTCATGATCTCTGCTTCCAAAAGGCCAGGAGTTACCCAACTCCCTTGGAAGCAGACCCATAACCCAGGTTCCGAGTGCCAGCCAGTCCCAATTGGGACCTTTTGGACCCTGTCCTGGCGCCAGTGGCGCCAGGCTCATAAATATGCCCAGTCCCAGCGCTGCAAGCGCCGGCCTCATAATGCTTGGGTGGACTTACCTGCAGCAGACCATGCTGCTTACTTACCTGCCAGTTGAACCCCTGATCCTCTTCTGTTTGGGACTACTTTTCCTGTTGGGTGGGGCAGGAGCCACTCCCGAGGTTCAGAACACTGGAACTCTTCTGGAAAGCAGGAACTCTTTTCTTACCTAGGCGTGGCTGTGGAAGGAGACACCTAAGCACTACAGGAGGCTATTTAAACCACACCCGATGGATGAATCTTGCTTTGCGTTATTCTGCATCCTCTGCAGCAGAACGCTCATCGTGTCTTCTGCATCTGATCCTGGGCCTAAAGGAAAAAGGCTTACCATCCTGAATCCAGTCTTCAGCAACATCTATAAAGACAAGAAAGAACAGGTTAGCACTACGGTCTTCAGTGACAGCGCATCTCTTACCTGGTCCATCGGCTCTCATCAACGCCTCGCGCAGCATTCCTGCATCTGAAAGACAAAGGCTTACCTACTCTTCACGCGCTCCGGCGGTCATCGCACTGCATTCCGGCATCTGAAAGACAAAAGCTTACCAACTCTTTGCACGCTCCGGAGGCCTTCGGCGCTGCATCCCGCATCTGTAAGACAAAAGAAGGTGCGTTTAAAGACATTGGGTAACATTCAATACTCACGTGCCATTACTCCATCCACGCCGAACTCAGTGGGC
This sequence comes from Ambystoma mexicanum, assembly GCF_040938575.1. Lineage (NCBI taxonomy): Eukaryota > Metazoa > Chordata > Amphibia > Caudata > Ambystomatidae > Ambystoma > Ambystoma mexicanum. The sequence continues at coordinate 1,198,093,649 of NC_090924.1, forward strand.
ATTCCGGCATCCTTCAGCAGCTCCGAACTGGTACCTGCAAAATAAAAGGACAGTTAGTGCGCATCGTGAAGCAAGCAACAAGCGCTTACTTACGCGCTTCCAGGCGCTTCTATTCCGCATACGGGTCCATCCCCAACTCACTTCAGCCAGTCAACCGCCATCGCCGGAACCCTGCAAAATAAGAGACAGCATTACAAAAGACTTTTAAAGACATTTGAAATACTCGGAACTCACCGTTCGTAAAGTAAACGACGGACAGCAGTCCTCTGAAGTCAAGAGGCCTGCGCTACCTATCCAGTGAAGAAACTGGTTACAGCACCCTGCCCCGAGGCAGATGGAGAGCTTGGCGTTCACTTACCTAAGGTGAGAGCGTTAACCTTTGGGGTTCTACAGGAGAGGAGAAAAGGAAAGAGATAGGGACACCCCAATAACCCCAGTTCATTAATCCCATATTTTCTATCTGCAGACATCTTACTCTTCGAGTCAGGCATACAGTGCACAGAGGTCCAGCCCAAAGAGCCAACCGGGTGGTGCACATCACTTTTGAAGATACGGTAGTCGCCCAGTCAAGACCGGCGCCTCTGCGAGAATCAGGTGAGCGTTACAGAACGCAAAGCCTACCGCAAAACTCTCGCCCAGGCACTATGGAAACCTCGGATACCGACCACCTAGCCCGGTTACTTGGGGAACTAAGGGCAGAAGTGCATGCAGCTCGTCAGGAAATGAATGCTCTAAGAAGGGAACTAATTATTTCCAAGGAGCGAACAGACGATCTTGCTAGACAATTGCTACAGTCACAAGCCGGACAGACCCCGTTACCCGCATCAGGGGCAAATCTTCCTTCAACATCCCCTATGAATCCAGTGCAGATCAACCTACCTGGGAATGTACCTCTGGCTCCGCCCGAACGATTTTCTGGTGACCCAAAGAGGTTTGCAGTATTTATCAATCAGTGCCGGTTGCATTTTTTATGCCGGCCAGCAGCCTTTCCAACTGATCAAGCTAAAGTAGCTTTTGTGCTTTCGTACCTTAGTGGCAATGCGGCAGACTGGTCGATCCCTCTAGTTAATCAAGATGATCCGGTTCTCCATGATTTTCAAGCCTTTCAGCTTAGTATGGAAAAACTGTTCGCAAGACATTCACAGGGGCAGGCCTTGGACAATGAGCTTCTTTCGTTGCGACAGGGTAATCAAGACCTTTTGGCTTATATTGCATCTTTCAACAGACTAATAGTGGAAACTCAATGGCCTGAGGACAAAAGGATTACGCTGTTTTATAGAGGTCTACGTGGAGAGCTCAAAGACGTTTTAGCCCAAGTAGTGAATCCCCCACAAGACTGTTCGGATTATATAGACTTAGTCGTTCAAATAGATCACAGACTGCAGAACAGGAAGGCCGATCGTTCCAAGTTTGATGCTCGAGTATTTTCCAAACCACCAACTCCTTCCAAAGGAGTAGACTTCGGGGAACCCATGCAAATAGGGGGCCTGAAAGGACCACTAACACAAAAGGAGCGGGAAAGGAGAAAACAGTTGCAATTATGCCTCTATTGCGGAAACTCAGGGCACTTTCTTCGAGACTGTCCGGTGAAACCAGCCAAGAAGGCGGTAGGAGCTGCAGTTACCAAGGTCACAAACTCTGAGCAGGGAAACGACCTCGCCCGACAAGAATAGAGGTCCTCTTGCCGAGCGTTAAAACCAGTTCCGTGACCTCGCATTTCGTGATACCTATGGTCCTCATTAGCCCTGATCATCCAGATCGATTACATGCGATTGAAGCTTACGTCGACAGCGATGCCATCGGCAATTATGTGGATCAGGAAATGGTTTTGAGGATGAATCTAACTCTTTGTCCCAAGGCTGTAAAGGACGTCATTACTACGGTGGATGGTACGGAGATAGCCTCCGGACCAGTAACGCATACCACTCAAGAAGTGACGCTAGTAAGTCAAGATGGACACCATGAGAAGATCGTGTTCGATGTGATCAAGGCCCCTCAGTTCCAGATTATTCTAGGGATACCTTGGTTAGAGAAACACAATCCTCGGATCGATTGGCGAGCAAGAACGGTTCAGTTCCCAGAATGTGTCTCTATTTGTCACCCTCCACCTGGTGTTGCTCTAGCAGCAATTTCTTCGGAGACTCCCCAGTTACCTCCCGAATACCTAGAATTCCAAGATGTTTTCCGGAAGGATCAGGCTAACTCTCTACCTCCTCATAGGTCCTATGACTGCCAGATAGACCTGATACCTGGATCTACTCCTCCGTGTAGCAGAATTTATGCCCTCACCGAGCCTGAGAACCTTCACCTCCGACAATACCTGGATCAATACCTAGCGAATGGGTTTATTCGTCCTTCTAAGTCCCCTGCTTCTTCAGCTTTGTTCTTCGTTCCAAAAAAAGAAGGGGACCTTAGAACTTGTATATATTACCGCACCCAGAACCAGATCACCGTTAAGAATAGATATCCGTTACCTTTAATCCCTGAACTCCTGGACCAAGTCAGAAGAGCATGCATATATACAAAGCTGGATCTTAGAGGAGCCTACCACTTGGTACGAGTAAAAGAGGGCGATGAATGGAAGACGGCCTTCCGCACCAAGTATGGGCTATTTGAATATCAGGTCATGCCCTTTGGGCTTTGCAATGCCCCGGCCGCCTTTCAATATTTTATGAACGATGTCCTCAGAGAACTCATAGATGTATGTGTTGTCGTTTACATTGACGACATCCTCGTTTATTCTTCATCGGAATCTGAACATCGGAAACACGTGAAAATGGTCCTCGAGAGGTTGCGTCAACACAGACTTTTCGCTAAGTTGGAAAAATGTGTTTTCAACGTGACTGAAGTTGAATTCTTGGGATTCATGTTATCACCTAGCGGAGTGCGTATGGATTCAAGGAAGGTCGATGCAATTCTCAAATGGCCATCACCATCCTCCGTAAAAGGGGTTCAAAGCATGTTAGGCTTCGCCAACTTTTACCGCAGGTTTATCCCCGAATTCTCTCGAATAGTCCAGCCCATCACCGCCTTGTTAAAGAAAAACAAACGTTTTGAATGGTCTACCGAGGCGGAACAAGCTTTCCAGAATTTGAAGACAAAATTTATCTCTGCACCAATTCTAAAACATCCTTGCCCCGAACTCCCCTACATCGTTGAAACTGATGCTTCGAACCTTGCCATGGGGGCAGTTCTATCACAGAAGGACCCAGTAACCAATCAGTTACATCCCGTGGCATTCTGGTCTCGCAAATTCTCGCCTCCTGAGATCAATTACACTATTACTGATAAGGAACTTCTGGCTATCAAGTCTGCCTTTAAGGCTTGGCGGCATTATCTTCTGGGGGCCCGACACACCGTTACTGTGATTACGGATCACCGAAACCTGCAATATTTGAAAACCGCAAAAGCCCAATCCTCTAGACAACTCCGTTGGGCACTATTCTTTGCCGAGTTTGACTTCATAATTACCTATCGACCTGGTACAAAAAACGGTAAAGCTGATGCCCTTTCTCGGATGGGAGTGGAGGAACACTTGACCAACCCTAAACCTGTACCTATCATTCCCGAACAAAGAATTCTGGGTGTAATAACCACACAATCCATAGAGGAAATTAAGGATAAAACCAGGCAACTTATAACTCCAGCAGAAATACAGAATTGGCATCTGCAGGGAAAGGACTTTGCAGTAAAGGACAACTTATTGTATTTCCAAGAACGATTATACCTGCCCAGCACAGATTTACAGAAAAAGGTGATCTCTTGTTATCACGAGTCTCTAATGGAAGGACATCCCGGTATGGCCAAAACCTCAGAAAAGATCAAGCGCTACTTCTGGTGGCGTCTTGGAAAAAAGATATCAGAGACTTTATAATGTCCTGTGGAGTATGCGCCCAAAACAAGAGTCAAAAGGAAAGACCAGCCTGCCTCTTACGCCCTATTGACATCCCACCTCGCCCTTGGCATACGCTTTCTATGGACTTCATCACCGACCTACCTCCATGCTCCGGATACAATACGATCCTGGTAATCGTGGACTTATTCTCCAAGATGGCACATTTCATTCCACTCAAAGGCTTGCCAACAGCAACAACTCTGGCCCGAGAATTTCTCGAAAACATTGTCCGACTGCACGGTTTTCCTTCAGTGCTAATTTCGGATCGAGGTAGTCAATTTATTTCTAATTTTTGGCGAAGTTGTTGTCGGTCGGCTCAAATTGATGTGAGATTATCGACCAGTCACAACCCTCAAACCGACGGACAAACCAATCAAACTCTGGAACAGTATTTACGCTGCATGCTGCAACAAACTGAAAAAACTTGGAAAGATATCCTTTGGATAGCCGAATATGCCTACAACAACTCTGTCCACTCAGGAACTGGGAAAACCCTGTTTTTTCTTTTATACGGCTGTCACCCTCGAACCTCAGAGTTGGATCCACCCCAAGATCTTGGAACACCAGCAGTAGACTACCTGCACTCTACAATCACCCAAGCTTTTAAGGAAGCCGTTTCTCACCTTCAAAGGGCTAAGGAACAATACAAGAAAGGAGCAGATCAACATCGGAAGGAAGCCCCCCAATATCAAGTAGGAGATCAAGTCTGGTTATCCACCAAATATCTACCTCTAAAAGGACCACGCACATTCAACCCAAGATACCTTGGTCCCTATTCCATCACTACCAAAGTAAACCCAGTAGCGGTTAAGTTGGACTTGCCCCCTCACATGAAGATACATCCGGTCTTCCACGTCTCTCTTTTAAAACCCGTGCAACCTCAAACCCGACTAACTAAATCCCCAAAACCTATCCTAGTTGATGGAGAACTCGAGTTTGAAGTCAAAAGCACCCTGGACTCCAAGATCTCCAAATCTAAGCTATTTTACCTAATTGACTGGAAAGGCTACGGCCCTCAAGAAAGATCCTGGGAACCTGCAGAATATGTCCACGCTCCTCGTCTAATCAAAAGATTTCATCGAACATTTCCTGACAAGCCAAAACCCCCGGGGAAGCCCGGTTTGGGAGGGGCCTTGAGGGGGGGTACTGTCATGATCTCTGCTTCCAAAAGGCCAGGAGTTACCCAACTCCCTTGGAAGCAGACCCATAACCCAGGTTCCGAGTGCCAGCCAGTCCCAATTGGGACCTTTTGGACCCTGTCCTGGCGCCAGTGGCGCCAGGCTCATAAATATGCCCAGTCCCAGCGCTGCAAGCGCCGGGCTCATAATGCTTGGGTGGACTTACCTGCAGCAGACCATGCTGCTTACTTACCTGCCAGTTGAACCCCTGATCCTCTTCTGTTTGGGACTACTTTTCCTGTTGGGTGGGGCAGGAGCCACTCCCTAGGTTCAGAACACTGGAACTCTTCTGGAAAGCAGGAACTCTTTTCTTACCTAGGTGTGGCTGTGGAAGGAGACACCTAAGCACTACAGGAGGCTATTTAAACCACACCCGATGGATGAATCTTGCTTTGCGTTATTCTGCATCCTCTGCAGCAGAACGCTCATCGTGTCTTCTGCATCTAATCCTGGGCCTAAAGGAAAAAGGCTTACCATCCTGAATCCAGTCTTCAGCAACATCTATAAAGACAAGAAAGAACAGGTTAGCACTACGGTCTTCAGTGACAGCGCATCTCTTACCTGGTCCATCGGCTCTCATCAACGCCTCGCGCAGCATTCCTGCATCTGAAAGACAAAGGCTTACCTACTCTTCACGCGCTCCGGCGGTCATCGCACTGCATTCCGGCATCTGAAAGACAAAAGCTTACCAACTCTTTGCACGCTCCGGAGGCCTTCGGCGCTGCATCCCGCATCTGTAAGACAAAAGAAGGTGCGTTTAAAGACATTGGGTAACATTCAATACTCACGTGCCATTACTCCATCCACGCCGAACTCAGTGGGCATTCCGGCATCCTTCAGCAGCTCCGAACTGGTACCTGCAAAATAAAAGGACAGTTAGTGCGCATCGTGAAGCAAGCAACAAGCGCTTACTTACGCGCTTCCAGGCGCTTCTATTCCGCATACGGGTCCATCCCCAACTCACTTCAGCCAGTCAACCGCCATCGCCGGAACCCTGCAAAATAAGAGACAGCATTACAAAAGACTTTTAAAGACATTTGAAATACTCGGAACTCACCGTTCGTAAAGTAAACGACGGACAGCAGTCCTCTGAAGTCAAGAGGCCTGCGCTACCTATCCAGTGAAGAAACTGGTTACAGCACCCTGCCCCGAGGCAGATGGAGAGCTTGGCGTTCACTTACCTAAGGTGAGAGCGTTAACCTTTGGGGTTCTACAGGAGAGGAGAAAAGGAAAGAGATAGGGACACCCCAATAACCCCAGTTCATTAATCCCATATTTTCTATCTGCAGACATCTTACTCTTCGAGTCAGGCATACAGTGCACAGAGGTCCAGCCCAAAGAGCCAACCGGGTGGTGCACATCACTTTTGAAGATACGGTAGTCGCCCAGTCAAGACCGGCGCCTCTGCGAGAATCAGGTGAGCGTTACAGAACGCAAAGCCTACCGCAAAACTCTCGCCCAGGCACTATGGAAACCTCGGATACCGACCACCTAGCCCGGTTACTTGGGGAACTAAGGGCAGAAGTGCATGCAGCTCGTCAGGAAATGAATGCTCTAAGAAGGGAACTAATTATTTCCAAGGAGCGAACAGACGATCTTGCTAGACAATTGCTACAGTCACAAGCCGGACAGACCCCGTTACCCGCATCAGGGGCAAATCTTCCTTCAACATCCCCTATGAATCCAGTGCAGATCAACCTACCTGGGAATGTACCTCTGGCTCCGCCCGAACGATTTTCTGGTGACCCAAAGAGGTTTGCAGTATTTATCAATCAGTGCCGGTTGCATTTTTTATGCCGGCCAGCAGCCTTTCCAACTGATCAAGCTAAAGTAGCTTTTGTGCTTTCGTACCTTAGTGGCAATGCGGCAGACTGGTCGATCCCTCTAGTTAATCAAGATGATCCGGTTCTCCATGATTTTCAAGCCTTTCAGCTTAGTATGGAAAAACTGTTCGCAAGACATTCACAGGGGCAGGCCTTGGACAATGAGCTTCTTTCGTTGCGACAGGGTAATCAAGACCTTTTGGCTTATATTGCATCTTTCAACAGACTAATAGTGGAAACTCAATGGCCTGAGGACAAAAGGATTACGCTGTTTTATAGAGGTCTACGTGGAGAGCTCAAAGACGTTTTAGCCCAAGTAGTGAATCCCCCACAAGACTGTTCGGATTATATAGACTTAGTCGTTCAAATAGATCACAGACTGCAGAACAGGAAGGCCGATCGTTCCAAGTTTGATGCTCGAGTATTTTCCAAACCACCAACTCCTTCCAAAGGAGTAGACTTCGGGGAACCCATGCAAATAGGGGGCCTGAAAGGACCACTAACACAAAAGGAGCGGGAAAGGAGAAAACAGTTGCAATTATGCCTCTATTGCGGAAACTCAGGGCACTTTCTTCGAGACTGTCCGGTGAAACCAGCCAAGAAGGCGGTAGGAGCTGCAGTTACCAAGGTCACAAACTCTGAGCAGGGAAACGACCTCGCCCGACAAGAATAGAGGTCCTCTTGCCGAGCGTTAAAACCAGTTCCGTGACCTCGCATTTCGTGATACCTATGGTCCTCATTAGCCCTGATCATCCAGATCGATTACATGCGATTGAAGCTTACGTCGACAGCGATGCCATCGGCAATTATGTGGATCAGGAAATGGTTTTGAGGATGAATCTAACTCTTTGTCCCAAGGCTGTAAAGGACGTCATTACTACGGTGGATGGTACGGAGATAGCCTCCGGACCAGTAACGCATACCACTCAAGAAGTGACGCTAGTAAGTCAAGATGGACACCATGAGAAGATCGTGTTCGATGTGATCAAGGCCCCTCAGTTCCAGATTATTCTAGGGATACCTTGGTTAGAGAAACACAATCCTCGGATCGATTGGCGAGCAAGAACGGTTCAGTTCCCAGAATGTGTCTCTATTTGTCACCCTCCACCTGGTGTTGCTCTAGCAGCAATTTCTTCGGAGACTCCCCAGTTACCTCCCGAATACCTAGAATTCCAAGATGTTTTCCGGAAGGATCAGGCTAACTCTCTACCTCCTCATAGGTCCTATGACTGCCAGATAGACCTGATACCTGGATCTACTCCTCCGTGTAGCAGAATTTATGCCCTCACCGAGCCTGAGAACCTTCACCTCCGACAATACCTGGATCAATACCTAGCGAATGGGTTTATTCGTCCTTCTAAGTCCCCTGCTTCTTCAGCTTTGTTCTTCGTTCCAAAAAAAGAAGGGGACCTTAGAACTTGTATATATTACCGCACCCAGAACCAGATCACCGTTAAGAATAGATATCCGTTACCTTTAATCCCTGAACTCCTGGACCAAGTCAGAAGAGCATGCATATATACAAAGCTGGATCTTAGAGGAGCCTACCACTTGGTACGAGTAAAAGAGGGCGATGAATGGAAGACGGCCTTCCGCACCAAGTATGGGCTATTTGAATATCAGGTCATGCCCTTTGGGCTTTGCAATGCCCCGGCCGCCTTTCAATATTTTATGAACGATGTCCTCAGAGAACTCATAGATGTATGTGTTGTCGTTTACATTGACGACATCCTCGTTTATTCTTCATCGGAATCTGAACATCGGAAACACGTGAAAATGGTCCTCGAGAGGTTGCGTCAACACAGACTTTTCGCTAAGTTGGAAAAATGTGTTTTCAACGTGACTGAAGTTGAATTCTTGGGATTCATGTTATCACCTAGCGGAGTGCGTATGGATTCAAGGAAGGTCGATGCAATTCTCAAATGGCCATCACCATCCTCCGTAAAAGGGGTTCAAAGCATGTTAGGCTTCGCCAACTTTTACCGCAGGTTTATCCCCGAATTCTCTCGAATAGTCCAGCCCATCACCGCCTTGTTAAAGAAAAACAAACGTTTTGAATGGTCTACCGAGGCGGAACAAGCTTTCCAGAATTTGAAGACAAAATTTATCTCTGCACCAATTCTAAAACATCCTTGCCCCGAACTCCCCTACATCGTTGAAACTGATGCTTCGAACCTTGCCATGGGGGCAGTTCTATCACAGAAGGACCCAGTAACCAATCAGTTACATCCCGTGGCATTCTGGTCTCGCAAATTCTCGCCTCCTGAGATCAATTACACTATTACTGATAAGGAACTTCTGGCTATCAAGTCTGCCTTTAAGGCTTGGCGGCATTATCTTCTGGGGGCCCGACACACCGTTACTGTGATTACGGATCACCGAAACCTGCAATATTTGAAAACCGCAAAAGCCCAATCCTCTAGACAACTCCGTTGGGCACTATTCTTTGCCGAGTTTGACTTCATAATTACCTATCGACCTGGTACAAAAAACGGTAAAGCTGATGCCCTTTCTCGGATGGGAGTGGAGGAACACTTGACCAACCCTAAACCTGTACCTATCATTCCCGAACAAAGAATTCTGGGTGTAATAACCACACAATCCATAGAGGAAATTAAGGATAAAACCAGGCAACTTATAACTCCAGCAGAAATACAGAATTGGCATCTGCAGGGAAAGGACTTTGCAGTAAAGGACAACTTATTGTATTTCCAAGAACGATTATACCTGCCCAGCACAGATTTACAGAAAAAGGTGATCTCTTGTTATCACGAGTCTCTAATGGAAGGACATCCCGGTATGGCCAAAACCTCAGAAAAGATCAAGCGCTACTTCTGGTGGCGTCTTGGAAAAAAGATATCAGAGACTTTATAATGTCCTGTGGAGTATGCGCCCAAAACAAGAGTCAAAAGGAAAGACCAGCCTGCCTCTTACGCCCTATTGACATCCCACCTCGCCCTTGGCATACGCTTTCTATGGACTTCATCACCGACCTACCTCCATGCTCCGGATACAATACGATCCTGGTAATCGTGGACTTATTCTCCAAGATGGCACATTTCATTCCACTCAAAGGCTTGCCAACAGCAACAACTCTGGCCCGAGAATTTCTCGAAAACATTGTCCGACTGCACGGTTTTCCTTCAGTGCTAATTTCGGATCGAGGTAGTCAATTTATTTCTAATTTTTGGCGAAGTTGTTGTCGGTCGGCTCAAATTGATGTGAGATTATCGACCAGTCACAACCCTCAAACCGACGGACAAACCAATCAAACTCTGGAACAGTATTTACGCTGCATGCTGCAACAAACTGAAAAAACTTGGAAAGATATCCTTTGGATAGCCGAATATGCCTACAACAACTCTGTCCACTCAGGAACTGGGAAAACCCTGTTTTTTCTTTTATACGGCTGTCACCCTCGAACCTCAGAGTTGGATCCACCCCAAGATCTTGGAACACCAGCAGTAGACTACCTGCACTCTACAATCACCCAAGCTTTTAAGGAAGCCGTTTCTCACCTTCAAAGGGCTAAGGAACAATACAAGAAAGGAGCAGATCAACATCGGAAGGAAGCCCCCCAATATCAAGTAGGAGATCAAGTCTGGTTATCCACCAAATATCTACCTCTAAAAGGACCACGCACATTCAACCCAAGATACCTTGGTCCCTATTCCATCACTACCAAAGTAAACCCAGTAGCGGTTAAGTTGGACTTGCCCCCTCACATGAAGATACATCCGGTCTTCCACGTCTCTCTTTTAAAACCCGTGCAACCTCAAACCCGACTAACTAAATCCCCAAAACCTATCCTAGTTGATGGAGAACTCGAGTTTGAAGTCAAAAGCACCCTGGACTCCAAGATCTCCAAATCTAAGCTATTTTACCTAATTGACTGGAAAGGCTACGGCCCTCAAGAAAGATCCTGGGAACCTGCAGAATATGTCCACGCTCCTCGTCTAATCAAAAGATTTCATCGAACATTTCCTGACAAGCCAAAACCCCCGGGGAAGCCCGGTTTGGGAGGGGCCTTGAGGGGGGGTACTGTCATGATCTCTGCTTCCAAAAGGCCAGGAGTTACCCAACTCCCTTGGAAGCAGACCCATAACCCAGGTTCCGAGTGCCAGCCAGTCCCAATTGGGACCTTTTGGACCCTGTCCTGGCGCCAGTGGCGCCAGGCTCATAAATATGCCCAGTCCCAGCGCTGCAAGCGCCGGGCTCATAATGCTTGGGTGGACTTACCTGCAGCAGACCATGCTGCTTACTTACCTGCCAGTTGAACCCCTGATCCTCTTCTGTTTGGGACTACTTTTCCTGTTGGGTGGGGCAGGAGCCACTCCCTAGGTTCAGAACACTGGAACTCTTCTGGAAAGCAGGAACTCTTTTCTTACCTAGGTGTGGCTGTGGAAGGAGACACCTAAGCACTACAGGAGGCTATTTAAACCACACCCGATGGATGAATCTTGCTTTGCGTTATTCTGCATCCTCTGCAGCAGAACGCTCATCGTGTCTTCTGCATCTAATCCTGGGCCTAAAGGAAAAAGGCTTACCATCCTGAATCCAGTCTTCAGCAACATCTATAAAGACAAGAAAGAACAGGTTAGCACTACGGTCTTCAGTGACAGCGCATCTCTTACCTGGTCCATCGGCTGTCATCAACGCCTCGCGCAGCATTCCTGCATCTGAAAGACAAAGGCTTACCTACTCTTCACGCGCTCCGGAGGTCATCGCACTGCATTCCGGCATCTGAAAGACAAAAGCTTACCAACTCTTCGCACGCTCCGGAGGCCTTCGGCGCTGCATCCCGCATCTGTAAGACAAAAGAAGGTGCGTTTAAAGACATTGGGTAACGTTCAATACTCACGTGCCATTACTCCATCCACGCCGAACTCAGTGGGCATTCCGGCATCCTTCAGCAGCTCCGAACTGGTACCTGCAAAATAAAAGGACAGTTAGTGCGCATCGTGAAGCAAGCAACAAGCGCTTACTTACGCGCTTCCAGGCGCTTCTATTCCGCATACGGGTCCATCCTCAACTCACTTCAGCCAGTCAACCTCCATCGCCGGAACCCTGCAAAATAAGAGACAGCATTACAAAAGACTTTTAAAGACATTTGAAATACTCGGAACTCACCGTTCGTGAAGTAAACGACGGACAGCAGTCCTCTGAAGTCAAGAGGCCTGCGCTACCTATCCAGTGAAGAAACTGGTTACAGCACCCTGCCCCGAGGCAGATGGAGAGCTCGGCGTTCACTTACCTAAGATGAGAGCGTTAACCTTTGGGGTTCTACAGGAGAGGAGAAAAGGAAAGAGATAGGGACACCCCAATAACCCCAGTTCATTAATCCCATATTTTCTATCTGCAGACATCTTACTCTTCGAGTCAGGCATACAGTGCACAGAGGTCCAGCCCAAAGAGCCAACCAGGTGGTGCACATCACTTTTGAAGATACGGTAGTCGCCCAGTCAAGACCGGCGCCTCTGCGAGAATCAGGTGAGCGTTACACTATCAGAAAGCCAGCGTTTTAAAACAACACCAGACTTTTCTTTTTTGTGTAAAACTGAATGAATGAACCCAAAGCAGGCCAAAGAAAGACTTACTGAGAGGTGGATACAATGTAAAGTTATATTCTGAAGTGACTTGCAGGTTTATAACAAGACTGGCTGAGCTGTGGATTTCAGCAGTTTAAGTAAATTTGGACTGAAAGACACTAAAAATCTAAATGTCTAAAAGAAATGAGTGACCTACTTTGAGTGTCACATAGGTTGCAATTGTTTAAATGTCATAGTTTTAAACTTAGAATCAGCATTCTAGCTGCATATGTAAAAATTGTTAGTTTTATTTGAATGCAGAAAACTAGGTAACTAAAAGTGACATTAGCTGGGGCCTGGCTTAAGGAACTGAATTCTGCCCACCAGCTACCCCCGACAGGAGATGAGACTTGCACAACAGCTGTGTTCCCAGGCCTAGCTGCCTTTTGCTGTTCCCACCAAAAGGGATATGACACTTCTCTGATTGAATTACCTGGGCTCTGCAGGAAATTGAACAAAGCCCTGTCCTGACTCAGGCAAATGTTTTATTGGTGGGAGTCGTAAATGTGGCTTCCTCCTGGAAGGAAAGGGGAGGAGCACTGCCTGTGAGAGCAAGCTGGCTTGGCAGAACTGGAAAAACCAGAAATTCAACCTTGTGCTGTGGGGAAACCACACCCCTTTGGGGGCAAACATAACTCTAAAAAGATGGATCATTCATAGAGCGGACTTGTGAAAATTATTTAAATGATACCATAATTCTTGTGATTTTTCTGCCCACATTTTAAGAGGTTTTTACAACCGGTGGTATGATCTGGGGGCAAGCTAGCCGTTAAGAGGGTATTACTTAAAATGTATGCATGTTAAAAATCTGACACTTCATCAATTAATGTCCATACTCCTTGCCCACATGTGTGTAAATTTGGGTTAATGTCCGATATTGCAAAACCAGTTAAAAAGTGCAAATGTTGCCATTTCTCAATGCAAGCTCTCAGGAAGAGCAGATTTGGACAGGGTATACCTCCTGTGATATGTGATGGGTGCATGTAATTTTAAACAAATGTGTACCTGTGCAAATATGTCTTTTGGGTCAAAATATAGATTGTGTGTAATTTGACAGGGGTGGGTTCTCTGTATCATAAACAGACCTCATCATGATGACACTTCATTTCATTCCCCCAATCAAGGGGAAGAGGATGAAGTGGCCAATGACAAGTGGAGAGGGCTAGGGTCTAGAAAGCTAGCCTCTCCACCCACTTTCAAAACACATAAAAGCAGACAGTCAGGACAGATAGGGACATTCAATTCCATTTGCTGCAACGCGCTCTGCCGGACCACACAACATCCAGAAGATACTAGATTCAACACTTAGGGCCTCATTACGACCCAGGCCCTTGGCGGGGTGGTAAGTCCCCAATCCCCATTTACCCTTCCCCATTCCCATTTTTGCCCCATAGGGCATAATGGGAGTGGGGAAGGCGTTAATTACGCCACCGTAAATTACGGTGGCGTAATTAACTCCATGGTCCCTTAGCGCCATGGATTTTAACACCTGCTAAAAGCAGGTGTTAAGTCCGCCATGGCGCTAAGGGACCTCGTACTCAGGCGGTAAGGGTCGGCGCTGTTTACGCCGCCGTAAAACCCTTACCGCCTGAGTCGTAATGAGGCCCTTAGACTTTAAAACTCCAAAGAACTTGATTCAGAACTCAAAGCAAGGGCCTAAACCCACAAACTGAGAACTCTTCTCAGTGGGCCTCAGCATCCAGCAAACCTAACAGCGATAGCAGCATCCAGGAGCCGTGCAGATCAGCGCTGGGTCCAGAGAAAGCTGTGCAGAAAGATCCAGAAGCAGTGCTGTACCCAGAGAAAGCAGAGCAGTATCCAGAACCAGAGGCAGAGCAGAGCTGACCCAGACCGCTGTGCGCAGAGACCGTCCGTGGCGAGTGAAGAAAACCTGACCAGATCCATGGCGAGGCCCATTCTATTTCTAAATATATTGTGAGTACCTAGCAGAACTGTGCAGAACCAATCTCTTAGTTAAAATAATATAATTCAATCTATTTTAATCTAACCAGAACTGTCTCCTAACTGTCACCTGTCATTTGCAAAGCTGTCACCTGTCATTTCTAGTTGCTAGCTGTAACTTGTCACTTTGAACTTTTAAAATTTAAAATCTGAAAAACGACCTTTACCATATCGCTCATATCTCCGTGACCGTTTGTCTTAGGGACTTGCAGTAACTTTCCTCTGAAAGCTGGGAATCTTGACTTTTCAATGAACCGCATTCCTATACTTTTGCTACTATCACGAAAAACGCACTCGCGAATTTGCAGAGATTTGCAAATTTCTCCACGTGTGAAAACAGCAGCTTCCTTGCTTTCATTTGCCAAAAATTTGTTTAACCTGCCAATCATTCCTAGAACATTGCTAAAGTAAGCCTGAACTAATTTAAACCAACTAATCCTCAACCTGAACCTCCAGAGGGAATTAAAATCATTTTAGCACATTTTCCAATATATTGCTATCACATTTTAAAGCATTTTGAGCCTGTGTAAAACTCATATCTATTCTCCTCTAAGCTTGCTGGGAAACTGGAACTCTGTATTACATTGTGATTGTGTACCTGAACTGTGTGCTCTTCCTTCCATCTCCTTACATTGTATAGGGGGGGGGGGGGAATTGCCACAAAGGGAAAGTGATTATCTTGTCTTTTGTGAAACCATATCAGTTTATCTTCTATACTGCATTTCATTCATTCAACCTTGCATTTCCTTGAACCCTATAAAGCATTCTCTACCACATTATTCTTCTGTCCCTATTTACGAGTGTGCTACCTTATCCATTTCATGTCAACTCCTTAGTGATTATAAAGAAGTGTGCTAGTGCCAGATTCTCCGTTGTTAATCTTAATCATATCAGATTAAGTGTGATATTCAATTATTAAGTTATTATAATGTGTGATATATATATATATATATATATATATATATATATATATATATATATATATATATTGTTTAAATTCTCAAATAAACCTTTTAACTTGCAAAACAGAACTACTTCTTGGCTCAGTGGGGTCAGGGGGATTCCAAGAGAGGGGTGTTATATAGGGGTAGTCATCCAGAACGCATGAACTGGACATAAAGAGATATCAATAAGGGTTTCCATTCAGTATCCTAGACTAGGCATTGACTTAGCTGTAGTGTTGAATTGAATCCTCTTAAACTCTATTGAGAAATGGATTGCTATTCGCAGTGTCCAGTTCATCTATTCGGATACTGTGACTGTGTGAGGTAATATGTTGAATTTCTGTTTTTGTCTGATGTGTGCTAAATGCTAGCCGTAGTAGACTGCTGTGTATGCAAACAGGTCTGTGACAAAGGCCAGGGCATAGACGTTTAGCGCAAATCAGCTGATGTCACAGTCATGAGTTGCCTTTCCCATGAAATGTCAATTGTAATACACGTAGATGGGTTAGATGGTAGGCAAGGTTTGTTTGGTGCTAAAGAAATTGGTGCTTAACAGGTGTAGTGGGTAATGAAAATTGAACCCCAACACAGACCAGTGGCATTGTAGCTCTTTGAGTAGCAGGCCCTTCATTGCTCGTACCGGCATGCTGATTCTCTTCCCCAATCGGCTGGATGTTTGTTGAGTCACCTGCAACCACTTGTCCAGAGTTTGCACCTGCAGAGCCACAGATTTGATAACTTTGGCAATTAGAGATGTATCATGATTTCCAGTTATTGGCTCAGACACCTGCTTCCCTTCTTTCCTACTAGTCATTGTAAGGCGGAAACCTGTGCAGTTCCCTCTGGGACCACTGCAAAAGATTTAGGACTACATGTGTTTGGCAGTAAACCCAATTGGTAGCAGTCTGTACCACACAGATTCACTTGGTAGCTGTGGCTGAGCAGTCAGACTTCCCTCAAGAAGAGTTAAGCAGTATGTGGAGTATACAATATAGGGCAAGTCTTCACAGTAAGACAAGCAAACACGCAACGAGGCTCAGTGTAAAGATATTAAGGTATTTATTTATAACGGAACATCTATCGAAAACACTATGGCACTATCACGGCAAACAAGTCAAACACAATTACTCTACGAAGAAGAAACGATCAATCCCCCTAACAATATTTCGACAAGTCTAGGTTCTACCAGCATCACTTATATGCCTCAACCTAGATGGTACTCTAATATCAGTTAGGATGGGAGAGAAAAATAAGCAGGTTACGAAATCAACACAGTTCAATACTTCACAGGAAAAATGCAAGGCACGAAGGCAAGAACCACAATAGATCATAAAGTTCAGAGGCCAGGCCCACTCGGAGAGAGGCAAGGCGATATGTCTCAAAAAGTCTCTTAGTGGAAATGCGTTCGAGTCTTTGTAGCAAATTGTTATCGGCAGATTGAACCAGTTCAGAAGAATACGTGAGAAAGTTTGGAGGCGACCCAACGGAAAGGAGAGGATTAAGACACCTCACTCGAACCGATCGAAAGGGAAGCCAGGCGGACACGGTACCTTGTTTGTGGAGAGACAGCTCCGGCGGGGGCAGTTGTTCCTGGTGGTGGATGCATGTCGGGTCTTTGCCAAGAGTAGAGATGATCTTGTCGTCGAAGAAAAGTGAAGTCCGGTGCACCACCAGGGAAGAGACCAGCCGCGGAGTGCTCCGTCACAAGGCACCACCTTTTGGTCGCGGTACAGGGGCAGTGGCTATCCGGTTGCCGAGGTGCTCTGCACGGGCAATTTGACCACTGCATCCTGAGGCGAAGAAAAAGCAAAGGGGACTGGTTGTTCCCACCAGTCAGGGGAAGAGACTCTCCGGCAGGGAGATCTCCTCTGTCGTCAGGAAGTGGTGAGTCGGTTCCGCAGGGCTCCACCGGAGGTGTCGTCGTGCAGGTCGGTTCAGCGTTACCCTCGTCGGATTCTTAGGTCCTGTGGCGACTTCTGAAGATCCAGTCCCAAAAGCCCTGCTTTTATGCAGAAAACCCCCATTCATTCAGCCTAGCTGTCAATCAACACACGCTAAGTGGTGAGCGGGGAGGCTCACCACTTGGGCCAATCACACCAGAGTGTGACCGGAGTTGGCAAGGCACCTCGGTCCAGGGTGCCTAGACCCCCTCCCACACCCCTGTGGTAACCCAGACAGAATGGCACCACTTTGGAGGGTCCCTGTACAGAGGCCTGCCAAAAGTGGAACAAAGGGCTCAACCTTTGGTTTAGGAGTCACAGAGACGAACGCAGACGCCATTTTAAAAACCGAGTTCTGCCAGAAAATACCGTCCGATAAACTTATTTAAGATAAGTAGACCGGTGGTACGTTAGAAATTAACGAAAAAAAGTATCAATAACTAACAATGGGACGAATCCCATAGGGTTATGTTCGGGGTCGAACATAACAAGTAGTTTCCACTGCCACCAGCCAAAACTCGATGAGGGGGGACTGGACAGTGCCCCCTCGAGTAACAGATCTAGGAGTAATCAAATTACCCCTACTAGCACGTCCACAATAAGATGGTTTGTACTAGTTCTGTTAGTAAATTTAGGTCTAGTAAAGCCAATGGTGACTTTACATGCCCGGGGAGACAGTAGTCAGTCCCCGGGTATGGAGTCTATGGTAGAGGTCCACTAGGACGCCCCAGTGTTACGGCACGTAGGGTGCGGTGTAACACACATAGAAAAACACATGAGACCCTATGGAGTAAAAGACCCCATAGCCCATGGAACACATTGACATACAAAGGAATTACACACATTCATGTCCAAGAGTGGGAGGAAAAGAGTCTCACTCTTGGCAGGATGGAAAAAACAAACTCCAGAAATCCAGCAAAGCTGCTGGGGGACTCACTAGGTAAGGAAATTCAGCCTCAACAGAGAATTCTCTCTAACACTCGCCCCCCCAGACTAAGGGACAGGAGGATTTAATCCACTCCTGGATGAATCTCATACCTCTAGTCGATGACATACATCCTAGAGAGACCATCAGCATTTTGGTGGTGACACCGTGACCTATGTTCTGTGGTTAAATCAAAGGTTTTCCTTTGTAAGCTATATGACCTACAAACCCTTTGGAAGACATCAGTCTTTTTAAAGTTGTAGGAGATCTGGTTGACCAGTCCCTCAGAAGTTGTTACACCTTTTGAACCTGTGTTAGGCTTTTTCAAGGGGTCCTTATAAAGGATTCCCTTAGATCTAGCGGGGCCTCCAAGGTTCCTCGCCACCTCTCTTGTGGGAGCAGGTTGGGTCTTAGGCCTCTTGGTTGGAGGGGTTGGGGTTAGGCAATGTACCTGCTTCCCCTTCCTCTTAGATCTAACCTTACCTACTTTAGGAGTTTCCCCCCTAATACTAGGGTTTGAGTTGGAGTCTTCAGTAGAAGGTCCAACAGTCTGAAGGTTTTTGGCCTTAGACTTTTCTTTCCTGGTTTTCCACTAGCAATGAGAATTACCAGTTCTCTTAGGCCTAGTTAGGGTTCCAGTAGGTCTATCCACCTCTTCTTCAGAAGCAGGGGGAGTCCCAGACTCTATAACTGGGGGAACAATGATGGAGCTTGGTTGGGGCTCCCATTTCCCTAACATGCTAGCCTGAAATTTGCCTGGGTCAGAGGTCAACTTACCAACACCAGGGCTTGGAGTGGGGTTCTCAGTAGAGGTTCCCACAGGCGCAGAGTGGTTCCTTAAGGTGGCCTCCCTAGCCAATTTGGTTTGGTTCTGTTTCTCCATACTGGGAGGCCTGGGAGTACTGGATACTACTCCTAGAGTTTTTAGATCATTCCCCAACAGGACTCTCCCAGGCACCTCAGTCTGAACACTGACAGGAATCAACACTGTCATGTTATTACACTGAATGAGGGCTGGTAGAATTGGAACCATTTGGACAGGGCCTCCAGACATCTTAGCGGGAACTTTGGGTGCCTTAGCAACATCCTCAGGCCTGAAAAAGCTTTCGTCCACTACTGTTCTGCTGGCCCCAGAGTCTCGCCTGGCAGCGGTATCCTGGCCATTGACAAGAACACTGTCCACATAATAACATTTAGCGTTTTCGGGTATAGAGTCGTACACACTCCTATTCTGATCACTAACCAGATCCATCGACTCTACTGATACACTTGCTTGAAGAACCCAAGATACTTCAGCAAAGACTTCAAAGTGAGCACTAGTCATTTGGACTTCCTCCTCAGGAGTGAAGGCCAAGGAGACTGTGCTGATCCCATAAGGTTTACCCTTACATTTTGGATCTCCTTTGATATGGTCAGTTGCCCCACAGAGATAGCATGTTCCAAATGCTCTCTGGAATGGTGGCTTGTTCTGACCTCCTTCTGGTTTGTGGCCAGAAGGTACACCAGTCGGTTGTGGTTTTCCCTGGGGTTTACCCTGGTAATTATGTTTGGGGCCCTCTGGGGAATTTGAGTTATTCAAATTCTCTTTTGAGTCTTTTTTAGGCTGTTTTCCCTCATCCTTTTTCTGATTTGCCCCAGAATCCTTATGAGTAGCCCTGTTGGCAACCCACAAGTCAGCAGCCTTAGCTAGCCTCCGGGTTCCTAACCCAATTTAGGAATTGGGTTAGGAATTCCTTCAAATCAGCCAAGTGCTGCCTGAGCTCAGAACAGGCATCATAAATCGACTCCAACATAAAAAGATTCTTCATACCCTCATAAGTGTTCACTTTGTAACCCTTAATCCATCCCTCTAAGTTTTTCAACCCTTCACTCACCCAGGTAGCCCAAGGGGTACCATCATGCTTTTTGAGGGTTCTAAACCTCTTAAAATACTGGGAAGGGGTCTTCCCGAATCTAGCTATTAAAGCTAGTTTCACACTTTCGTAATCCATCTTATCCGCCTCCCCCAACTCCATTACCACATCAGTCGCAACAGGAGGGAGCCTAGAGAAAAACCAGGGAAGTAAATCATTCCCGGTGATGTCCTGGAGCCCATGATTGTTCTCAAACAGTTTTAACCAATCCAACACATCCAATCTTGGTTCATACATACCCACTAATTCCTTCGGCTTCCGGGGTCTTTTGGGACTGGAGCTCCTAGAGGAAACAGAGGAGAGAGAAGCATTTTCGATAGACAACTTTTTCATCTCTAACTCATGATTAAGTTATATTTCCCTGAGTCTTAACTCAGCTTGCTTCTGCTCAGCCTGGGCATTCATCCGTCTGAACTCGAGCTCTTGGTTTCGTTCAGATTGAGCCAAGAACCGACTGTATTCTAATTCGAGCTTCATTTTTTCAAGTTCAAAATAAGCAGGGTTACTTGTGGGACCTGGTATGGGCCCCGTAGGCACAGCTGGTAAGGCAGGTAGAGGAGCAGGGGAGACAGTTTCGTTAGCCTCTCTGTCCTCGTCAGCCTCTTCATCGCTATCATCAGAATTACGATTCAGATCAACACCATCACTGTTATCTACATTTGCTGGAGAAATTGGCTCCTCTGAACCAGTACCCAGACTTTGGTTCTCCAGCAATCTCTCTATTAATTCTAACTACTTTCCTCTTACAGAAAGATTCTCTTGCCTACAGAGAGCTCGCAAACTCTCAGAATTTTCACCTGACAAGGATTCTTGACTGTAAGTTTCCATCGTAGACATGTTTTTGAAAGTTGCTTTTTAGTGCTAAGTTTTGTGGTTAGTTATCCTAAAGTGTCGAAAAGCACTCTAAACTGTATACTCGATACAAATCCCACCCCTGTACACCAGTGTTAGGCGGAAACCTGTGCAGTTCCCTCTGGGACCACTGCAAAAGATTTAGGACTACAGGTGTTTGGCAGTAAACCCACTTGGTAGCAGTCTGTACCACACAGATTCACTTGGTAGCTGGCTGAGCAGTCAGACTTCCCTCAAGAAGAGTTAAGCAGTATGTGGAGTACACAATATAGGGCAATTCTTCACATTAAGACAAGCAAACACGCAACGAGGCTCAGTGTAAAGATATTAAGGTATTTATTTATAACGGAACATCTATCGAAAACACTATGGCACTATCACGGCAAACAAGTCAAACACAATTACTCTACGAAGAAGAAACGATCAATCCCCCTAACAATATTTCGACAAGTCTAGGTTCTACCTGCATCACTTATTTGCAGACAGAGGTGTATGCCTCAACCTAGATGGTACTCTAATATCAGTTAGGACGGGAGAGAAAAATAAGCAGGTTACGAAATCAACACAGTTCAATACTTCACGGGAAAAATGAAAGGCAAGAAGGCAAGAACCACAATAGATCATAAAGTTCAGAGGCCAGGCCCACTCGGAGAGAGGCAAGGCAATATGCCCCAAAAAGTCTCTTAGTGGAAATGCGTTTGAGTCTTTGTAGAAAATTGTTATCGGCAGATTGAACCAGTTCAGAACAATACATGAGAAAGCTTGGAGGCGACCCAACGGAAAGGAGAGGATTAAGACACCTCACTCGAACCGATCGAAAGGGAAGCCAGGCAGACACGGTACCTTGTTTGTGGAGAGACAGCTCCGGCGGGGGCAGTTGTTCCTGGTGGTGGATGCACGTCGGGTCTTTGCCAAGAGTAGAGATGATCTCGTCGTCGAAGAAAAGTGAAGTCCGGTGCACCACCAGGGAAGAGACCAGCCGCGGAGTGCTCCGTCACAAGGCACCACCTTTTGGTCGTGGTACAGAGGTAGTGGCTATCCGGTTGCCGAGGTGCTCTTCACGGGCAATTCGACCACTGCGTCCTGAGGCGAAGAAAAAGCAAAGGGGACTGGTTGTTCCCACCAGTCAGGGGAAGAGACTCTCCGGCAGGGAGATCTCCTCTGTCGTCGGGAAGTGGTGAGTCGGTTCCGCAGGGCTCCACCGGAGGTGTCGTCGTGCAGGTCGGCTCAGCGTTACCCTCGTCGGATTCTTAGGTCCTGTGGCGACTTCTGAAGATCCAGTCCCAAAAGCCCTGCTTTTATGCAGCAAACCCCCATTCATTCAGCCTAGCTGTCAATCAACACACGCTAAGTGGTGAGCGGGGAGGCTCACCACTTGGGCCAATCACACCAGAGTGCGACCGGAGGTGGCAAGGCAACTCGGTCCAGGGTGCCTAAACCCCCTCTCACACCCCTGTGGTAACCCAGACAGAATGGCACCACTTTGGAGGGTCTCTGTACAGAGGCCCGCCAAAAGTGGAACAAAGGGCTCAACCTTTGGTTTAGGAGTCACAGAGACGAACGCAGACGCCATTTTAAAAACCGAGTTCTGGCAGAAAATACCATCCGATAAACTTATTTAAGATAAGTAGACCGGTGGTACGTTAGAAATTAACGAGAAAAAGTATCAATCTCTAACAATGGGACGAATCCCATAGGGTTATGTTCGGGGTCGAACCTTACAAGTAGCTTCCACTGCCACCAGCCAAAACTCGACGAGGGGGGACGGGACAGTGCCCCCTCGAGTAACAGATGTAGGAGTAATCGAATTACCCCTACTAGCACGTCCACAATAAGATGGTTTGTACTAGTTCTGTTAGTAAATGTAGGTCTAGTAAAGCCAATGGTGACTTTACATGCCCGGGGAGACAGTAGTCAGTCCCCGGGTATGGAGTCTATGGTGGAGGTCCGCTAGGACACCCCAGTGTTACGGCACATAGGGTGCGGTGTAACACACATAGAAAAACACATGAGACCCTATGGAGTAAAAGACCCCATAGCCCATGGAACACATTGACATTCAAAGGAATTACACACATTCATGTCCAAGAGTGGGAGGAAAAGAGTCTCACTCTTGGCAGGATGGAAAAAAACAAACTCCAGAAATCCAGCAAAGCTGCTGGGGGACTCACTAGGTTAGGAAATTCAGCCTAAACACAGAATTCTCCCTAACAGTCATAGCCGGAGTAATATTTGTAATACGTTGTTGCCTACTGATGTTTTGTGTGTGACTGCCTTTCGGTGGTTTTTAGTTTTCTTGTGCCTTCGTTTGAGTACTTAGGGTGGAGAGGTATGAGCCAAGCACCTACCTGTTGCTGCGGCTGTAGTGTCTTTCAGTCCCCGAAAGATATGATGTCAAAGAGGGGGGCTTATCAATCATGCTTTAATCACTCAGATAGAGGACTTCCTCAATCCCAGCACCTCCTTTCTCCACCAAATGTCCAGTATGTGCTCCCTGCTAACACTATTAAGTGAAATAATATCTACCACCTTGGCCGGTATATTTTTGATAGTCCTTTGTTCATTGGAAAATGTGGCACACATGCCAAAAATAACATCCACAGTAAGCACAATTGTGTTCAATTTAGGAGCAAAACCAGGGCCCTATCCATCCACGGTGTTGTGCCTAAGGCTCTCGCTGGAGTCTGTACTAAAAGAGTTGGTGACTTTGTTCATCCTACCATTGATTGCAACCAGGTCAGGGGTAGCAGATAGATTAGTGTCAGCTGAGGGATTTTCTACGCAAGTTGAGGCATTCATTTAAAAGTAAGTGATCATTATCAATCGTATTACTTGACATCGGGGACCTTTCCGCAGATGGTGCATGGATGGGTAATGCAGACAGTGTAACCACTGGTACTCGAGCTGGAGGAAAAAATGGACTGATTTTCCCATTCTCCAGACTTTGAGTCAAAGTGCGCGCTTCGTGAGCTGCAAGATGTGTTGTTAAGCTCATGCTTTGTTCATCAGTCAGCACTGTCTCATTAGAACTTAGTGTACTATCAGCCGCAGGCAGCGGGGGTGTGGCGAATCTTCTGTTTACGAACGCTCAAGAGCGTCTGATTACCAAGGCTTCGTAAAGCATAAGGCCGAGGAAGAGGGGGCTTTCATCCTTTATGTTCAGAACCAAGTGTTCAACACTATGCACACCTCAATTCGAAATAGTTGTTATATCAAGATTTAGGTAATCTAGGTGTCTTTGGTTATTAGATTGAGGAGCTTTGAGGTGCAGGGGAGATAATCTCAACCTTGGCATCTGGGTTGGTACTAGAACAAAAAAGAGGGTGGTGGATGTTCCCAAAATGGGGAACTACGGTCCCCTGCACACTATCTATAATCTGTATATACAGAAAAATAATTTGGCAGTGTGATGTACTCTCATAAGGCAATGTGTTGCAACACTGTCGTATAGAGTCACCCAATGGGCTTCATATATTTTAGGTACATTTATATAGTCTTAATATACTGTGAGTCAAATTGACTAACAAATTTCAATCATAGCAAGATATAAATAAAAAACAGTAACAAGTTTTTTAACACAAGAACGTGGCTTTAATCCATGATGTGGTCACCCAAAGCGTTTCGAGATTTCTCTCTTCATCAGGGGTACATAAATCGAGAATGTTCATAGTTTCTATTAAAACAAAGAAATAATATCAATTTTAACAGAATTATATAAGTGTGAATTAGTTAGCAATGAACAATCAGTTCAAATTTCAGAGAGTTTACTTTTGATGACTGCTATGGCAAATATCCTTATTTTTGTGAACTCATCATCATACAATTTCATAACAACATTTCCATGGAATCACAAAGTATTGATATGGCATAATAGTTGTGGTTTGCAGTTTTACCAATGCCGTTGCCTGCATTTTTTAAATAATCTATCATTCTAAGAATCACAAATGAACAAAATTAGGCTTGCTAATCTTGTGTGTAGTATAAAAAGGGCTCCTCTGGAGGTCTTGTCTCAAGGAGGACGTTAACATCCAGGGAGTTTGGTAATATGTAAGATCATTTTATTTAGCATTTTTATGCAGCGCCACTGCATGGGTTTAATGCATTGCTATAACGTGGTACAGCAAGACATGTGTCAATTAGCATTTTTTTTATGCAGCGCCACTGCATGGGTTTAATGCATTGCTATAATGTGGTACAGCAAGGCATGTGTTGCCAGTGTGACATGGACATGTAAATGAAGACAGGCTATTCAGTCAAAAAACGATTTCTACATCTAAAATGCAAACAATTTTTTTACATGTAAAATGCACATTTTTTTTTTCTTTTCTCATCTGAAATGCCTCTGTTGCAGGAGACACATTAGAGGATTAATGAATTAACACCATTAACCGTACTAACATAATTCTAACTTTTAATATTAATATTGTAATGTGTTCTCCAGTGCAAAATGAGGCAGGCTGAAACTCACACTAGACTGTGTGCAGATTTTTTTTTCTCTTCTCTCTCTGTGCTCTGTCCACAGTATTTGCAGGAAGCAAAAACTCGAATAAGCAGGTAATCAGTTTTGTTACAGTTGCTTGCTGTAAAAGTAAGCCATTGTTCAAGAGAAGGAGGGTAGGACATGATAGAATTTCATTGGTTGAACTCGTTTTTGTAGGCTGTAACAGAGCTTTTCTAATGAATCTCGGAGAGAAAGAAAGGGAGAAGGAATTTGGCACAGCTGGGAGAAAGACTCGGCTGGTGTGACTGGGGAGTTTCCTGATTGAGAAGAAGGTCCCAGTGCACTGCTACACAGGTTGGGAAATTCCAGTCCATAAACCCTGACTTGAGTGACGGCAGATGCACGTCCTCGCTGGGGTGATTTAAGAGGGGGCACTGAGCCATTTCCAGAAGGCGACCAGCCTGAGGAATTCACATGCAGCACAAGCTCGGTAAATATATTGCAGAGTGCGGGGGCGGTGTGTGTGTGCGAAACCTATTCAGGCAGAGTAGAAGAGGAAATTCCTGGATTTAATCAACATGTCTAATGTTGCAAATTGAGTGTTCTCTTGCTGTATTCCTTTTCATTTTGTTACAGATAAAGTAAAGTGAATATTTCTACTGCTGTGAAACTTCCAGTTATTTCTGTAAAAAGGGTAAGATGGTTTTGAAATGCAATTGTTTATAATACACTAAAATATCTGAAAACAGACGGGTAGTGTGTTTTTCTTTTTTTTTCTTTTCTTGGTGCATATATCATTATAGCACTGGTAATATGGGGAAGATTTTAGACAGTGCATTTGTCAATTTTCATGTTGATAAAACAGAAAGAACAAGGTAGCTAAAAATCAGACTTGGCAGTGAAATAGCTGTGTGCATGGTTCCACTCAGTATATGTGTGTGTGACATTTGAGTGGGACATAATGGAATAGTCTGCTGGAGGTAAATGAGTCAGCAGAAAGAGAGACTTCTGGATATAGTTCACTAATGTAATAAATTAGTGATATACCACATGATTTAGCTCGCTGGTGTGGATAAGTCAGTGAGAACAGCCCAAGGTGGCACTCCATATGAAAATGTGGTGTTTCTGAAATATAGGCCTGAGGTCTCTCTAGTGATCACACGAACAATCTAAACAAAAATATCTGGATGTCGGGGCCACAAATAAAACAAAGAAATCATGCCCACAAGTAAAAATGCACACCAACTAAATATATCTCTGTACTGAAATAATGCTCACCACTATACTACCATAATGCCAACTCAATCTAAATGTAATCCAAAAAGACATGCAGTTAAAATGCAGAGATTTTGATGCTCAATTGTCCAAAAGCAAGAAACAGTTTGAGGACAGTGAGCAAGAAAGAGACAAGCGAAATACGGAATTTAATGAATGCCAAATGCAAATGTGCGACATGCAGGCGGTAATTAATAAAATGAGTGATGAAAACAACTATTTGCAAAACGAAGCAGACAGGCTCCTTAAAAAGTGTAATGACTTAGAACAGCAAATGTGCATTCCCAGGTACCAGGAGAAGCGGACGGGTACTACATTCAATGGAGTGGAGGTGAATTCTAGTTCTACCCAAAGAGCTAGTGCTCCAGTGACTGGGCCGGTGACTGAACTTGGTTGCAGCGACCTTGGGGGATTTGATACTCCCATTGGGGGCCGCCACCAATCCCATACACCTGGAACCAGGGTTGAGTCACCAAGTAGTGCAATTCCATGCATTGCAACCAGTAGCCCCATAAAGATAATGAAATCTATTAGAGCCCTGATCAAACCATTTAAAAAGGGAGGGGAGTGCTGCATTGAGGATCACTTAGAAGCGGCTCATGACATCTTTAAAGCCCTCCAGATCCCTAAGGAACAGTACAGGCAGTATTTTCATTTAACTTTTTTTTTTTTTTTTTTTTTAATTTTACTTGTATTTTAATTGTATTTCAATTTTTACAAGATCTTTTCCTTCACTCTGTTGTGGGGTGCTTCTTAAGATCGTTGATTATTTTGTTTCTTCTTTATGATATTCTTTAGGGTACTGTTTCTTCTAGGTTAGGAGATGCTGTTTTTCGTTTTGATCTCAAGTGTCCTTTTCTTCTAGTTTCAAACTGTCCAGGAATTTTGCAGTTGCTATAGTCAGTGAAATTGAATCCCCACTCATAGGCTTGTTCCACCAATCCTCTTCCCTCATGGTCTGGAGCTTTGATCCGTGTGGGTGAAGATAGGTTTGTCTGGGGTTGCTCGTACCAGGACAGTGAAGGAGTAGATGTCTAAGAGTTTCGGTGTCCCCACTTGCACAGAAACGGCACTTGTTAGTCATTGATTGTTTCCTGGTGTAAAGGATCTCATTTGTCTTCAGGACGTTTAAGCAAGCTCTCAGAAAGATTGTACGCAGTCTTTTGTCTGGGAACTTTTTTAAGTAGTTTCTTACTTCATCCAGCTTTTGTGTGTTGGTTGTGTGGTGGGCCGAAGTTGTGTGTTCATCAGCTATTTCAAGTGTTTCGATCCAATCTTGTAATTTTAATTTTTTCTTTAGTTTTCCAGGAATGCGTTCGATTTCCCATTCAGAACAACCAATATTTGCAGCATGATCTAGAAGGTTTTTGTACCATGTTGTTAGCATTCGATTTTGGCCACTCTTCATTTCTGCAAAAATGATTTCCAAGATTTTTGGTCGTGGGTGCCTTAGAATCTTTCCCAGGAACAATAAGCTATTTCTCTCCACCACTGATTTCAATGATTGCAAACTTAATTCCCGTCGAATGTTTGCTACCGGGGTGGAGTTTGGCAATCGGAGCACTCTCCGCCAAAATATTCCTTCCAGTTTTGCCCACAGTGTTTTCGGCAGATAAGGCATTGCCTCTGCTCCGTAGGTTAAAGCTGGAGTGGCTTTTGCTTTGAAGAATCTTATTATTGGCAGGACTGAGAATTTGCCGAATTTACGTTCCAAAGATACGGCTTGTGCTGCTAGTGTTTTTGCCTTGCAGAATAGATGTTCTTGCATTGTTATTTCAATTCTGCTGCACGATAGTTTGACCCCCAGGTATGTGAAGCTCTTTACTCTATCCAGTTTTTCTGAATTTGCAAACCACTGGGGGCGTCTACTCTTTTTAGATCCTTTTTCCATGATCATTATTTTGGTCTTAGTGGTGTTAAGTTCCAGATCGTTTTTCTTTAGGTAGCAGGATAGGCTATCCAGTTGTCTCAGGAGTCCAATGGGCGTTTGGTCAAATAAAAGGATGTCGTCCACGTAGAGCAGACGTGTCACTTTCTGCTTCCCTATTTGAGGAGGAAATGAACGGGTGTCGTTTTCTGCGTCCACTATATCCGCCATGTATGCTTTATACAACGCAGGTGCCAGAGGGCACCCTTGTTTGACCCCTCTCGCTGTCTTTATGATTGTAGACAACGAGCCTGCTCCATTAAGCCGGACTCTGACAGAGGTGTTGCTGTGCAAGGCCTTCATTGGTTCCAGGATAAATAGTGGGCAGTTTTGTTTTTCGAGTTTCATCCATAGTTTACCTCTATTGACACGGTCGAAGGCCTGGAGCAAATCGATCGTAGCAATGAAGATTCTCGGTTGGCCTTCTAAGACTTTGGACTTCAGGATGCTAATCAGCATGATGTTGACGGAGGTCCCTATGTTCTTTTCGAAACCCGATTGAAATGGGTCTGCTATTTTAGCCTCCTTTTGCCATGCCTGGAATTCGTCTAGCACCAAGGAGCCAAAGAGTTTTCCAAGCACATCCAAAAGTGCAATCGGCCTGTAGTTTTTCGGGTCATCTCTCAGGCCCTTCTTGTAGATGGGGACGATGTTTGCTGTTCTCCACGTGTCAGGGATTTGTCTTGTGTTCCTACATCTTTGAAAAATCTCTGTTATTAGCGGCGCCCAGGCTTTTGCGTCCTGTTTTAGATGAATGTTGGATATTCCGTCTGGGCCAGGTGCACGAGAGTTGTTTAACTTGTAGATCTTTTCCAGAATGGCCTGCTCAGAGCAAGTTATCCATTGCGATGTATTTGGTTTTTCCACTACGGTTTCTGGTATTGTAGGTTCTTTAAATAGTTCAGTGATGTGTTCTACCCATTTCTCTTCTGGGACACTGTTGGTGATGGTCATATCTGTGGTAGTCTGATTGGTTTTGATTAGTTTCCAGAAGTCTTGTGAATTCTTTTTACACACTGTTCTCAACATGGATTCAGCGTCTTCTTTGTATAATTTCCAGCGCACTGATTGGAGCCATGCTTTGTAGCCTTTTTTTTGTATAGTTGCCGATTTTAGATTTGATTGAGTTGGGTATCGTTTTGCTTGTCGTATTACCTTCCGTAAGGAGGATTTCTTTATCCTCAGCTCTTCGTTATATTTGTGCAGATGAGTTGTTTCCGGTCTTCTCTTTTGCATTGGGCGTAGATATGGAATGAGAAGAGGATAGTAGGCCAATTTTTCACGGGTAGCTTTAATAGACCTTTGTCTATAGTAGGATGTTGTAATATCAATTAAGACATCTGATGTCATTTTCAGCCGGCTCCCTTGTGCGTTTGCTTCAAGCTTATAAGGCATTGCTGTGGTCACGTATGTTCTTACTGGCCACGTTGCAGATAGTAAGTTGTGGTCACTGCTGGTGGTTTTCATTACCTTAAAGCTCGTGATTGTAGAGTATAGCTCTTTGGAGGCAAAAATGTAATCGATGGTACTTTTCTTTCCTTCGCTTTCCCATGTAGGGGTAGTGGTGCTGGTAACTTCTAAAGAGTTCAAATTGTACAAGTCTCTGGATTTCATCAACTCCGACCAAGCGCATCCGCGAGCGATTGAGCATGGATTTGTTGTATTTTGCTGTGGCTTTGATGCTTTGTGACCTGGACAGGTGGCATTCAGGTCACCGCATATCAAAATATGGTCCACATCATAAATTTCAGCAACGTCGGTCAGTATTTTTTCCACGATGTTTTGAAAATCGTTTGTTTTGGTTTCTGATGGGTTCCAATAGATGTTCAAGAGAAGAGGGAGATCGTGTCTGAGTTTTCCTTGGGATGTTTCCTCTTTTTCCCATTTCAGTAGTGTTACCTGGATTGCCAAGGACGAACTCAGATTGTGGACTATCCGTAAGGTACCCCCTGATCGGACTGCTGTTAAGAGGCCTGATACAGGTCGGCCTTTATCTCCTTTTTGAGCTGGAGATAAAAGTACTTCGTAGCCGTCCAAGCTGGGTGGGTAGAGCAGCCAGGTCTCTTGTAAACTTATTAGGTCAAATTGGCCAAGATTTATCTCTCCGGGCTTGGTCAGATGGGAATGGCCTCTTGTGTTCCAAGAGCCAATAGTGATCATTTGCTGCTTCTTCTGTATGCCTTGCATTCGCTCTGATCAGTCTCCTCCAGTCCTCGCCGGTGGACGGTTTGGTTGCTATTTCTTCACATAGCGTGTCAATACGGACGGAATCCAAGCCCATTTTTTGGGATCTTTTTCCATCTTGTCAGCATGCTTTAAAATCGGGGTTTTTTCTCGATTGTTACGCGTTTCTGTTTCATTTATGCCCGATCTCGAGGGCGGGCCCCTCGGTTGTCTGTTTGATTTACTTACTGAGGACTCCTCCTGCGTTTTCCACCTTCCCATGGTAGTAAAATTGTCAATACTCTTTACTCTTCCTTTATCTCTTCTGGTGTCTGGGCTATATTGCCTTGTGATTTCTCGTACTGTGTTTCTTTTGTCTTCGTTTTTTCGCTCGTTCTTCTCTGGTGTTCGGTGTGATTTTCTCTTTGCTCTTGAAGTGTCTGTCCCTTCCGGGGTAATCAGAGCTGATTTCCATCTATCTTTTCCGTTTGTCTCGTAATTGCGCTCCAGTTTCGACGCATGCCGGTGGGCACTCCTATGACCTCTTTCTTCTGATGTCGTTTCCCTTAGGAGGTACCCTCTTTTAAACAGTTCACCTGCCGCCTGGAGCAGGAGTTTCTTCACTGTTTGAGACGTGATGTGCAGAAAGATGCTATCTGTCCTAGCTTTTTGTGCGAATTCCACTATTTTTATATCCGCACTTCTGATTTGATCTCCTCTGTGAATTTTTTCGAGGAGCTTCATCGTTGCTCTTCTATTGAGGATGATTTTTTCTCCCGTTTTGTCACGTCTTTCAAGCTTTAGCGTACGTGACGCATGACTCTTTTGAGTGAAGATTTTGGATGTACGCGTGGAATTTTGTTGTGTGGGCAAGGCCAAAAGTCTTCGATTTGAACCAGCTGAGTTCTCGGATTTATGACTTTGTCTGTTTTCGTCCCTCCTGTGACTCGATGTACTGTGTGTTGGTGCGTTTGCCTTTTTATCTATGTCACTTTGACTAGTCGGAGACTTTTGTCTATGTCGCGAATCATTGTTTGATGTCTTTTCAAATCTTTCAACATTGCGTTTTTCCTTGTATATCCTTAAATAAGAATCCTCGGTACCTCCGTGCTTTAATTCAGTTTTGTTGGTCTTTGAGTTTCCTAGGCGAAAAAGTGTTTTCCTCTCTGGGGTAATTTGACGACTTCTCTTACTTAGATCGTCAGTTTTATCTTTCTTTTTTGTTGGTGTTTTTTTTTGGATCTGGTGGTGTGGGTCTTTTGAGTCATGTTGCAAGAGATTATCGTCCAGAAAGGATACCTTTCTTTTTTTTGTAGATGGTCTAGGAATATCTGATTCTGATGTTTCAATGGAGTAGACGCTTAGGTTGGATAGATCCAACGAGTTGTCTTCAGTGGCTCCCCTCTGCTCTTCATCTTCAATAATCTGGTAGGACTCGTTCACCGTAGGTTTTGGTTTTTGGTCGTTCACCGTTATTCATTTGGTCATAAGCTTGTTTAAGGTACTTTCTGTTGGTTGTATCTTCTGTGTAAAGAGAGCTTTTGTGGTTTTTTCTTTCGCTGATGCTTGATTTTTTTGAACCTTTTGTCTCAGCGGTTTTTTGCTGCTCTCTTCGATTCGCGTTCTGGATTGAACCTCATCGGTTTGATTTTTGCATATATTTGCCGTGTCTTCCAATTTGGCGTGTGAGTTTATTGCTCTTTTTGGCGATCTAACGCCCGTGTTGTCAAAGGACATCGAATATACGTCTGCCATTTTGTTTTCTGGTTTATGTTTTCTTTTAGTCTCATTCGGATTCGTTTGAGTGCTCACGTTCACTGATTTATGTTTGAAGTGAAATACCTCAGGATTGTCTGTCATGGTGCTTTGATCGTTTGTACTTGCCTTCCAAGCTTCTAAGGCTGTTATGTAGCCTTCGAGATGGGTTAGCTTTGAGTTGCATGCCGCTATTAATGAGGTATGATCCTTTAACGTATCGTTGATGGTTTCATATAGCTGCCCAAATGGTGCAAGCGCAATGGTCACGGCTCACATAATTGGTAGTATGTCAGTACTTTTGGTAGGTAAATTGGTATCTTTTTTTTTATGTGTTTCGCTTTCTGTCTTAGCATTATATGGAGTAGAGAGTAATGCTCGTGAAGCTTCTGCTTGATCCACATCCTTTCTTTGTTTCGAGATCAGAATCCCGCCAGGAG
The DNA here is from genome assembly GCF_040938575.1 of Ambystoma mexicanum. Lineage (NCBI taxonomy): Eukaryota > Metazoa > Chordata > Amphibia > Caudata > Ambystomatidae > Ambystoma > Ambystoma mexicanum. The sequence continues at coordinate 1,198,126,670 of NC_090924.1, forward strand.
ATGTGTCTCTGATTTTTAACGTGTTTTTATAGTTTAATAATGCCTCCGCCAGTTTAATTTCTTCACATTTTCTCTGGTGATCTAGTTGGACCATCTTTGAATTTAATTCCGTTTCGTTTTTTTTCGCCACAATGGATTTATTTGATGGTTCGGCTTTGCCCAATTTATCTGCCAGGCCTAAAGATGGGGACAATAGTGTTTCGCTCATAATGAGGTCTACCGTTTGTGTTTCATCGTAGTTTCTTCCTTCAGTCGGAGCTGACTGTAAGCCAAGATCTAATTGTTTTTCTTCCCGGTGTATGTTTATAGCTGGTTGGCCAGAGGCGCTTTTTTCTCTCTTTTCCACGTTGTTGTCCAAGTTTCGCTCCAAGGGTCTGAGATCTGTATTGGGGTTAGGTTGTTCGGTTTTTTGTTGGGACGTAGTGGAGTTGTAATGCCAGCGTGTTTGAGGTGAGTAACCAGTGCTTCCCAGGCACTGCGCTGAGGCTGATTGTTTAGGTACGATTTTTCGAGGGGATGGGGGGATTCCCTCCAAGATTTCCAAATCCGATAGTTCAAACCAGTTAGTCGGCGGAATCTTTCCCAATTTTTCAAAAAACCTTTCGATCGGGTTATTTGTCGAAGTTATTGTATTAGTTGATTTTTTCATCAGGGTCTTCTTTGGTAATCTGTTATTGGGTGTTGATGAGCCAGTTGGCTTTAATTTTTTTTCTTCTAGGCTTTGTATGTTCTGATTTATAACAATATCGTTTGATTTGAGGATTTGAGATTTTGACTTTGCCTCCTCCTCATTTCGGGCGGTAGGGGAGTGAGTCAGACTAGATTTGGACTTGAATCCGTCGTATGCTTCTGTATTTGAATAAGTGTTTGACTTGGCCCAGTGATGTTCTCTCAGAATATTCAGATCATCAGTTACCTCTACTTCGGGATCCTCCAGGTATGATATAGTTGTGTTTGGGCAGTTTTGGTCTCCATATCCAATCGAATCTAATTCAGGGCTGGGTAGGGCAGCTCTTAGAGTCCTTGGGTGAACCTCGCTTTCAATTTTTAATTTTCTACAAAGGTCAATTTTTTCCAACCCAGTGTATTTCTTCTCACTTATTGTCTCAAAGAAGGCCTTCAGTCCTTTATCTGTAGTTAAGTTTGTCCTTATTGCTACTTCTGTATACATTTCACCCTGTGGTGGCACCAATCCGCCACAAAAGGGCGTGACGTGGCCACTCTCCGGCACAGGCTCGCCTCTCCCCATTTTATGGAGCTTCGGAACCAGCCTCGGGCTTGCTGGGATAGGGCCCGCCTCCAGCCCTCCAACCCCCGACACCGGGTCCTCTACACAGCGGGGCACAGCGGCCCCAACGTTCATCCTCTCAGTAATCGGCAGAGCCGCCGCACATTCCATCGCCGTCTCTCGCACCCCCCCGCCAGCTGGCCCGGACGCCGGCGGCACGATAATGACCTCGGGGGGCTGACTCCCTTCTGACGGCCGCCGCTCTCCCTCACCAACGGATCCCACAGGCGGCGGCACAGCTCCTCTCCAGGGTAGGTCATGCTGCTGCCGATGGGGCGATCTAAGGGGGGGGATCGGAGGGGAGAGAGAATGTGTCTCTAATTGCTGTGATTTCTTCGTTTTGTGTTTGGGTTCTAATTTGTTACGCACAAGTGGTTCCTCTTGAGTTTTTAGTGTGTGAAGGCCACTTCTCAACACGCGGCCGGCTTCTTCTTGCACAGTATGCCCCAGCTCCAACTTTTCTATCGGGGCGGGCTTCTCCATGATTATACTAGAATAGTCATAGGAGTGTTCTATTGAGTTCTTAAGTGCTTGGAATCTTGTACTTGGATGAGCTTTGCAGGGAACAGTCGGGGGGGAGGCAGACATCCAGCATGCCAGCTGCCAGACTGCCAGACTGCACCTCCTCGCAGCTCTCCGCGGCCGCTCCGCGGCCAAAATGGGTTTTTAAACCCTATGCCTTTATGAAAGGCAGAAACAGACTCAGGTAGCAGGAAAAAAGACTCAGGGTTCTCTGCCAGACTGCACCTCCTCGCAGCTCTCATTTAACTTTAGATGCTCCGACGGCCAGCATCATAAGGGGATTAAATGAACAGCAAAATATGACATGGGCGGAGTTTGAAAAAGAAATTAGGCGTCATTTTTCTCCTTTCCAGTCATTACAGGAGGCAAAGAAAGTTGCTTACACAATTATTGCTGGGCCTAATACATCCCCTCGTCAGTTTTTACAAGATTTAAAAAGAGCATTTTCTCACTTTGATATATCTTTTGACCCCAATTCTAATGAATTTAAAACTGCCTACTTCTATGGGCTACAGAAAGACATCATATCTCAATTGGTCCATGAATTTGATCGTGACAAGTCCCTTGAGTGGATTGTGCATCAAAGCACAAAACTATATGAGGTACTCTATTGTCAGGGTAGAGAAAGTGATAAAATGAAAGATACTAGACCTAAATCTAAAGAACCCTCAGCAACAGTGATGGAAATCAGGTCAGCCAAAATGTCCCTTGAGTCTGCTCAAAGTCTAGGTAAAAATAATTTGGCACCTGAACAAAGGATTAATCAACAAAGGTCATCACACTCTGCACCAATGTTTCAATCACATGATCCTAGTAATAGGGAGAGCTACATAAGGCCTAGGTATTTAGGAGATAGGCCCGGGACAGGCTATCGGCCTGATATGTCCAATATGAACAATAACCAGAGACAAAATCAAGATCAAAGAAATGATGGTCCCTACCAGACATTGGAGACACAGAGCAAATTTTATCCCAACACCATGATATATGGTAATCAGGATAGACCCCGATAAGTGGATCGATTTGCTGATAATGGGAATCAACATAGGAGCCAGTACCCACAACATGAGACACAGGACATGAGACAGAACATGAATGACACCCCACGGCAGTACAATGATTCCCCACCAGGGGACTATAACCAAAGGATGGGCGCACCCCACTCCCCTCCACAAATGAATCAAGAGTTCAGAAACCATCCCAATAGAAATCACTCACCTGAGAGGTACCAGAAGAGATCCAATCAGGGAGAAAACAACCAATATCGATCTAGGCCACAGAGAGAGGATTCTAGAGAGATTGAAAGATTCCAGTGTCTCGAGGCCCAAGTGAAGATGTTAGCTGAACAAATAGGGAGGCTCTGTAAAGTACAAAAACAGTCATCAAAGGAGGGGGCAGATGGCCATAGCAATGACCGGGGAGCGTCTGAAAAGTGGCTAAGTACTCAGGATACATACAGCGCCGAAAAGACAGATTGCTCTGATGTAATTTCGCATAATGACTCTGAGATGTTTAATGATTTAAAAGTGAAACTGCCAGTAAATGAACATGTAACAGAAAGTGCAAATACTTCTAAAAGAGAGGTACAGTTTAACCTAGAGCTAAATCAAACATTGAAAATTTGTACAAATGAAATAGGAAAACCTGAAACTCCAAAAGAACAAAGAGACAGATTTGATATGATATGATATGGCATTTGTAATGCGCCTATACACAAGTGTTTCAAGGCGCGACGAGGCAGGGAGGGGGGAACAAGGGGAAGACAGACAACAATCCTACTAGGCCAGGTATCATTCAGACCGCGCAAGTGCAGGGGTAGGGGAAGGGAAAAGTGCAAGGGGAAGGGGAGGGGGAAGTGCAGTACAAGTAAGTAGAATAAAAATAAATAAATAAATAGGGCCAGCTGGTGGCAAGTGCAAGGTAAGTGCAGACAAGTGCTGGGAAGGGGGGGGCTGTAGGGATACAGAGACAGTCCCGCAGTGCAGGGGATGCCAGGGAGGTAGTGCAAGTGGAGAGTGGATGGGCCCAGATGAGTAGAATCTCAGTCTTACTGGCATTAAGGCAGAGGTCATTGGCGGCACACCATTCTTGGATAGCAGACAGACAGTCAGAGATGAGGGAAGGAGAGGAGGAGGCCGAGGGTAGCGTTAAATGAGCTGGGTATCGTCCGCATAGCACTGAAAGTTGGGGCAGAGGGCGGCGATGCAGTGGGCAAGGAGTGACAGACACTGGTTGAAAAGCCAGGGAGAGATATTAGATCCCTGGGGAACACCACAGGTGGAGAAGAAGACGTCAGAGAGGAAGGACCCAAGTTGGACCTGGGAGGGTCGATTGGAAAGGAAAGAAGTCAGCCACGCCAGAGCCTGACCAGTGATACCCAGGTTATCACGGAGACGGTTGAGCAGGATGGCATGGTGGACAATATCAAAGGCAGAAGAGAGATCGAGCAAAATGAGAACACAAGGAGTGTTAGAGTCAAGGTTGGAGAGCAAGTCTTCACGGATGTTCAGGAGAGCAGTTTCTGTGATTCTGGCAGCTCTGAAGCCAGACTGATGGTCTTGAAGGCTACCAACAGATTCAGCATGGAGGTTAAGCTGGGAGATGGCCAGTTTCTCCAGGAGCTTGCCCAGGAAGGGAGTGATGGAGATTGGGCGATAGTTAGCCGGGCAGGAGGGGTCGGAAGAGGGTTTCTTAAGAAGAGGGTGCACAAGGGAGTGCTTGAGGGGGGATGGGAAGACTCCAGAGGTGAAGGAGTGGTTGCAAAAGTCAGCCAGGGCGGGAGCCAGGGAGTCGATGTGGTCCTTGATAGTTTTGGAGGAACAGGGGTGAACCTGTTTAGACAAGAATTTCATAGATCGGACTTGTCTGGAGACCTCGTCAGCAGAAAAAAGGGGAAAGGCAGAGAAGGAGGGAGGAGGGGTGGCTGCAGAAGGGCCAGAGGAAGAGCCGGGAAGAGAGGGAGGGAGGTGATAGGAGGAGAGTGAGGACAGCATGTCCTGAGTTTTAGAGATGAAGTTAGAGGCCAGTGCCGTGCAGAGGGTCTGGGAGGGGACAGGAGAGGTAGAGACTGCAGCAGGGTTGGCAAGCTCCTTGCAGATGATTTTAAAGAGTTCAGCCGAGTTGTTAGATGCCGCAGAGCTGCGGGCTTGGATAAGGGCTCTCTTCTTGATGAGAACGGAGAGGCGGTATTGCCTTTGGAGCAGGCGGCAGGCCAGTTTGTCAGAGGATGAACACGAAGCATGCCATTTCCTCTCTGCCACCCTGCACTTGCGTTTAAGGGTGACGAGATCCGAGTCATACCAGGAGTTACATTTGGCTTTGGGCTTCAGGCGAATTCTCATGACACGGGCAAGGATATCAAGAGTATCAGATATAGCAGAGTGGAGCATGGAGAGGGCTGTGTCAGGGTGGGAGTCAGCCGAAGGGGGAGCGGGGGCGAGAAGGTGGCAGCGAAAGCCTCAACTGACTCGCGCTTCATAGGTCGGATGGCCGAGAAGGTGGGTGGCGATGATGAGGGTGGCTTTGCCTGAGGGGTAGGGAGGGTGAGGTGGGAGGATAGGAGAAAGTGATCACTCCAGGAGAGAGGAATGGAGAGAGGGACGGAGAGGGGAAGGTCAGAAGAGATCAGAGCATCAAGAGTGTGCCCTGCAGAATGAGTAGTCCCAGATGGGAGAATAGATAGTGAGAGAGAGTCGCAGAGGTCACGAAAGAGTCCAGTGGGGGGACAGGAGGCATCCAGGTGGATGTTGAAGTCACCAAGAAAGAGGAGTTGAGTGGTAGCGGAACGGAGTGAGGAGGAGAGGTCAGCCCAATCAGAGAGGAAGGAGGAAATTTGACCAGGTGGCCGATAGATAGTAGCCACGGTAAGGGAATGGCTGGGAGAGAGAGAGAGTCAGCAGGCAAGACATTCAAAAGAGGAGTAGGTCTGCGTAGGTATGACAGTGGCAGGAATCCACTCAGGGAAGATAAGGGCAACACCCCCCCAGCACGGTTAGGCCTGGGCACGGAGAGAATCATGTAACCATCAGGTAGGAGTGTGTCAAAGCTAGTGACAGAGCTGGCTGTGAACCATGTCTCAGTGAGACCGAGGACGTCAAGGTCCCGTTCCTCAAGAAGGCGACAGATATCAGAGGAATGCTTGATGGCAGAGCGAGAGTTAAGAGTGGCAATGTGGAGGGGTACAGATCAGAGGTACGCCCTGCGGAGGTGTAGAAGAAGGAGATGAAGAAGGAGCATGAGAGGGGGCAGGGAGGGAGGGTAGAGGCAAGGTAGACGAGGACAGAGGAGGGGGGACAGCAGGAGAGGAAAGGAAGTTGATGAGGCGTGGGAAGCGTCGGTCAAAGAGGTGAAGGTTGGCCTGAGGGCCTTGGACCAAGACGGTCCCATTAGCGTAGACATTAATGATGGCCTTAGAGGAGTGGAAGGAGGCCAAGAGGACATCCCAACGGGTGCCACCATTAATGGGAGAAGAGGAAAAAGGAGAGAGCACGGAGACTATATGAAGGGTCCATAGGTCAGGCGAAGGCACGAAAAAGAGGATGTCAGTGAGAGTTTCCTTAGAGCAGGCACTAGTGTAGGTGTCAGCGATAGGGAGGCCTGGGTTGGAGACCAGGATGTCCTTTTTAAACTTTTTCCTACCAGATTTAGTGAGGAGAGCAGGATAGTCAATAGAGAAGCAGTTAGAGAAGATAGGCGAGATAGAGAGCACCATGGAGTAGGAGGGGGTGGGGGAGAGGACAGACGATGCGAGAGCACGCAGACAGGAAGAGAGCGGCAAGCACAGGTTACCACATTTCAGGAAAAACAACGGTATGCGAATTAGGTATACAGTGGTGGGGCCACCTAAGTTTGAGAGTCCTGCGGGGGGAGAAAAAAAAATGACTCATGCATGGGGAATACCAGTAAACAGGGAGTAAGTGGGATGCTGTAATTTCTTCCCTGGACACTCAGAACAATGACCAAACACAGGCAGAAAAAGGAAATACTGAAAAGGAGGGTACAGGTCAATCACCTGAAGAATTCTTTGAGCCACATATTTTTGAAGAGGCTGAAAGGGCTGGTACCACACTAAATGATCACAAATGCACAGAATTAAACAATGACAGATTGCTGAATGATGTTGTTACACATGTTCAGTTGGAGGGTTGTAATGTGGCCCCTGATGATACCTGGATGGATAGGCGGACAGTGGCCACACTCCAAAAAACCTCTGAACATGGAGAAATGAATAATGTCTATCGCGCAGAAATGGACAAAAAGGAGGGAAAAATGTCTTTCCATTTACCAATGTGTTTAGCCAAAAGTGAAAAAGGCCTGAGAAAGGTGAGCCCCGAAATCAGTAAGAATTCACACTTCTTATGTGTGTTAGAGGATGTTGAAGACAGGTAATATGCTCCCATCCCTGTAGAAGAAAAATGCCAAACATTTGCAATGATTGACACTGGCGCACAGGCCACAATTATGTCTAACGAGCTGGTAAAGAGTATCAATGAAGGGATAAAATCCCCACAGAATCAGATCACGGTGAAGGAAAATCAATGTCCAGTGCATATCTTTAACGGGGAGGAGGTGCCCATTATTGGTATAACTGAGGTTGACATAAAAATAGGAAAACACAGAATGAAACAAGAGGTATTAATCACATCTCTTTGTGAAATTCCATTTCTGATGGGGACAGATTGCCTGAAAAGATTGTCTCCTCTAATAGATGGGGTAAATTGAGTACTGTGGTCCTTAACCAAAAAACCATTGAGACCTAAGAAACTAAAATCACAAAACAGCAACATAAATGAATGTCACACTGTTGCCAAAACAAATGATGCAGTGGAGGTGTATCTCCAGAATAGTTGCATACCTAGTGTCACTGTTATATTAATGTGTCAAGACAAAATGCCTTGTCCCTGGAGGATAGCTCAGCTGCAACGTGCGCGTCTTCCAAGCAAGACGACACGAAGCAACACAGGTTCGATCCCCGGGTCCGCGCTTAGAAACCTTTCGGTGTTTAAGCACGTTATAAATACATAACAAAGACAAAAAAAAACAATTACGCAACTAAGAAGATTCCTGTAACAGCACCTCGATGCCCACGGGTTGTATGAGCGCTTTATAAATGTAAAAATAAATGCAGAGCGACAATGAAAAACGACCTGCACAAATATACTTGGACCCAAGGAAAAATTGGCAGACTGCCATAGATGAGCACACCTTGCATTTTTATTTAAAGGAAAAGACATACAAACAGGATACTGCTCCCAAAGTAGGTTCAGAAAAACACATTACCACTCTAGCTGAAATACACATGGAAGATGAGCAACCATGGTTCTTTTTGGTATAAGTGACTGTTTTAAAACAATAAAAGCCACTTTAGCGCTTGAACAGGAAAGGAGCTTCATTAATGAGAAATTGTTGCAAAAAATAATGTAGAGGGAAGAGATCCCGAAATTTAGGATTTAAAACCAGTATGTTTCTGGGTTGGACAGTCCAGACTTTGAAAACCGAATTGCAGGAAGATGCATGCTGAAAATTAGTATTGGGCAGAAAACAATTTACCATAATGTATGGATAGTGAGTGGAGCACAAAATGACTTTTACATGGGCAATGACATCATGCACAGAATGTGTATGGTGTTAGATTTTCTTAATCAAAAAATATGGTCACGCCTAGGTGGGCCGGCACCTGAATTTGAAGACAAAAGAAGGGCTTATCACTGTGCAGAACTGGTGCCTTATGCAATTGAATTACAAATGAGGAAAGATACTATTATCCCTGCATTTACCAAACAGTTTGCAATAACACTGAAATGCAAAAATCGACAGCAGATGAAAGATTCTGATGCATTTGTGTGCCTGAATGAATCCATAAAACAGCAAGGCCTGGATTATGAATACATTCCATTGGTAGATATTGGTGAAGGGTCTGTAAAAATTATGATTAATAATAAAAGTTGCCAAGATATTCATTTAGAGGAAAATTCCCCATTAGGAATGGCCATACAAAAATCACATTATACTGCAGATCTAAATAACATGGTGATTGGAAATATCCCTGAAAAGTATGTAGATGCCAAGGGTGAGTTGCCAGAATACCTGGACTCTCAGCCCAAAGGAATATTTAAAATTCATTCTGTGTACCCTTATGATTCAAGTGAGACAGTGTGCTGTTATCAAGAGAATTGTGTAACATTGGACTTAAGTGAAAATGAAATGGAAAATCAGCCCATTGAAATGGAAGCTGACATGCCAAAACATGTAAAAGTGGCAGCTTTACAAAGAGACACAACCACACAGCTAGAGGAAAGCGCCGAGATTCCCCTACCAGAACATTTTCCAGGAGGGGATAAGGAGGGAAATGATAAGGCAGCTCACCTGGCTAAAATTGGGGCTGTGATGGGAGAATTACTACCTATTGAACATTTACTGGGTGAAATACAGATTGATGCAGTAACACGTTCTAAAGCACCAAAGGAGACAGAGCAACCAGTGGTACAATGGAGTTACAATACACCAGACCAAGATTTGATTGAGGCACAAAAGAATGATCAAATTTTGGGAATCTATTATAATCATTCGCTTGATCCTGAACAAAATCCTTTAACAGAAAATGATTGTGTGGGAAAAGAAGAATTGACGGTGCTATTAAAAAATAAAAAACGAATTAGATTACTGGATGGACTCATGGTTAGAGAGTCCATAACAGGACAGATACAATGGGTGATACCCCTTTCATTCAGAGGGTTAATGCTACACCATGCACATGATGCTATAACTGCAGGCCACAGAGGTTCACAGAAAACATTGGAAATACTAAAAGATTATGCTTATTGGCCACATATGTCCCAAGAGATAGAATTATGTGCCCATAGAAACTTACTTGAAAAGCGTTTTCAAACGATGTGTGAAACAAGATGCAGTCACTCTTATGACGTTATAAATAGTAAACAAACGCCGTAGACAATCAAGTTCCAGCGCGACGGCGTCTGCTACCGCGTCTTGTTTCACACATCGTTTGAAAATGCTTTTCAAGTAAGTTTCTATGGGCACACGCTCATCTAGCCACGTATCTAGCTTAGAGCACTTTATTACAACGATACTCTGCTCGATTTTTTCAGTTACGAGGTGTTCTCCCCGAGATATTACAACTAACGTTGGTCTGTCTGCAACCAATCTACTCCTACTTCCTGATTGTCGCTTCTACGTATTCTTACAAGGTTAGCTTTTCTTATGCACGCTTATATTCTCTTTAGAAAAGAACATATATCCAATTAATTTGATATATACATATGCTTATTTAGAGCAACCATAAGCTTCCTTCGAATTCACTCTCCTTGTAATAGACAACCACGTGTTAAGCATTTTTATGCATTTTTGTATTTTCCTCAGAAAACCTTGTTAGCTCCTAATTATTGTATATACATTTATACTACTCATAAACCACCATATGCTATCTTTTAATTTATGATCCTTGTTATAGGCAACCACGTGTAATTGTTGAACCCGTATTCCTTAACCAAACTCCCTGGAAGGGAACACAACCTCTTGCTCCTGTAAAACTCTGAGTATCTATGGCCTCGCCGGACAAGGAAAACTTGCTTTCGTGTATGCACGAGCATGTTGCACCCGTGTGAACTAAGAATGAATATTCTTCATCCCCTATAACGACATCCACCCTAGGTTCCCTGTGAGGGTCTTGTGTCACTGATAGGATAGAACACATCAGGGTTCCCAGTGAGCTTTAGAAAAGAACATATATCCAATTAATTTGATATATACATATGCTTATTTAGAGCAACCATAAGCTTCCTTCGAATTCACTCTCCTTGTAATAGACAACCACGTGTTAAGCATTTTTATGCATTTTTGTATTTTCCTCAGAAAACCTTGTTAGATCCTAATTATTGTATATACATTTATACTACTCATAAACCACCATATGCTATCTTTTAATTTATGATCCTTGTTATAGGCAACCACGTGTAATTGTTGAACCCGTATTCCTTAACCAAACTCCCTGGAAGGGAACACAACCTCTTGCTCCTGTAAAACTCTGAGTATCTATGGCCTCGCCGGACAAGGAAAACTTGCTTTCGTGTATGCACGAGCATGTTGCACCCGTGTGAACTAAGAATGAATATTCTTCATCCCCTATAACGACATCCACCCTAGGTTCCCTGTGAGGGTCTTGTGTCACTGATAGGATAGAACACATCAGGGTTCCCAGTGAGCTGTCCTAGTTTATATACAAATTTGGTTCCACTGTGTGCTGGTGAATTCCCCCTTCCCATTGTTACTTCCCATTCCAGGGTTCATGGTCTGTCAATTTCTTCTAGCCGCTATATTAAAGAATAGGAATAAGGCAAATCCTCTCACTTCTCGGGTGTCTGCCCGGTAACCTCTCTCTTCTCGGGTCTCTTCCCCGGTAACCTTTTTTTTATTTTTATTTCTCTTGATTCATTATCCCCTTATATGTAAACAGTCTTCTCTACTTCTAACTATGTTTTGTTTCCCCCCTCCCTCCGTTACCTTTTCCCTTTACTTTTTCTAAGGCATGCACTATTTGCCAAAACATTCACTTTTTTGTTTCACTCCCCGTTCGCATGGTTCCTCTCTGGACCCTCAGGGACACCGCCTTTGTTAACGCCTTCTTCAGCTTTTCACCAGCTCAGCTGCCCGTAGGAATGGGAAGGGAAGTGTGGGCAACAAGGATCGCTTCAGGCCCTTTCTGCAGGTTTTTCTAAACTACCACTGTCTACGGGAGCTTCACGGTCTACTCAGCCGAATGGCAAAGGACTTGTGATATTGCCGATGACCTAGAGTTATTCGACGGTCAATAGGTGTCCTACTTTAGTCGATAATCGATAGTCAGTAACCATCAAATCTCTGCTACCAAGTGTACTGGGGAGAACCATGGCCGACCCATAGAGCCGAGGTTTACTCCGAAGTACTTTAAGACGAGATAGCTGCACCTTTGAGATGGATGGGGGTGCAGATGTATTACTCCAACACCAATCAATAAGGACAACTCAATGGTTTGGCAAAGGGAGTCCATTTAATGACAAGTACAAAAAACGGGGAGCCATGGAGATCAGCAATGATGCGATAGTTTTTCTTGCTTCAACTCCAATGAACTTCACATAAACAGTGACATTTATACTCAAACTCGTCATAATTGACGTGTAACACACAAAAGTTAACATGCAATTTTATTGGCTAGGAAAAGGTAACTTTAATATAGATACTATATCTGTATATGGTAGCGGAATGAGAGGATTGGGTAAACACTGTCAGGTGGGCGTCTAAGCCCTCCCTTCAAACATAACTACTGTAGACGTCACTAAGAGTACGACGTCCCATTGGTGTTCTACTAACTATAGGACCCTAGATTATTTGGTCCATTGTGATTGGGCTGGCATCACCCCCATGCATATATTTCTACTTTGCTTAGCAGCACGCAGAATGGTCAGCCAGGTGCAGGGTGCCCCTCAGCTACCTAGCCTGCCTTCAATTAAGATTACAATCAATCAGCACTTCAGCTATGTGTCAATTATTTTACTTTGGTTGGCCTCGAAAATGCATCTTCAGTCTGGAAAAGTTCTGATATCTCTGTCTGGGCGGATGCCAAGCGTAGGTGTGAACCTGTGCTCCTTCTCGCTCAGTTGGTCACGTGATTCCCACACCGTGAATTTGTCGAGTTTTTCTCTATTTGTGCATTTAATTCTTATTCAACTTGCCACCTGCCTACGCTTCCAGATCTCGACCTTTCAAAGACAGGATATTCTGTTCTTAAGTTTCAATAATATGTAGCTACTGTTCGCTCCTTCTATTGGTATGACCTTGGCTCTCTTGGCATGAGCTGCATCTGCTGAGTTTCGATTCAGCCGTCTCTTCTTGTTTAGCTCTAATATGAATCTTTTCTGGTTTGGCCTCTAGAAACCTGAGTTGATTCTGCGTCTAGTGCAAAGTGGAATCACACTTATAATACTGTGCTTCGTTTTGAGGTAGATTATGTATAATTGCGCTTGCCGCTCTATTCCTCTCCTTAGCATAGCAAGCCGCACTGTTTTCTCAGCTTTCTTGAGGTTTCAAGCATATGTACAGGCGTTAGCTGGTTGAGTATCTTCATCCTGCTTACAGCTTAAGCTTCTTTGCGTTTCAACATCGTTCTCCTCTTCTAGGCTCATGATATCTTTATTCATGGTGTTTCGTCTGTGTGTGTCATTTTTTGGTTTTCATTTCTTCTATTTGTGAGTCTGTCCGGGCTCTCGTGATGTCACCATTCGTCTTCCATTAAGGTCTTTTTGGTTTCTTCCGGGACGGTACTTAGGCAATCTTCATTTCATCTCATTTGTTGCTAGGGTTTTCTCAATGGATACCTTACTGTCCATGGTTTTCTGGGTATCAGTACTTCAATAGGCGTTGTTCTTCTGATAGGCACTGGGCAGAGCCCTACTGTGGCTCTCTGCTGGTTTATTTGCTCATCATACGTCACTTATTTTGGTGTGAACGTTCCTGGTACTTCAAAATGTGTGTGTAGGAGTGCAGGCTTTATTTGGGACCTCCTCTACATAAGGATTCTCAAGGCTGCAGTTTTTCTAGGGATCGCCAAACCAGGAGAGAGACAGCCTCAATTTCAGCCTTAGCCCATCAGACAGTCAGCTTGCAAGCACCAGACTCAGTCTGCTCAGCAACCAGCACTTCTGCCTCCTTTGTCCGTCAGTGCCAGAAGAGGTAGGCCTCGCGACTCTGCCTCAAAAACCCTTTTTCATGAAACACCTATCAATCTAGAAAAGCACCTCCCATGACCAGGTCTACCCACATCACGCAATGTTCTCTGTGCCTTCCTTATTGTGCTCACTGCATTGCTGAAGAGAAAACATTTCTCTTGCGCTTCCTGCTCCAACACAAAGCCATGTGTTTAGTAGAATGGATCTTCACATTTTTCAGCTTAACACACATGGCAGATTCAGCCTGCACATTTAAAGTTCATTTTTCTTTCCCATTTTCAGAGCATTATGCATTTTCATCAGTTTACATCCAGTTTATTTCATGAATTAATTTGCAATAAATGTTATTATAGGAATCTGTTTCATGTTAAATGGGGTTGGGTTAATGTTATGTTAGATTATCTAAGTATTATATTTAGTCCAACTCAATTCATTGAAATATCATCATGGAGCAAAGTGATACATTTCTAGCATGTGCTTTGTGAACTGGCATCTATTTAATTCTGCCTGAGACTCACACTCTTGAGTCCAGCAATGAGTTTCACACCCTTGGCCGTAGTTAAAGTTCAAACCCTTGCCAAAATGTGAATGCTGAAATGTTGAAATGCGGAATCTAAATATCAAAATGCAGAGTCTAGATGTTGAAATGCAGAGTCCACACAGAACCGAGTGGCAGTAAAGATTTATTTTTGTATTCACATTTTATTGAACAATTTCAGAGTTAACAATCAAAGACAATGCATAACATAACAAAAAAATATCCCCACTCCACTATATAGCTTGGTGACCAGAATAATCATTTACAACCACAGTAACCTCCCCCAAATCTCTTTGTGTAGGTTGCATTTCTTATTCCTGTACATAATCTCCCTTTCTAGCAAAGACATTCTTTGTAGATCCTCCAACCATGCTGAGGCAGAAGGCAAATAGAAGGATTTTTACAATAAATCAACAGATTAATTGTGATTTACTGCTAAACCTGTAAGAGGTGTTTTGATTGCATTAACAAAGTACTTAAAAAATACCATGATCTAGAAATCTGTTTGTTTTAAACTACAACATCCGAAATTTCAAATTCACATTCCAGAAAATAATTAATAGTAGGTTAGAGGAGACACTGGAAAAATGAACTGGGGGGTGGTACATTTTGGCCATTTTGCTTTCATTAATTTAGTGAAATTGCAATATGTTTGCAAAATTGGTGACATAAAGCAAACACCTTAATGTTTACATTTGTGGTAAATGAATTCCACACAAATGTGTTGTGTGATTTTCAAAACACGAGCAGCTGTAGGGAAATAAGACAGCAATGGGAAAGTTCCTGGAGACTTTCTCAGCAAAGTAAGTGGGATTCCTTCATTTAGGGCCTGATTCGTGGAATTTGTGCGCTGAAAAACGAGGATTTGTGCGCCATTCTGCCCGCAAATCCCTGTTTAATAAATGGGGATTTGCAGTCAGAATGGCACACAAATCCCTGTTTTTCAGCGCACAAATTCCATGAATCAGCCCCAAAGTTACACAAAAGTATCTGCAGCAAGGTAAGTGGAAACTCAAGTAAAATAGTTTGCAACTACAGTTTACCACTTGCTTCTGCTTACAAATCCTGAAAAAAAAATATTTGTGCGGGATTGCCTTTTGGCAAAGTAAGTGAACACTCTACAGTAGACCTTTCCTCTTACTTTGCTGATGAAAAATATCACACGTTAGTTTTGCAGGATCCTGTTTCTTCAAACTCAGTGAAAATAATTTACTAGAGTTGTCGACTTATTTTTATGAGAAATAATCCTATAGTGGGGGTAAACCATCTTGCAAATTGACTCTGTGCAGGGTTTACTTTGAGCAAGTTCGCTAGAGAAAAAACATTAAAAAGTACTCATTTTCCTAATGTTGCAAATTGAAAAATGATGACTTTCTCCCACCTGTGCCATCTGATTTAAATTTCAGACAACACTTATATTAACCAAACAGGACCTGAATCACTGTTCTACCTGGTTTTCAAGAGGATCATTTGGACAGTGTGTTCAATGTTGCAAAAACAATCAACTCGATTCTGTCCCTTCGTCATAGGGAAGGATGTGAAAAATGATAACACATGGCTTGAATGAATCCTGCAGTGTGACCAACTCTGCTACATTTTCCCTGGTGTTTCTGCAAGCCCTGTCTCTTTTCTGGAAGACATTGAAGGTGCTGTCTATTGTAAAGGACCATTGCATATGTAAGTATCAAGCGCATCCCTAATCCTGACAGATGTGGGAACCGTGTGGGGAGAAGGAACAGAACAGCATTTGTACATCCTTTCAAGCCCTTAAAGTGTACAATGTGCATGTTGTGCATGTAAATATAATACAGGCACATTGGCTCTAATTTAGAGACAAAGCGCAAAGTCTGCGCAAAGTGGTTAGCCCGAGCGGGATCATTGTGCAGACCAAATGTTCTATGCAGGGAACTGACTCACAGAATGCTATGCTCGCAGAAACCTGCAGCACAAAGAAAAATTAGTAGCCCTTTGGACGCCCATAACATGCCCCCAGGGCAAAAGAACCTAGCAATGTCAAAGCACTCTGCGCCACAATGTGAACTGTGACATTGGCTGGGAAAGAAGTAATCAAGGATTACTTACCAGCAATCTCCTTTTTCTTCTACTTCACATCTGTTTCCAACAAGTCCTTACCCAAGTACCTCCACCAATCTGCATGCCCCAATTCTACATTAAGGCAGGAACCGTAAATCCTCGCCCAAGTACCTCCGACAATCTGCACCCCCCAATTCTACATTGAGGCACCACCCATAAGTCCTTGTCCTAGCAAATCCACCAATCTGCGCCCCCAATTCTACATTAAGGCAGCACCCACAAGTCTTTGTCCCAATACCTCCACCAATCTGTACCAACCAATTCTACATTAAGGCTGCACCCACAAGTCCTTGTCCCAGTACCTCCACCAATCTATGCAATAAAATCATCATCAATATACACCCACTCTTCTTCCACACAGTACTTACACAAACTAGGTGCAACTTCACATTCATGCCCCCCCAAATACACAACACTCCAACGGTCACTCTTCTATTGCACAGTACTGACACCCGCTGTTGCATGAAATGTCAATATTCTGAGTGAAATCCTTTGAATCAGCTTGCTGCATATGTCCATGATGAAGCTCCAGTCCACCTTAGTAGGCCTCCTCCACTCCCACATAATTGACCTACAACACTCTCGGGACAACCGTTTACAGAATGTCCCTTCCATACCATTTTCACTTAAGAACACAACAATTGGACTCCTACTGACCTACTAATCTTGTTGGCTGGTGAACACACACAACTGTATGTTGGGCCACACTCAGTATCTGTTTTGAAAAGGGTAAAGTCGCATACCCAAAAATAATGGATGCCCACTCACAAACCCTAGAAGGTGCTGAAAAGGTTTGCAGGTCTTGCTTGGTCTTATGGTGGTGTCAGCCATACAATGTTTGTAAGTGCAACAATACATGGCAGCAATGCACTTCGAACACCCAAGGCCCAGTTTAATGTTGAGCACTTACCTTTATCAACTCTTCTGGCCTGTGTCTTCCTATGAACTACACCCGGCATACATCCTCCTCCAACATGATCAGTTGGAAGCAGTGCTGATGGTTCCAGGACAGTCACCTCTTGCATCGCTTCCACTTGGATCACACTCAGCTGCACTGGTTATTTGCCCTTCTGGAGATATAGTCCTCATTTGAGTTGGCGGAACCCATTTAATCAAAGGAATGCCACATCCATTCTATTCATCCACAATGCCAATAAGCTATATATGTTGTGGAAGTGTGAGCACATGCACATGTACAAACTAGTGCCATAGGGCCACCAAAAACGTTGTGGCACCATAAAAGAACAGTACGAAGAAGAATTAGCAATCTGGAGAAGTTAATGGGCACAGGTGAATGAGCTCCAGATTACTCAAATATCCCAGCGCTAGAGAACATCTGGCCAGACACCAGAACAAATGTTTATCCATCCTCATTAAAAGACCCAAAAAACTCCATAAAAATACCTTCTATCACAAAACGTCTACCCACATTGCAACCAGTAGACACACAATTCAAAATCTATGCAACCACCACTGATACATCGAAAGCAAACATGCAATGCCCCTGCACATGGCATCACCCAACCATAACTTGCTGCCCAAACACTTTCAATGTTCCCTTCCCAAAATATGGGCAAGTCAGTCAAAGTAATGCCACCTTGCCTTCCTCTAATAACCCCCACCATAAACACCCATGAAAACATTTACAAAGGAAGTACCATGCCAACCACAGCATACATGGTTGACACACCCACGCACATTAATGGACATCATGCCTGTACGCCAGAACATGAAAGGTGCTAAGCAACGGATCTGTTTGCTAAACATGTGAAACTCATGCAACTCTCAACATGTCACCTCCCACATAAGTAAAATGGCCATAACGGCATCATACTAAACATCACACACACCTGAAGCATGCACATATGCCCCCTCCAACTAGGTTACTACCATTATGAGCCACAGAGTGTGCCCTAAAACCACTTAACAGACATAGGACATACTCAATTTGAGGTAATGTGATAACCAAAGGTGTATATGTCCAAAGAAGCACATAAGCACACATACAACAGCAAGCCAATGCGTGCTGCACATGGCACAAAAAGAAGGCAAACTGTTGAATTGAATAATCGATCAGTAATCTATTAATGACCAAACTATGTGCAAATTTGGATCATCAAAAATGTCATATGCACCCAAAAAAATAAAAGCAAACCTACTACTACAGAACTATGTACATGAGTCAGGGGCTTGTCCATGGAAATGTCTGACAATGCTTGTGCAAGGCCAATTCTCCCTCAACATCTGCCTCTTGCAGGCATGCCTCTGTTGTTTCATGGTGGGCTTACAGGTTCTCATTCATACTAGACTCAATCTCCTCCTTATCCTGCAAGACTCCTCCAGAATGGAAGCCTGTGCCTGCACAAACCTCTCTGCAGCCTTGGCCCTGGCCCAGGCATTTGCTGCCTTATGTGCCCGCTGCTTCTCTTCACCCTTCTGTCTCAGCAAATGCACCTGTGCCCGCCGTCTTGCCTCCTGCCTTACTTGCAGGATGTTTGCCCTTGTTGTTTTATCCGGGCAGCTATCCTACCAATGATTTGCCTACTCAGCATCAACATCTCCTGCTGCTTGGCAATGCATCTCTGGCACAGGTACTCCTACCGATTGGATGGCAGTCTGCATCGGGGGTGCACTGCACCTGCACTGCAATCACTTGCCTGGTATTCCTTCATGGCCTGTTCCCCTGTCGGTTCTTGGGCAGGCTCTGTGGCCACCTCACCAGCGTGTGTACCAGCTTCCACCTCCACCAAGGGCACAGGCTCATCCAGACTCCCCAATGATAGGCAGGGGCAAAGGAGACCATTGTGTTGGCTGATATTGAGGCTTCAGTTGAGGTTGAATCGGCTACAGATGAGGAGGAGAAGGGGGCCATTGCAGTGGCTTGTCCAAAGATGCCACCGACAAGCAGTGCTGTTGCCAGTTGTGAAAAGAGGTGTCATGAAAACCATCACAGAGAGACACTTGTCACCTCAATCCACCCAACAGCAGTGAAAACAATGCATCACTGATGGCCTCATTGGCCAGAAGTGCAGGATTTGTCTAGGTGAAGTCATCAGTGAAGATGTGTAGTGCTGCAGCAGATGGCCCTGGGACAGGAGGATGTGTTGACCCCTCCACGGTGAACTGCTCAGCCAACTTTCTCAGGCCCAGGTGTGTAGCCTGCACATCCCCCTCAGTAGCCCCACCTGACATTGTGGGCAGGCCTGCAATGGTCTCTTCCTCCCTTCCTCCTCCTCCATCAGCCCTGATACTTCCAATGAGGTCTCCATGTCTTGGGGCCCCTGCGTGGTTACATCACCAGTACCCTGTCACTCTGCTGCTGAGGTGTCCTCCACAACAACGGTATCCAGGGAATCCTCAGCTGCAGTGCCAACAGATGGTGATGCTCCCTCAGGCACATGGCCCTGCCAGGAGGTGGATGTAATTGAGCATGCCTGCGGGTCTGCATTAAAGTCTGGAGGCCTTGGCCCTGGCATGCAGCTCCAAAGCACATGTTGTCCCCTCTTCTTCAGGTGCCGCTACTGTGAAAAAGGGAAGTTATAACATAGGAATCGATCATATGGGCCAATGCATGTTTACTCCCCTCAATTGCATAAGTAACATGCAGTCATCATTAGGCAACAAGTCTCACACACACACAGGTCCATGCTTTGAAATTTGAATAAATCTCATCTCACAGGTGAAAGCGAAATGACAAGTCACAATAATGAGGCATGCACATGTGAACATTGCACATTGAGGTGTGCCCACATACACATGACAATACTCCTTTGACTCCTTTGACATTCATATAGCAATGAAGCATTGACCCAAATATATCCTCCAAGAAGGGCCACGGAAAGGCCGCATGGCCCCATGTGACCATGCCATCACAGTCACATCTCCAACCACATATTGCTACATGCATCTCTGAGAGTCCTACATAAAAGTATGCAACATGTACATGCACACGTGTCTGGAGATCAAAAAACTCTTATGACGACATACCGTGTATGCCCCTTCATTCAATGGCCTGATTCTTCCAGATTGTGAACCAGATTGTCAAATGCTCTAAATTGCCATGACAGGACATCCATGTCAGTCCCAGTGAATATGACGCAACAATGATGAAACAATCAATCCCTAATTGAACAACCCATAGAGGAGGTGTGTATTAATATAAACTACATGACCTCAAAATCCCTGTCTGGGTTGTGCCACTGTCCTTGGCCACGCTGTCATCATCTCATAACGAACGCACAAGAGTTTTCTTTGTCACCCAAAGCTGCCAGACCTCACTCGTACACGTGTCTGCCTCATCAACGTGTTCCATGACTATGTGCCTGAGGCTGGATGGCAGTTAAACATTGTGTAACACACACACCGTGAAAAGCATTGACTTGCTCAATTCTTGCATACTCATCCAGGACAGTCTTAAAGGGAAGACTGATTTCTAACATATTTCATGCAGATTGCCGTTTGGCTGATGTCAGGTTCACTCTTCAGGAAATAAATATTACTTGTGTTGCTTTGATGTGCACACTTGCAGAGTGTAACAAATTTAACTCTACAATGCTACTGTCAGAGAACAAATATTGTGGAGATAAAAATTGTGTGACGTTTTAGATGACCATGTTATGCCATTAGAGTTGGAACAGAGATCAAAAGCTTGATTAGTTTAACTAGAGAATTCAATTCCTAAAACAGCAGGTCTAGAAGCATTTTTAAAACTGTGCATCATTGCACGAGTAATGTTAAAGAGGAACTTGGATGTAGCAAATGGTCTAGTCAATGGAGCGATGGGAAGAGTGATTGCTTGTCACAGTTTTCCTCACAGTACAAATATTGAACATGTTGAAGTAAAGTTTGAACATGTAGTAGAAACTCATTCGATTTTTCAGACCTCTGCATGTTTCATGCTTTTTAAGGATATTTTTGTGAAAAGAGCACAATTTCCAACAAGGGTTGACTTTAGAAACATCATGTATTGCCATTGCTCATACAGTGTTTAAAGAAGGAATGTCATATGCAGCTCTATCACGTGTGAAAAATATTGAAGGTTTATTTATTAATAAAGTTTGATGAAAGAAAAGTGACAGCTGACATTTCTTGCATTGAAGAATATAATAGGTTAAATGTACTGTATGCTCCTCACCTGAACTGTATACCTGTACATACAAAGCACTTAGCCAGGAAACATAAGGGGCCTGATTTACAGAACGTTTTCCTATGAGATTGCACCATTATAAAACGCTTCTGTGAATCAAGCCCATGTAGTCAGCGAAACTACAGTCAAATAAAGTAATTCCTCTTAAGACTAATAAACAACAGAATGTAGCAGAGTTGGAGAGTCATTCAACTATGACACACTCTCATTGCATATTTAGTTATGAAACAGGAGTTCAATTGTATTCTAATGCCACTTTGTGTATGTTGTTTCAAATGGCACCGTTGATGCAAGAAATAACTTCCACAGCAGACAATCAGCTATGTGTGCAACTTTCATTTCTTAAAATATCTGTAGATCAAAAACCACACAGTACACATTCGGCAATGTCAATCCAAAATGTATTAGCTGTTGCAAGTGGAAATGAGCAATTTTCTCAAAATACACAGGAAGATAGTCAAGAATTTTTAATTATTGGCTTTGATTTATTACAGCAGGAAAACTTTAGTGTACATAGTTGTGTAGGAATTAGTTCCGAGTGGAATCATATGTGTCCACAATGTATGAAAGATTACACTACTCAGGATATTTCTGAAAGATTTTTATATGTTCCTATCCCTGATCAGAAAAGTGTTAATTTTCCTGATCTTCTAACTAAAGCATTCCATGACATGCAATGCAGTTACTGTGGATGCAATTTACAATCTATACTGCAAAATATAGTTTTTGATACGTATTTATTGATTATGTTTCAAAAATACAGTGTAGGTGGGAGGAAAATTAACACGTCAGTAATTAATTTGGTAAATAGTCAAGTTTTTATTAGTTAGAAAACATTTACGACTTGTGCAATTATTTTCTATGCGGGAGAGCATCCATTCACTGTGGACATTTCAGAACATAGGAGCATACAGAAATAGATTGGCTTTTTTGTAATGACGCTATAGTCACACACCAAGCTAGATTGCCAAAGGGTTTAAAGAATGCTTACTTAATGTTGTTAGAACCAAAGTTTTTAAATATATTTTTTATATTCTTTATGAATATAAACATGCAAAATAAAAGATTTAAAATTGAAGAATATGGTAATAAGTGTTTTATATCGATAGAAGATGGATTGTTACTAGGATGTATTTTAAAATCAGTATGAAATAAATGCAGAGATAATATTCTGAAGATTACATACATTACAAGAGAAAACAGCATTCTGCAATCTTCCACTTCTGTTTTATTGTGTAAAACAGTGTATATTTTAATATGTACAAGTGTTCCCTATAAGTGCTAGGTTACATAAATGGTTTCATGTACATTATTTTGAGTGTTAAGGAGTGTAGAAGGTCATGACTGTTTACATATGAAACAAGTCAGTAGGATGTAGATACAAAAACAATAAAGTATAATGTTTGTAAAATAAATGACATCTAACTACTAATAAGAGTTTTAGGGAAAGATTTAGGTAGACTGTGTCTTACTTGTCATGTGTGTAGGTGGGCAAAATACAGACACACACAACATTTAAAAAAAAGTATTGCAATTCAATGAAGAAATTAAAACAGCTTACTTTAAGCTTTCTTTTTTTCAATGTTTGAAGATCTTCTGTTTGCAGTGTGGAAGTTTTCATAAAAGTCGTACAATGTATTGTGACATTACACTGTGGATGGTTTTTTGTTTTTTTTTATATTAGTTTATACAAAATTGACATTAGCTTGTTAAGAGTGTACGTGGCCAAAAAAGGACACACACCAAATTAAAAAAGAAGTATTGTAATGGCAATGTAGAGATTATATTATATTTTAAAATTAATGTAGATTTCATTAAAAAAATAGTATTCCACGCTGCACACAACTATCTGTGCAAATGGAAGTTGGGTACATGGGTGGGTATGTGGCCAGTGTGCTTCATTTTGGTGGCAGGCCAATAGAATTGAAGTATGTTGGTGTGTAATATTGCACTGTTAGGGGGGTGGTGTGGCAAGGCTGGGTTGGTGTCAGGGGTTGGGGGGCTGGTGAGTGTTGTCTGGACTTGAGGTGGCTGAAGTGCAGCCGGGGTATGTGCCAGCACTTTGTGTGCAGTGGGAGTCAGGGCAGTTTGCAGGGGCGCAGACATTAGTTATGAGGAACCTCACGCAGAGTAGCTTGGGTGCAGCCGTTATGTGTAACCTTGCACGGAGTTTCTGGGATGCAGCCGTTACTTATGTTTTATCTTGTGCAGAGTAGCTGGGGTGCAGCCATTACTTACGTGGAACCTTGCACAGAGTAGTTGGGGTGCAGCCGTTACTTATGTGAAATATCGCGCAGAGTAGCTGAGCTATGATATGATACGATATGATATTTTATTGATATCGCGCTCATACACAGGTGTTTCAGAGCGCAACAAGGCAAGGGAGGGGAACAGGGGAGAACGAAACAACGATCTTACTAGGCCCAGTGACATTGAGAATGTGCAAGTGCATGGGAGAGGGGGAGGGGAAAAGTGCATGGAGGGGAGGGAGAAAGTGGAAAGTGCAGAGCAAAGGAGAAACAGGATTAATAATCATAACCAAAATAAATAAATAAAGAATAAAATCAGCACAAAGTGGTAGTGCAGCCAAGTGGCAAGTGCTAGGTTTGAGGCAGCAGATCAGGTGGGTCTGATAAGTGCAGGAGGGGGAAAAAAGGGGAAGGGGGCTGTATTGGTACGGATACAAACCCCAGTGCAAGGGGTGGCCCGGAGGCAGTGCTGTAGGGTGGCAGGATGAGCAGGAACCTGGGACCAGAGACAGAGGGTGTCCCAGTGCAAGGTGCCAAGAGAGCAGATCAGCAGGGGAGAGGGGGGGGCCAAGGCAGAAGCAAATAGGAAGGTCTTGAGGTGCTTCCGGAACCTGAGATGGTTTTCCTCAACTTTTAGAGTGGCAGGGAGGCTGTTCCAGAGGTAGGCCCCAGCCAAAGACAGAGATCTACCCCCAGCTCATTTCTTTGAAAAACGACTGACCCTGAGGGAGTTAGAGGAGGAGCGAAGAGCTCTAGAGGGGAGGTGTTTACGGAGGGATAGCTGAAGATATTTTGGACCCAGACCGCAGAAAGCCTTGTGGACAATGCAGAGGGTTTTCAATTTAATCCTTGCATCCACTGGGAGCCAATGCAGAGATTTAAGAGCTGGAGACATACGATCCCAGGGCTTGAGGCCAAGGACAAGTCTAGCAGTCCTGTTCTGGATTAGTTGCAGAGGGCAGAGAGAAGAGGGCAGAGAGAAGAGACAGGTAGATTTAGAAAGAGGCTGTTACAATAATCCAACCTAGAGAGAACCAGAGCCTTGGAGACAGTGAGCTTCTGGGGGAAAGAGAGGAAAGGTAGAGTAGCTCTGAGGAGGTGCAGTAGGAAGTTTGACTTTTTAGCGACCTCAGAGATGTGGGCAGAGAAAGTGTAGAATCCAAGATGACCCCGAAGTACTTACCCTCGCAGGTGTGGGTAGGAGGAGGGCCAAGAGAGGCCGGCCAGAGAGTGACGGGAAAGGATGGAGAAGGTGTCCAGATGAGGAGGATTTCAGTCTTGCTGGCGTTCAGGCAGAGATCGTTGGCGGAACACCAATCTTGAATGGCAGTAAGGCAATCAGAGATGAGAGAAGGAGAGGAGGGTGACCCGAGGGTAGCCTGAAGATGAGTTGAGTATCATCAGCGTAGCACTGGAAATTTAAACAGAAAATGGCAATGCAGTGGGCGAGAGTTGCCAAGTATAGGTTGAAAAGCCAGGGTGAGAGGTCAGATCCCTGGGGAACACCACACGTAGAGAGGGAGATAGATGATAGAAGGACCCAAGTTTGACCTGGGAAGGTCGGTCAGAGAGGAAAGAGGTCAGCCAGGCCAGAGCCGGATCAGTGATACCGAGGTTATCACGGAGATGGTTAAGCAGGATGGTTAAGCAGGATGGTATGGTTGACTGTGTCAAAGGCAGATGAGAGATCCAGTAGGATGAGGGCAGAGGGAAGGTTAGTGTCAAGGTTGGAGAGCAGATCCTCACAGAAGTTCAAGAGAGCAGTTTCCTTGCTTCTGGCAGCTCCGAAGCCAGAATGGTGGTCATGGAGACAGCCAACCGTGTCAGAAAGAAGGTTGAGCTGAGAGATGGCCAGTTTTTCCAGGAGTTTGCCCAGAAAGGGATTAATGGAAATTGGGCGATAGTTAGCCGGACAGGTAGGATCAACTGTGGGTTTCTTGAGAAGAGGATGCACAAGGGAGTGCTTTGGGGGAGGGGAAGGATCCAGAGGCAAAAGAGTTGTTGCAAAAGTCAGCAAGGCTGGAGCCAGGGTGTCAATGTGGTCTTTGATGTTTTTAGAGGAACAGGGATGAACCTGTTGTGATGAGGTTTTCATAGATCGGACTTGTCTTGCAACCTCATCGGGGGAAAAATGAGGAAAGGATGAGAAGGGGATGGGGGTGGCTGATGGAGGGTCAGTATGCATAGACGGAGAGGGGCGGGGAAGGGAAGGCAAAGTAAGGATGGACAGGATGTCCTGGGTTTTTGAGAAAAAGTTAGAGGCAAGGGAATCGCAGAGAGCCTAGGAGGCAACAGGAGGGGTAGAGACTGCAGCAGGGTTGGCCAGCTCCTTGCAGATTTTAAAGAGTTCGGCCAAGTTGTTAGATGCCACCGAGACACGGGCTTGAATGTGGACTCTCTTCTTGGTGAGAACACAGAGTCGGTATTGCCTTTGGAGCATGCGACAGGCCAGTTTGTCACAGGATGAACAAGAAGCCCTCCAATTCCTCTCAGCCGCCCTACACTTACATTTAAGTGTAGCTAGGTCGGAGTCAAACCAGGAATTGCACTGGGCTTTGGACTTCAAGCGGATCCTCATGACAGGAACATCAAGAGTATCGGAAATAGAACAGTAGGCAAGGGAAAGGGCTGTGTCAGGGTGTGGGTCAGCCAGAAGAGGAGAAGGTGGGGAGAAGGTGGCAGCGAAAGCCTCAACTGACACACGCTTCATAGGTCGGATGTTCGAGAAGGTGGGTGGCAGTGTTGGTGTGGGCTTGGCTTGGTGGGAAGAGAGTGAGAGATGAGAGGAGAGGAGGCAGTGGTCACTCCAGCAGAGAGGAGTAGTCAGAGGGATAGAGAGGGGGAGGCCAGTAGAGATCAAGACATCAAGTGTGTGACCTGCAGTGTGTGTTGAGCCAGAGGGGAGGATAGAGAGAGCGAGGGAGTTACAGAGGTCGCGGAAAAGCAATGATGAGGGACAGGGAGAATCGAGATGGATGTTAAGGTCACCAAGGAAGAGGAGTTGAGTGGTAGTGGCCTGGAGGGAGGAGGAGAGGGCAGCCCAATCAGAGAGGAAAGAGGTGATTTGACCGGGGGGCTGGGATAGAGTAGCAACAGTAAGAGAGCGGCTAGACAAGAGAGAGAGAGCCAGCATACAGGGCATTCAAAAGAGGAGTAGGTCTGTGTGGGAATGTTAGTGGCAGGAATCCACTGCACTGGAATCCACTGCAGCCAGAACTTACGTGGGAGCTTGTGCAGAGTTGCTGGGGTGCAACTGTAATTTACATGGGACCTCATGCAGCATAGCTGGGGTGCAGTTGTTTCTTATGTGGGACCTTGCACAGCGTAGGTGTGGTGCAGCCATTACTTACTTGGGGCCTCGCGCAGAGTAGCTGGGGTGCTGGATGTTGTGTTGGAGATAGACATGGAGCTTTGCGGGATGGTTGGTCTTCGACTACGTTTTTGGTTTGTTTGGAGGGAGGCGTGTTGTGGACATTCCTTGCGCAGCTCAATTCCTTTTGCCTGCATGGTAGAAATGAGCGTTTGGATACATGAAAACGCGTTGCTCACATTTTTTTTCAGCGTGCAGGTTCACAGAGCGTCCTTCTTATTGTGTGGACCCTGCAGGCTTTCTACGCACATTTCCATGAATCAGGCCCATGTATGTTGTTTGCGATGTAGGTATTAGGGATCCAGAAGAAACCTAGCTACCTATGGGTAATTGATGAAATAATATATGAATTTGAGGGCACATAAATTGTAGCAAGGGGATCAAAAGCAAGCATTTCCCCATATTCTAATCAATTGCATGATGGTGGTGTTGAAGGGGGTGGAACAGTTATAGAATTATTTTTTTAATTTTAGTCAAGGGTTGGATATCTTCTCTGATAGATCCAAAAACAAAGGTCGTGGGTTCATTCATTTACTATAATCCCTACACACATGTGAGCTATGCAAGCGAAGTATCATCTTTGCCAAGCACCGAGGAAGAGGCAATGCGAAGTTGCAAAACATAGTGTAACAATCTTCAAAGGAGATACAATGCTAATTCCTGGTTTGCAAAGCGTTTTCCTACTGAATTGCGACATTGTAAAACACTTTTGTAAATTAGGACCCTACGCTTTTTGAGTTTGTTAGAGGGATTTTTCTGCATCTAAACACTGATATACTGACACCCAACAGTTGAAAAACATTAGCTGATCAATCTATGCAGGTTATATATTTATCACATCAGCGCTTCCCTGGGAAAACCCCCATAAAAATCGGTTCTTGAAAAATCTGAAAGTAAGACTAGAAACATCTGAAAATCTGAAACTTAGAGTACAAATGCAAATCGGGAATACTCCAGAGGTTGTCCGAGTAATGTGTTTGTTCATCAAGCATTCTTTCTGCAGGAATATGTTAAGTGCAAGCAGGAGTCGCTGAGTTGTAAAGGGGTGCAAAGCCATTTCTTGCAACCATTTTCCGAGGTCAATTCCACGAACAATATTATGAAGCCGATGTTCATGTCGCTTTACAGATGCATTACTGTAGCTGCATCACTGTAAGATGCTTCACGCGAATAATGGAAGCTAAGCAAACACCATTTGCCTCTAATGACCAGGCAAAGCAAACGTTGCGAGCATTTAGGGAGAGAAACATCTCTCTCTCAGTACACATTTGCAAACCGATCTCTGCTGTTTGCAGATGAATTAACCATAGCTTGAAAAGTCATCACAGCCATCTGCTGTAAAGGGAAAAACGGGCTGCCCGTGTTTATTTTATTGTACCGCCAGAAGCTGGCGGTTGTTTTGCAATTTAATTTGGCATTAGTTTTCATAAATCTGACAGGTGATATAGAAATTCAACAATGCCGTGAGTTCTGCGTGTCCTTCTCTGCAAAATTCAAGCTAACAAAAAAATAATCATTGCTGAAAAGAAATCGGCTGATTCCCTAAATTGAAAGCACGATGTGGTTACACACATAGTGCCCATCTAGTGTGCGCCTGGCAGCTGCAACCTTGACTTCTCCATATTTACTGAGCGTTGACAAACCCAATAGTTGTGATTGATGTGTAAGCATTGTAAAGAAATGTATCAAGCATTGCCAGCATATGTCCAGGCACTCACACCCTTTGGCAAGCATTGTCAAACTATGTCCATCATCCTTTTGTATTTAAGTTATGCTCTGGTAAACACGTATGCCAGCTAGTGCCATCATGTACTATAAAGATTGCCATACAACTATGTGAGGTACACACATTTTCCAGGTTTTGCTTTGAAAGGACCAGATATGGAAACCATTTCCAGTTACAGCAACAAAACCCTAGGTACTTGGTGTGCTGTCATCCAATGCTCTATTACACACAATATTATCAAGGATATGCCCAGTTAGCACACAAGTGCACAGTTCCATCATGCCTGTACGCATACGAGTGCCACATTGGCTTATGCCCAAGGTGTTCCTCCTGCAAAGTGGAAGATAATACATTACAGGAAAATAGGTTTAGGTTATTGACCTGCTGTAGCGTCTAGAAATTAAATAAGAGGTTTTTTTGCCTGGTTTTGGTTGGAAACTGTAGACTACATGAAAAATCGGTGTATATTGGAAAGTTTACTGATCACCCCTCTTTTCCAGCTAAGTAGAAAATGGCAGCCATGTTGACATTGGAGCTCAGAAAGTGAATTGTGCTCAAGATTGCTGCATACTTGTGAAATTCGTATTCTAAGAACTTTCCCTTTGAATTACATTTGGCAGCATATATTCTCAAGAGAAGAGCACATATTATCAAGAGAACACTTACAGAAATGGGAATTTCAGATATAGTTTGTGGAGTTTATGATGAAAGGAACAATTTTTTTAAAGAATGAAGACAGCATCAAAACAAATAATAAACCTGTGAAAAATGAAATCATTCTGAATGGAATGGAAGGGGAAACAATGTCCTTAAAAGTGTGGATGACATGATCATTCTTTTACTAGAATGATCTGCTAAGGTAGTAGGTGTTCACATTAGGTGTTCATATTAATAATCTGTGTGTTAAATGAAATAGCGGCCTGTACTTCAACGTGTCCTAGAGTGATGATTACACAACATGCCAGTTTGCTTGGGTGCAGAGCATAATAGCTGCACATGTTGTGGTACATGTGTGGCGATCTTTCTTTGAGCAACGACTCCCTCCTCACTCATCTAGCCAGCCTACTCCAGGCAGAAGTGGCACACTGTGTGCAGGGGTGGCTGTAAGGTCTGGGCTGGGTGAATTTATGTATTTGCACTTTAAACCACCTGTTATTCAGGTGGTTCAAAAATGTTAAACCCAAGTAGATCATAGGAAAATGAAAAAGAAATGTTTGAACTGGGGTTTAATGCAGTCTTGGGTAGAGAGTCAGGAGCTTTTTGCAGAGGTAGGTTTTGGACTAACATATTTTTCAAAAATGAAAGAAATAATATGCATCACAATAAATAATATTAAAATAAGAAAATGTATGAAACTACATTAAGTATTAAAAACAGTATGCAATAGTATACATGTTAGAGTGGTGTTGTTTGCTGCACATTGTGCTCTCTCAGATAAAAAAAAATGTTTTCCTTTTATTTTTGTAAGTTGTATTTTTTAAACTAAACATAATTGTGTAAGTGGTCTGGGGGACAGGTGTGGAATTAGAAATTTGAGGGTCGTCAATATGGCGAGCCAGTTTGAGACTCTTCGAACCTATAGGCAACACAGGTTCGAATCCTGAACCTTGCGCTTAGAAACCCTTGTGGTTTTAATCGCGTTCTAAAAGAACAATTATAACAATTATATGGTTTGAGTCGCAAACAAGTTCGAATCTCTGTAAAGGGAGTAGAGAATCTAACAAACTGGTTCAGAAGAGGTTTCACCGGGTTTATTAAGGTGAATTCTCTGCAGCAGAAGGGAAGAGCCATTGAACGTGTGGGCCAACAACTCAGATCAACACAGACTGCAGTGTTGCCAGACCTTCTAGTGCAGGCGACCAGCAGAACACAAACACGCCTTATTGAAGTCTGCAATAGTTATCCTTCCTCCCAGTGAGCCAATCCACTTCTTTCTGCACACAAAAGGAATCAGCGGCTCTGCAGATCAAACCTGACCACACTATTCCTTCTGTTGCAACAAGAGACAACCTACTGGGTGGATGGGCAGTGTGGGACAGGGAAAAAATATGTTTTCGACGTGTCCCTCTGCTTTCGCCAGGAATTATGCATGGCACCTTCTTCTTCCTCTGCTTGCCTTCACTCTGCATTGTCTTAGCTTGTGAAGTGGGCAGCACAAGGCTAAAACATCCAATACTTAATGGGTCAATGCACTGTTGGCTGAATACACCCCCCCCCCCTACAGCCAGTGTGTGTTCCTACATGTGTGATAAGGATTTGAACATACATGACTACAGTCATGACTACAGCCTGCATCAGAGAGTGTGGCCTACCGTTGCCAAAACTAGATATTACTTGTTTGCAACTGGAATCTCGAAATCAAGCCTGAAAATACACCTGAGTGAAAACCTGGAAAGAAGGAAAGGAAAGCTGAATGTGGAAGCCCCAATTGATTCGGTGAACACAATATTTGAATGGATGCAACTTGATGATAGGGACTGGCTTCTGCTCTTAGCCCTATACCCTTAACAATGGAGGGTTTTCTAGTTTACCTGGGGATGAATCAATGATGTATTGTGTGGAGAGACTAACACACCTACAACCTTCCAAGACCACTTCTGACGGCAATATTATGTTCCTGTATTGCCTGCATCTGCCCTCAAAATAGGCCTGGATGAAATTTCCCATAGCAAACACGGCAGCCCAATATTTTTGGTGATTCATCAAGGACTAACCTCAAACAAATATTTAGAAATGTTGGTATAATGTTCATCCAAATTGTTTAATAGTGAGCATCTGAGCATATGGCTGAGCAATGTACGTCCACATTGTTTAATAGTGGGCATGTGGGCATGTGGCTTCTATTTAGTCGTGGGCACCTTTCAGAGAGGTAGAAGGCTGATGCTGGTGGCAAAAATTAGAGAAGTTCTAGGAAGATGCTGTGGGATGTATCAACCCACTCATCCAAGCCCTGCAACATCACTGTGCATTGCTGGCAGCAGAAACATCAGAATGGCAACTGGAAAGCATGCTGTTCACTCAAAATCACCAGAAAATGCGCAGTGAAAACCTGAAAAACAGGCCGCCATCCACTTTTGCCTATCTTAGTGAGTACAGGAGATCAATGGCCAAAACCACCATTGAGCTATCCACCAAGTAGCCTGAAACCACTTGGAAATAGCAATGCTGATTGCAAAAGAAAAAGAGCTAGTTTCAAAAATCTGTTTTCTTGATTGTCAAAAATTGCTCACAAATCACCTAAACTATCCAACCTCTTTGTTGGGTGTTCCACATTACTCTATTGCAAGAATGTCAGCAAAAATCATGTGTTCTCAGAACAAAATCCTATTTTAAAGATACTGATGGAAAGACAGCTGTCAAAAATGGGTGCTATACAGGTACTCACCTCTACCAGAAAGCCAGCATTTTAAAACCATTTTCTTTGTAAAGTTGGACATAGAACCCCAAACTATGCCAAAGAAATACTTGCTATCAGAAGCCTAAGGGTTGGAGACAATTTGAAACGATATTCTGAAAAGGCTTGAAGGAAGCAATTGTTTAATGTATGTATTAAAAATAGGGCTTATAAGAAAAGAAAAGACAATTTGTAGACATTGGTTGCAGAGTTAAAGGTTTCCCACACTGATCAAACGAATTCCACACCTTATCCCTGGACAAAGGAGACTTCCCCTGCCCCAGGCCAAGAGATTGACAAGCTGGTGTGAACAGGAACTGGGGAGTGGCACCCTGACCTGCCGCTCTCAGTCAAGAGAATGGTGGCCTTGGGATGAATATGAATATGCTGATTTGGGTGTAACTGTTCAACAACTGCTCTTGGAGAGACAGGACATGTGACCTCTGAGGCAGCCAGATCCTGGAGGTGGAGACAAACCATTGTGTGAATTGAATTGAAAGGAAATGTATGTTTTATAAAAATGCTTATAACAAAGTGTACCAAGCTGACAAAAATATGAAATTTTGAGGTTCTTAAAATGAAAAATTTCCTCACGATTTAAGGCTAAACTGGATGCCGTGTGATGTTCTGAGACCAAACCCCAGAATTATTAATATTGCAGCTGCAGTGTTTTTGCTATGAACATAAGAAATTACAGTAATATGCTCATAGAGGATATGCATGCATGTATCAAATTTGGAACAGAATGAATATTCGGAAACCCACCAAAAGCGCAAAATGTTGTCATTTCTGAACCAAAGCTTGTAGGAACATGGGACTTGAACAGAGACATGCCTTAATTAATATGTGATGTGTATATGCATTATGAACAACTTGTGTATCTGGGAAATATCATTTTTGGGGAAAATAGAGTTTCTATGAAAAAGCAAAGGGGAGGAATTGCAGTTAAGCCATAAGCACAGCATCACTCCGACTCATTCTGACACACTGATCCTTTCTCCAGTCAGGGGACAGGGAATTCTCTAACCTATCAAATTCTTAGAGGGTTGGACATAGAGAATCAGCCTGCCCACCCACTTTGGAAACACATAAATAAGGTCTGCTAGGACAGATGAGGGACAAATCTTTTCCACTCTTCAACTGATTCCTGTGAAGCACCCTGCCAGACCAGATCCAGACTAGATCCAGAAACCAGAACTTAGAATCCAGACTCCAGAACTTTGAAGCAGAAAGGCCCAATCCCAAAAGCTGAACTCATTTCAGCAGGCCTCAGAATCTTTTGCAACCTGATTCTAACCCCTAAACTTCCCAGAGGCATCTCAAAATCCAACAGCCGGGCTGAGCTGTTTGCGTCTAGCTAAGAACCCTGTGAAAGAACCCAGATCCATACCCAGAAAGCAGAGCTGTAATCCAAACCCGTCAGACCCAGTTCAAGAGGCCACAGACCGCTGTGCAGCGCTGAACGCAGACCAGAATAGGTGAGACCTTTCCGGTGGCGAGTGAAGCCAAACCCTTGACCAGATCTTTGACGAGGCCCACTCCATTCTAAAGCCTAGGAGTGAGTATCTACCCTAGAACTGTGCATAGCCAACTCTTAGTGTTGGAATCGAAATAATATTATACCTCCTATTACATTGTTTGAATGTGTGTTGGCCTACGCCAAGCTGTCTAAAACATTGTGTAAATAGATTCCGCGGCAAGGTCTTGACCTTAATGTACTGTGTAAATCGCCATCTTGGATTTAGCCACCATTTTAGGTTCTCTTGTAATGTGGAAGTCACCCTGAACATCAAAATGGAGGCCGAATGACATTTCGAGTGGGATTCTGGCCGTTGTGACCTCCGCACACATGAATAAATAATATGCCTGCAGGCCACTTGTTGGGGTCAAGAACTGAGACCTTGTCCTATCCCTGACCAATGTGTAAATGAACAACTGTATCAGCGGAACTGATCAAAATGCATACATTATGGGATTGACCTGGCAAGGAACCCTAGGCCTGGTCCTAAGAATGGTTAACCCGCGAGGGGGTTGGCCAGAGCAGGATAAAGAGTATAAAACCACGAGTATCCCAATGTACAGTCTCTCACACTAACTCAGTGAACTCTCGTTGAAGTTCGTTCTGTTACTCTGAGAGCCGAATAGCTATCCGTTTGTCAATTGACTTGTTGGTAATTGTTGTAGCTTTTAAATAAAGCACTTTGTATGTTCTTTGTAACCTGTATTGGTGTGTTTCCTTTGGGCTTCCCCGCCTCATATCAATTTCTTTGTTTTCACAGTTGCCACCCGAATAGGGACCCTCAAGATTGATGCCGGATCATTGAAGGTTGACGCAGACTATCGAACCGGGATCGGACGGTGTGATTCTGCAGGCCCGACCGATCGAGACGCGATACCTCGGCAGCGCTGCACGATCCGATCCTTGGACGATAGTCGTGTGGTCTGACACAGCATCTTGACGAGGGTCCACATTTTGAGGCGGG